>NC_139040.1:84161394-84593743 GCF_964662115.1 Mustela nivalis
ACCCCCTTCTGAGGAACCACGGAACACCTTAATGCTGCCCCGCGTTTCCAGGCAGGCAGGCAGGCAACACCAGGGATAAGGGCCTTGCCTTGAATCCAGCAGCAGGCTGGGATGCAAAGCAAAGCAGTGGTCACCTCGGTGTGATTGTTAAAGGTCGTACCCTCCTAGCCATGCCACCCCGTGCCTGGACAACGTGATCCTGAGGCTTTCTACGGGTTCTCAGGTGGTTCCCTTCCTGGCCCTTTTGGGAAGGCTTCCTAGACGCCTGGGCCCATGAGAGCTCCGGTAGAGGGAAAATCCACACCCGCAGGGCAGGGAATTCCAACACTCCAACACTGGGTAGTATCTTAAGGACTCTTAGAATGGAGGACTCCTGTTTCGGACACTCTTCCACGCCAGGCTCTCCCAGAAATCGGGCATCCGTTTTGAACCTGGTGAGAGGAAAGAACACGCCAAAGACAACCCACAAACACTTTTGGAAGTCGCCACCGTCCTGCCAAGTAGGGCCTAAGGTGGATCTTCCGCACGTATGCCCGGGCAGGGAGCGACCACAGCACAACTTCTTGGGAGAAATGCAGGGAGAAAGAAGGGCCCGGATTGGGTCCCCCAAGTGGTGGAATCCCCCACTCTGCAGCATCTGGGGTCATCCTTGTTTTCTCACATCTGGATGCAGCCCCTCCACACCTTTCCCCGTAGTCCTGCCCATGCTTACCTTTGAAAACTCGGGCACATACCTACACGCCCGCACGCGCCCGCACACAGGCACAGACACGCACATCCAGCCACACGGGGGCAGGCACACACACGCGCGCACGCACACACACACAAAAACAGAGACACACAGGCCTACGTGCCTACGGGTAGACCCGTCTGGGCTGGCACCCACACTCGCACACTGAGAATCTCTGTGCAAGGAGGCTCAGTGGACCCCACAGACGCCCTTCCTTGTTTCCTTTCCTTCCTCCTTGCCCCTTTCTTTTCGGCCTCCCACTCCTCATTTGGGTCGTAGAGCATGGCAAAACAGGCCTCTCTCTGGACAGGGTTCGTTCAAGTGGCTCGCCTAAGTGGCTGAGACTTTGTCTTGGCACATGGCTCTTCCCCTAGGAGGCCACTGCTGGTTTCCCCCGGTCCCCCTCGGGGCGGCGATGCCTTCCGAGGTCGCATTCGTTCTCCTCCTCCACCAGGATTCCTTCTCTGCCTGCGCTTTGCTCTCCCCACTTTTGGCTCCTTACCTGGACGTCTTCATTGGCCCTGCTTCCCCTGTGGCTGTCCCCAGATTCACCTTCACGGGTCCCGTGGAAGGGAAAATGGCGCGCGTGGATTGGGGGAGCAAGGGGGCATCCCCTCACAACCATCCCTTTCTTACCCTGGGAGAGTAACTCCCCCTTCTCCTCTCCTGTCACCACGCACGCCACCGCCCACCCGCCGCTCCCCGCCAGCCCCCGTGTTTTCAACCCACCCTGGTTTCCGGGGTTTCCTCCTACCCACTCTTGGCCCTGCGTGCGTAGCCGGGACTCTTTGGCTCTTTGGGCCCTGTGGAGTGTGCCCATGACATATGTAGGTGTGGCTCAGCCTGCCCTTTGCCCTCCTTAGGCCCTACAGGCCGACCTCTGGGTCAGGACCCTTGATGGCCCTCAGGAGGGATCCTGTGGCAAGAGGCGGCCTGGCCAGGCCGTTGCGCCCTTCCCTGGCGAGGCCGCCCGTAGCTTGTGTCTCCTTGCTGTAGCTTGGGTCTCCTTGTCATTCCATGTGCCTGTTACCCCCAACGTGAGGCGCGCCTGGACTGCGCCCACGTCCACGAGGGCCCTGGCCCTGGCCCTGGCGCGGTGGCTGGTGGTGACATTGTGCTTCTCTCTTTTCCTTTCCCTTTGCATGCTAAGGCTAGGGGCCCGGATGAGTGGGGGGGAGGGGAGGGGATGGGGTGGGGGAGAGGGGCGTGGTTGGAGGGGGAATGGGTGGGGATGGGTGTGCTAGGGGCAGAGGGGAGGTGTGCTGGGAGGTGGGGGTGGGCTTGCGGGGGGGCAGGGGCTGGGGGCGGTGCAGGGGCTGGGGCAGAAGGGCCCTGTGTGATTCCCAGGGTGGGGAGGGGCGGCTGGAGGCAGCCAGGGACCCAGGGATCCTCCTTCTACCCCTGGTCTCGGGGGTATGAGGGAGACACAGGTGCAGCAGAAGGCAGGAGTGAGGAGGTGCCGCCGTTGGCGAACTTTGTGACCCCGTGGCGGTGGCAGTCAGGCTCATCCTTGAAAAACATAATCCAGAAGTTCCTTCGCAAGGGAACCACATCAGGAAGTCAGGACTCGGCAAAAGATGCCTTGGCTTTCCAGTCCTTGCAGTTCTTGTCCTTACCAAAGCTCTTAAAGTCAGTGCTTGGACCCGTTGGAACCTCACCAAGTTGTGCCCTCCTTCCCCTGTTTTCAGGGAGTGCCTGCGAGCTGGGGTCCTCCAGTTGCGCAGGCCAAGGCGGGCCGAGCAAGCACAGCCCACAGGCCAGCGCCCCCACCCGCCGCACACGCACGGGTACACAGGCCCACAGGCACCCTCCCAGAGGTACGCACCGTGCACACACTGAGCATACTCCCAACACGCCACACTCTCACTCCCACCGGGACGCGGACACACACACTCTCAGGCGTGTCCCTCAGAGAGGGACACGCAGCCGGCCATACTGGGTTGCCTGAGCCGGTCATGTGTGAACAGGCCTGCTCAAGCGAGGGCTGTGAACCCGGAGCCTGGCCTGTTTACCCAGATAGATGGGGACTCCCCCACTGGAGGAGAGTCGGGGGGGGCCATCCATCCTCCACGGGAGGTGGCCCTGTGTGGGGCCGGCTCCCTGACTTCCTGACTGGGCAATGTCTGGTGGCTTTGCCAAGGCCCCTGGGTGAGAGCAAGGGCTGCCTGCCTGCCCCGAGTCGGGGCTTGTGTGAGTGCTGGGTTCCCCCTTCCAGGGAGCCTCCTGGATGTGGCCCTGTGGGCTGCAGGTGGGGCCAGCCGTTTCTTTCTCGCTGGGGCTTGTGGTGGGGCTTGTCGGGTCAGCCCAAGGTGGGGGTGACCTCAGCCTGTAGCCGCAGGCCTTGGGATGAAGCACAAAAGTGACTTGCAAGCCAGCAAGGTGGGTGGCCGCCAGCTTGTCCAGGAGAGGTCCTGTCCACGTAAAGCCTCAGGCAGAGTCACAGAGGCCCGTTCCTGTGTCCTTTGCCCTTCATTTCTCCCAAGAGCAGGAGCCAAGAAAAATGGGGCAGCACAAAAGGAAGGAAGAAGGCCTGCAGGGTGTGTGTCCTCCTGGGAGGTGGTCATTCGGCCCTGTGTACTGATTTGGTGGTCCCCTTGGGTCCCCTTGGCTGGTTTGTTGCTCTTTCTCTGGTTCCTCATGCCCAGTTATGGTGTCCAGTGGTGGTGGTAGTGGTAGTGGTGGTCCTGGGGGTGGTGGGTTTTCTCGAGTGTGTTTTTGCCTTGTGGTGTGGGTGGGGGGCCGGGTGGGTGGGGGAATGGTAGTGGGGAAAGTCAGGTGGGTGGTGGTGGGGGTTTGTTTAGGTTTTCCTTTTTCTTTGTGCTTTCCCTTCCTTGGTTGGTGTGTGGGTGGGGTGGGGGCAGTGTGTAGGGGTTGAGATGTGTGTGTTGTGGTTGTTGCCGGTTTTGTTTGTCTGTTTTTGACTTTAGAAGGTGCTGAGGCCCAAGGTCCGCAGGGGGAGGGCTACGGGTTCAGCTGGCATTCGTGGAGCCATACTGCCATCAAGCGGAAATCGTTTCTGTCCCGGGGAGGTTTCTGTCTCCTCCTGCTGAGGAGAGCCCAGGAGCAGGAAGGAGAAGGCTCCAGTGTGTCCCTGTGTGTATGGTGGTGGGGAGGTGGGGGTTGGCGGTGGGGCCAACGGGAAGCCGTGGGTCCTGTGCAGGCACATGGACACCTGGCTCCAGGTCCTGTCTTCCCCGCTCTGCTGGATCCGAGACTGGAGCTGAGGAATTCACTCAGAAACCCCGGGGGCAGCCCGAGATGGCTGCCTGGGAACCCCCTACACCTCCCCCCACCCCCCACCCTTCGACCCCCTCCCCCACCCAGCCCCCTACCCCCTTTCCCTGAGCTGCCTGGGACTGCCAAGCACCAGTGGCCCCGAACCCAGGGCCTCTAAACGCCTCCGCTCCCGGGGAGGCCAGGGATGGCCCCAGGCAGGGCACCCTGCTATTCCCCAGAAAGGACAACAGAGGAAATGTCCGCCTGGTCCCTGTGGACAGGGGTGAGTTGCTTCCCCTGGGCCCACCCCAAAATGGCTGACGGGGAAGCTCCGCCCCCCTGGGCTGTTTGGTCTTGGGGCTGCCTGCTGTGTCCCCAGGGCCCCTAGAGCTCCTGCTTCCTCACTGGGTCCCAGCATCAGGCACACTTCCCTCTAGGCCTCAGAGCCCAGATCGGGGAAACCCTGGCTTGAGCCCAGCACAGCCCACCCAGCGCATCCCCTTCTGACCCCTGTGCCTGGCAGAAGGCGCCATGCTGCTGCTGGGCTTTTCAGAGACCTTTTCCGCTGGATGGCACTGTGGCTGCAGAAATGACAGTCACCCCTCTCCCTGCCCCCCACTGGGCTTTCTGCCCTCCACTCCCCTGCACCTCACCTTTGCTGCCTGGCACAGAGAGGGGAACAGCAAGGACCACCACACAAATCATCCATCCTCCTCCTGCAGCCTCCTCCAGCCTCTGCCTCTTCCCCCGCTCCCCCTCCCTAGGCTGGGCTCCTGGCCAACTTGACCACTTTGTGGTAAACCTGCAAGAGTATGCAGGCTTTGCTTTTCCTTTTTCTTCAGGGGTTTAGTGTAATTGCGGTAACTGAACATGCGGTGTTATATTGGTTTCAGGGGTCCAGTATAGGGATTCATCAGCTACTTAGGTCACCTGCTGCTCAGCAGGACAAGTGAGCTCCCTAATCCCCATCACCCCTTTCAGGCAACACTCCCCTCCCCACCGGTAACCATCAGTTTTCTCTAAGACTCTATTTCTTGATCTCTCTCTCTCTCTTTCTTTGTGTGTGTGTGTGTGTGTGTGTGTGCGTGCCCGCGCGCTCATTTGTATTCTTTTCTTGAAATCTGCATAGGAGTGAAATCATATGGTATTGTCTTTCTTTGACTGATTCATCTCACCTAGCATTATACTCTCTGTCCCCCGCCCCCTGCCACCACCGCCCCATCCCTGTGAATGGCAAGAAGATTATTTCATTTTCATTTCAAGGGTGAATAGTATTCCCCTGACTCTTTCTCTCTGTGTGTGTGTGTGTGTGTCTGTGTGTATCTTTGCGTGCCTATGTACCACTTTGTCCATATGTCTTCTTTGTCCATTCGTCAATGCGAATGGCACGTGGGCTGCTCCTGTCTCTTGGCTATTGTAATGAATACTGCTGTAACATGGGGTTGCACGTATCCCTTTGAATACGTGCTCTTGTAGTCTTTGGGCAATTATCCCATATGCGATTGCTGGGAGCATAGGGTGCTCGTAGTTTTGCCTTTCCGAGGAACCTCCATAGTGTTTTGCACTGCGGCGGCCTTCTCAGTTTGTGTTGCCAGCAACAGTTTAGGAGTGTTCCTTTTCCTCCACATCCTCGCCAACGCCTGTTGTTTCTTGTGTGATTGCATTTTGGCTGGGCATTTCTTGACCCTGTCCATCCTCTTAGGCTCCCTGTGAAGACAGATGGCCCTCAAGCGATCCCACCAGTGGGCTTGCAGATTTCTCTTTGACTTTGAATCTTCAGACTCCCCTGGCCGCTGGCTTGTCTCCACCGCACCTGTCCCTTGGCAGCAGACTCCCGTCTCTCCAAGCCTCGTGGTTCAGGGGACTACGAATTGGACCAGCGGGCAGCCAGGTGCCACAGGGGTCCAGAACCTGGTGACCAGTCCTGCAGCACGGGGTCCTGCCAAGTGTCACCCGGCTCTGAGGGCCCAGGCTACCTCCCTCCATGGAGGGCCCGGGCTCTGTTTGGTGCCCTGGGGTGGGCCCTTTCAGAGATGGGATGGGTTGCAGAGGTGGGTGTCCCGGGAGGCCACTTGGCATCTCTTAGGGAGCTCGGTGCGCGCTTGCCTAGAATGCCTCTGTTCTTGAGTTCCAGGCGATAGGGGTGGGGGGGGGGCTTTCTGTCTCCTGGCGTTGGTGGCCCGGCTTCCCTGGATTCAGGTCTGCCTAGGAATCTTTTCCATGGGAATTACCTAGTTTTCTTCCAGGGCTCCTGCAAATTTTGTCCCTTGGGCATGGGTGATGGAGGTCAGGAGGCCATTGGAGTGGGAGGTGGGGTTGGGGGCGTTGCAGTTTGGAGAGGGGTGTGTGGCTGAAGAGGGTTTGGGGACTTGGTCTGGTATGTAGCTCTCTCTGATTCTCAGCCTCACCTGTGGTTGATGCTCTAGTACCCAGGCCCTGTATTCTCCCGGGAAAACGAATGAGCTGGAGGACCCACGAGCAGAGGAGGAGGAAGGAGGACTGTGTGTGTGTTTGCGCGGGCGCGCGCGCAGGCCTGGGAGTGTGCTTGTGTGTGTGTGCGTGTGGCAGGAGGGTCCGGGATCCCCCTACCTCCAAACACCACCCCCTTCTGAGGAACCACGGAACACCTTAATGCTGCCCCGCGTTTCCAGGCAGGCAGGCAGGCAACACCAGGGATAAGGGCCTTGCCTTGAATCCAGCAGCAGGCTGGGATGCAAAGCAAAGCAGTGGTCACCTCGGTGTGATTGTTAAAGGTCGTACCCTCCTAGCCATGCCACCCCGTGCCTGGACAACGTGATCCTGAGGCTTTCTACGGGTTCTCAGGTGGTTCCCTTCCTGGCCCTTTTGGGAAGGCTTCCTAGACGCCTGGGCCCATGAGAGCTCCGGTAGAGGGAAAATCCACACCCGCAGGGCAGGGAATTCCAACACTCCAACACTGGGTAGTATCTTAAGGACTCTTAGAATGGAGGACTCCTGTTTCGGACACTCTTCCACGCCAGGCTCTCCCAGAAATCGGGCATCCGTTTTGAACCTGGTGAGAGGAAAGAAGACGCCAAAGACAACCCACAAACACTTTTGGAAGTCGCCACCGTCCTGCCAAGTAGGGCCTAAGGTGGATCTTCCGCACGTATGCCCGGGCAGGGAGCGACCACAGCACAACTTCTTGGGAGAAATGCAGGGAGAAAGAAGGGCCCGGATTGGGTCCCCCAAGTGGTGGAATCCCCACTCTGCAGCATCTGGGGTCATCCTTGTTTTCTCACATCTGGATGCAGCCCCTCCACACCTTTCCCCGTAGTCCTGCCCATGCTTACCTTTGAAAACTCGGGCACATACCTACACGCCCGCACGCGCCCGCACACAGGCACAGACACGCACATCCAGCCACACGGGGGCAGGCACACACACGCGCGCACGCACACACACACAAAAACAGAGACACACAGGCCTACGTGCCTACGGGTAGACCCGTCTGGGCTGGCACCCACACTCGCACACTGAGAATCTCTGTGCAAGGAGGCTCAGTGGACCCCACAGACGCCCTTCCTTGTTTCCTTTCCTTCCTCCTTGCCCCTTTCTTTTCGGCCTCCCACTCCTCATTTGGGTCGTAGAGCATGGCAAAACAGGCCTCTCTCTGGACAGGGTTCGTTCAAGTGGCTCGCCTAAGTGGCTGAGACTTTGTCTTGGCACATGGCTCTTCCCCTAGGAGGCCACTGCTGGTTTCCCCCGGTCCCCCTCGGGGCGGCGATGCCTTCCGAGGTCGCATTCGTTCTCCTCCTCCACCAGGATTCCTTCTCTGCCTGCGCTTTGCTCTCCCCACTTTTGGCTCCTTACCTGGACGTCTTCATTGGCCCTGCTTCCCCTGTGGCTGTCCCCAGATTCACCTTCACGGGTCCCGTGGAAGGGAAAATGGCGCGCGTGGATTGGGGGAGCAAGGGGGCATCCCCTCACAACCATCCCTTTCTTACCCTGGGAGAGTAACTCCCCCTTCTCCTCTCCTGTCACCACGCACGCCACCGCCCACCCGCCGCTCCCCGCCAGCCCCCGTGTTTTCAACCCACCCTGGTTTCCGGGGTTTCCTCCTACCCACTCTTGGCCCTGCGTGCGTAGCCGGGACTCTTTGGCTCTTTGGGCCCTGTGGAGTGTGCCCATGACATATGTAGGTGTGGCTCAGCCTGCCCTTTGCCCTCCTTAGGCCCTACAGGCCGACCTCTGGGTCAGGACCCTTGATGGCCCTCAGGAGGGATCCTGTGGCAAGAGGCGGCCTGGCCAGGCCGTTGCGCCCTTCCCTGGCGAGGCCGCCCGTAGCTTGTGTCTCCTTGCTGTAGCTTGGGTCTCCTTGTCATTCCATGTGCCTGTTACCCCCAACGTGAGGCGCGCCTGGACTGCGCCCACGTCCACGAGGGCCCTGGCCCTGGCCCTGGCGCGGTGGCTGGTGGTGACATTGTGCTTCTCTCTTTTCCTTTCCCTTTGCATGCTAAGGCTAGGGGCCCGGATGAGTGGGGGGGAGGGGAGGGGATGGGGTGGGGGAGAGGGGCGTGGTTGGAGGGGGAATGGGTGGGGATGGGTGTGCTAGGGGCAGAGGGGAGGTGTGCTGGGAGGTGGGGGTGGGCTTGCGGGGGGGCAGGGGCTGGGGGCGGTGCAGGGGCTGGGGCAGAAGGGCCCTGTGTGATTCCCAGGGTGGGGAGGGGCGGCTGGAGGCAGCCAGGGACCCAGGGATCCTCCTTCTACCCCTGGTCTCGGGGGTATGAGGGAGACACAGGTGCAGCAGAAGGCAGGAGTGAGGAGGTGCCGCCGTTGGCGAACTTTGTGACCCCGTGGCGGTGGCAGTCAGGCTCATCCTTGAAAAACATAATCCAGAAGTTCCTTCGCAAGGGAACCACATCAGGAAGTCAGGACTCGGCAAAAGATGCCTTGGCTTTCCAGTCCTTGCAGTTCTTGTCCTTACCAAAGCTCTTAAAGTCAGTGCTTGGACCCGTTGGAACCTCACCAAGTTGTGCCCTCCTTCCCCTGTTTTCAGGGAGTGCCTGCGAGCTGGGGTCCTCCAGTTGCGCAGGCCAAGGCGGGCCGAGCAAGCACAGCCCACAGGCCAGCGCCCCCACCCGCCGCACACGCACGGGTACACAGGCCCACAGGCACCCTCCCAGAGGTACGCACCGTGCACACACTGAGCATACTCCCAACACGCCACACTCTCACTCCCACCGGGACGCGGACACACACACTCTCAGGCGTGTCCCTCAGAGAGGGACACGCAGCCGGCCATACTGGGTTGCCTGAGCCGGTCATGTGTGAACAGGCCTGCTCAAGCGAGGGCTGTGAACCCGGAGCCTGGCCTGTTTACCCAGATAGATGGGGACTCCCCCACTGGAGGAGAGTCGGGGGGGGCCATCCATCCTCCACGGGAGGTGGCCCTGTGTGGGGCCGGCTCCCTGACTTCCTGACTGGGCAATGTCTGGTGGCTTTGCCAAGGCCCCTGGGTGAGAGCAAGGGCTGCCTGCCTGCCCCGAGTCGGGGCTTGTGTGAGTGCTGGGTTCCCCCTTCCAGGGAGCCTCCTGGATGTGGCCCTGTGGGCTGCAGGTGGGGCCAGCCGTTTCTTTCTCGCTGGGGCTTGTGGTGGGGCTTGTCGGGTCAGCCCAAGGTGGGGGTGACCTCAGCCTGTAGCCGCAGGCCTTGGGATGAAGCACAAAAGTGACTTGCAAGCCAGCAAGGTGGGTGGCCGCCAGCTTGTCCAGGAGAGGTCCTGTCCACGTAAAGCCTCAGGCAGAGTCACAGAGGCCCGTTCCTGTGTCCTTTGCCCTTCATTTCTCCCAAGAGCAGGAGCCAAGAAAAATGGGGCAGCACAAAAGGAAGGAAGAAGGCCTGCAGGGTGTGTGTCCTCCTGGGAGGTGGTCATTCGGCCCTGTGTACTTATTTGGTGGTCCCCTTGGGTCCCCTTGGCTGGTTTGTTGCTCTTTCTCTGGTTCCTCATGCCCAGTTATGGTGTCCAGTGGTGGTGGTAGTGGTAGTGGTGGTCCTGGGGGTGGTGGGTTTTCTCGAGTGTGTTTTTGCCTTGTGGTGTGGGTGGGGGGGGCCGGGTGGGTGGGGGAATGGTAGTGGGGAAAGTCAGGTGGGTGGTGGTGGGGGTTTGTTTAGGTTTTCCTTTTTCTTTGTGCTTTCCCTTCCTTGGTTGGTGTGTGGGTGGGGTGGGGGCAGTGTGTAGGGGTTGAGATGTGTGTGTTGTGGTTGTTGCCGGTTTTGTTTGTCTGTTTTGACTTTAGAAGGTGCTGAGGCCCAAGGTCCGCAGGGGGAGGGCTACGGGTTCAGCTGGCATTCGTGGAGCCATACTGCCATCAAGCGGAAATCGTTTCTGTCCCGGGGAGGTTTCTGTCTCCTCCTGCTGAGGAGAGCCCAGGAGCAGGAAGGAGAAGGCTCCAGTGTGTCCCTGTGTGTATGGTGGTGGGGAGGTGGGGGTTGGCGGTGGGGCCAACGGGAAGCCGTGGGTCCTGTGCAGGCACATGGACACCTGGCTCCAGGTCCTGTCTTCCCCGCTCTGCTGGATCCGAGACTGGAGCTGAGGAATTCACTCAGAAACCCCGGGGGCAGCCCGAGATGGCTGCCTGGGAACCCCCTACACCTCCCCCCCACCCCCCACCCTTCGACCCCCTCCCCCACCCAGCCCCCTACCCCCTTTCCCTGAGCTGCCTGGGACTGCCAAGCACCAGTGGCCCCGAACCCAGGGCCTCTAAACGCCTCCGCTCCCGGGGAGGCCAGGGATGGCCCCAGGCAGGGCACCCTGCTATTCCCCAGAAAGGACAACAGAGGAAATGTCCGCCTGGTCCCTGTGGACAGGGGTGAGTTGCTTCCCCTGGGCCCACCCCAAAATGGCTGACGGGGAAGCTCCGCCCCCCTGGGCTGTTTGGTCTTGGGGCTGCCTGCTGTGTCCCCAGGGCCCCTAGAGCTCCTGCTTCCTCACTGGGTCCCAGCATCAGGCACACTTCCCTCTAGGCCTCAGAGCCCAGATCGGGGAAACCCTGGCTTGAGCCCAGCACAGCCCACCCAGCGCATCCCTTCTGACCCCTGTGCCTGGCAGAAGGCGCCATGCTGCTGCTGGGCTTTTCAGAGACCTTTTCCGCTGGATGGCACTGTGGCTGCAGAAATGACAGTCACCCCTCTCCCTGCCCCCCACTGGGCTTTCTGCCCTCCACTCCCCTGCACCTCACCTTTGCTGCCTGGCACAGAGAGGGGAACAGCAAGGACCACCACACAAATCATCCATCCTCCTCCTGCAGCCTCCTCCAGCCTCTGCCTCTTCCCCCGCTCCCCCTCCCTAGGCTGGGCTCCTGGCCAACTTGACCACTTTGTGGTAAACCTGCAAGAGTATGCAGGCTTTGCTTTTCCTTTTTCTTCAGGGGTTTAGTGTAATTGCGGTAACTGAACATGCGGTGTTATATTGGTTTCAGGGGTCCAGTATAGGGATTCATCAGCTACTTAGGTCACCTGCTGCTCAGCAGGACAAGTGAGCTCCCTAATCCCCATCACCCCTTTCAGGCAACACTCCCTCCCCACCGGTAACCATCAGTTTTCTCTAAGACTCTATTTCTTGATCTCTCTCTCTCTCTTTCTTTGTGTGTCTGTGTGTGTGTGTGTGTGTGTGTGTGTGTGTGTGCCCGTGCGCTCATTTGTATTCTTTTCTTGAAATCTGCATAGGAGTGAAATCATATGGTATTGTCTTTCTTTGACTGATTCATCTCACCTAGCATTATACTCTCTGTCCCCCGCCCCCCTGCCACCACTGCCCCATCCCTGTGAATGGCAAGAAGATTATTTCATTTTCATTTCAAGGGTGAATAGTATTCCCCTGACTCTTTCTCTCTGTGTGTGTGTGTGTGTGTCTGTGTGTATCTTTGCGTGCCTATGTACCACTTTGTCCATATGTCTTCTTTGTCCATTCGTCAATGCGAATGGCACGTGGGCTGCTCCTGTCTCTTGGCTATTGTAATGAATACTGCTGTAACATGGGGTTGCACGTATCCCTTTGAATACGTGTTCTTGTAGTCTTTGGGCAATTATCCCGTATGCGATTGCTGGGAGCATAGGGTGCTTGTAGTTTCGCCTTTCCGAGGAACCTCCATAGTGTTTTGCACTGCGGCGGCCTTCTCAGTTTGTGTTGCCAGCAACAGTTTAGGAGTGTTCCTTTTCCTCCACATCCTCGCCAACGCCTGTTGTTTCTTGTGTGATTGCATTTTGGCTGGGCATTTCTTGACCCTGTCCATCCTCTTAGGCTCCCTGTGAAGACAGACAGCCCTCAAGCGATCCCACCAGTGGGCTTGCAGATTTCTCTTTGACTTTGAATCTTCAGACTCCCCTGGCCGCTTGCTTGTCTCCACCACACCTGTCCCTTGGCAGCAGACTCCCGTCTCTCCAAGCCTCGTGGTTCAGGGGACTACGGATTGGACCAGTGGGCAGCCAGGTGCCACAGGGGTCCAGAACCTGGTGACCAGTCCTGCAGCACGGGGTCCTGCCAAGTGTCACCCGGCTCTGAGGGCTCAGGCTACCTCCCTCCATGGAGGCCCCGGGCTCTGGTTGGTGCCCTGGGGTGGGCCCTTTCAGAGATGGGATGGGTTGCAGAGGTGGGTGTCCCGGGAGGCCACTTGGCATCTCTTAGGGAGCTCGGTGCGCGCTTGCCTAGAATGCGTCTGTTCTTGAGTTCCAGGCGATGGGGGGGGGGCTTTCTGCCCCCTGGCGTTGGTGGCCCGGCTTCCCTGGATTCAGGTCTGCCTAGGAATCTTTTCCATGGGAATTGCTCAGTTTTCTTCCAGGGCTCCTGCAAATTTTGTCCCTTGGGCATGGGTGATGGAGGTCAGGAGGCCAGTGGAGTGGGAGGTGGGGGCGGGGGCGTTGCAGTTTGGAGAGGGGTGTGTGGCTGAAGAGGGTTTGGGGACTTGGTCTGGTATGTAGCTCTCTCTGATTCTCAGCCTCACCTGTGGTTGATGCTCTAGTACCCAGGCCCTGTATTCTCCCGGGAAAACGAATGAGCTGGAGGACCCACGAGCAGAGGAGGAGGAAGGAGGGCTGTGTGTGTGTTTGCGCGGGCGCGCGCGCAGGCCTGGGAGTGTGCTTGTGTGTGTGTGCGTGTGGCAGGAGGGTCCGGGATCCCCCTACCTCCAAACACCACCCCCTTCTGAGGAACCACGGAACACCTTAATGCTGCCCCGCGTTTCCAGGCAGGCAGGCAGGCAACACCAGGGATAAGGGCCTTGCCTTGAATCCAGCAGCAGGCTGGGATGCAAAGCAAAGCAGTGGTCACCTCGGTGTGATTGTTTAAGGTTGTACCCTCCTAGCCATGCCACCCCGTGCCTGGACAACGTGATCCTGAGGCTTTCTACGGGTTCTCAGGTGGTTCCCTTCCTGGCCCTTTTGGGAAGGCTTCCTAGACGCCTGGGCCCATGAGAGCTCCGGTAGAGGGAAAATCCACACCCGCAGGGCAGGGAATTCCAACACTCCAACACTGGGTAGTATCTTAAGGACTCTTAGAATGGAGGACTCCTGTTTCGGACACTCTTCCACGCCAGGCTCTCCCAGAAATCGGGCATCCGTTTTGAACCTGGTGAGAGGAAAGAAGACGCCAAAGACAACCCACAAACACTTTTGGAAGTCGCCACCGTCCTGCCAAGTAGGGCCTAAGGTGGATCTTCCGCACGTATGCCCGGGCAGGGAGCGACCACAGCACAACTTCTTGGGAGAAATGCAGGGAGAAAGAAGGGCCCGGATTGGGTCCCCCAAGTGGTGGATTCCCCACTCTGCAGCATCTGGGGTCATCCTTGTTTTCTCACATCTGGATGCAGCCCCTCCACACCTTTCCCCGTAGTCCTGCCCATGCTTACCTTTGAAAACTCGGGCACATACCTACACGCCCGCACGCGCCCGCACACACGCACAGACACGCACATCCAGCCACACGGGGGCAGGCACACACACGCGCGCACGCACACACACACAGAAACAGAGACACACAGGCCTACGTGCCTACGGGTAGACCCGTCTGGGCTGGCACCCACACTCGCACACCGAGAATCTCTGTGCAAGGAGGCTCAGTGGACCCCACGGACGCCCTTCCTTGTTTCCTTTCCTTCCTCCTTGCCCCTTTCTGTTTGGCCTCCCACTCCTCATTTGGGTCGTAGAGCATGGCAAAACAGGCCTCTCTCTGGACAGGGTTCGTTCAAGTGGCTCGCCTAAGTGGCTGAGACTTTGTCTTGGCACATGGCTCTTCCCCTAGGAGGCCACTGCTGGTTTCCCCCGGTCCCCCTCGGGGCGGCGATGCCTTCCGAGGTCGCATTCGTTCTCCTCCTCCACCAGGATTCCTTCTCTGCCTGCGCTTTGCTCTCCCCACTTTTGGCTCCTTACCTGGACGTCTTCATTGGCCCTGCTTCCCCTGTGGCTGTCCCCAGATTCACCTTCACGGGTCCCGTGGAAGGGAAAATGGCGCGCGTGGATTGGGGGAGCAAGGGGGCATCCCCTCACAACCATCCCTTTCTTACCCTGGGAGAGTAACTCCCCCTTCTCCTCTCCTGTCACCACGCACGCCACCGCCCACCCGCCGCTCCCCGCCAGCCCCCGTGTTTTCAACCCACCCTGGTTTCCGGGGTTTCCTCCTACCCACTCTTGGCCCTGCGTGCGTAGCCGGGACTCTTTGGCTCTTTGGGCCCTGTGGAGTGTGCCCATGACATATTTAGGTGTGGCTCAGCCTGCCCTTTGCCCTCCTTAGGCCCTACAGGCCGACCTCTGGGTCAGGACCCTTGATGGCCCTCAGGAGGGATCCTGTGGCAAGAGGCGGCCTGGCCAGGCCGTTGCGCCCTTCCCTGGCGAGGCCGCCCGTAGCTTGTGTCTCCTTGCTGTAGCTTGGGTCTCCTTGTCATTCCATGTGCCTGTTACCCCCAACGTGAGGCGCGCCTGGACTGCGCCCACGTCCACGAGGGCCCTAGCCCTGGCCCTGGCGCGGTGGCTGGTGGTGACATTGTGCTTCTCTCTTTTCCTTTCCCTTTGCATGCTAAGGCTAGGGGCCCAGATGGGTGGGGGGGAGGGGAGGGGATGGGGTGGGGGAGAGGGGCGTGGTTGGAGGGGGAATGGGTGGGGATGGGTGTGCTAGGGGCAGAGGGGAGGTGTGCTGGGAGGTGGGGGTGGGCTTGCGGGGGGCAGGGGCTGGGGCAGAAGGGCCCTGTGTGATTCCCAGGGTGGGGAGGGGCGGCTGGAGGCAGCCAGGGACCCAGGGATCCTCCTTCTACCCCTGGTCTCGGGGGTATGAGGGAGACACAGGTGCAGCAGAAGGCAGGAGTGAGGAGGTGCCGCCGTTGGCGAACTTTGTGACCCCGTGGCGGTGGCAGTCAGGCTCATCCTTGAAAAACACGATCCAGAAGTTCCTTCGCAAGGGAACCACATCAGGAAGTCAGGACTCGGCAAAAGATGCCTTGGCTTTCCAGTCCTTGCAGTTCTTGTCCTTACCAAAGCTCTTAAAGTCAGTGCTTGGACCCGTTGGAACCTCACCAAGTTGTGCCCTCCTTCCCCTGTTTTCAGGGAGTGCCTGCGAGCTGGGGTCCTCCAGTTGCGCAGGCCAAGGCGGGCCGAGCAAGCACAGCCCACAGGCCAGCGCCCCCACCCGCCGCACACGCACGGGTACACAGGCCCACAGGCACCCTCCCAGAGGTACGCACCGTGCACACACTGAGCATACTCCCAACACGCCACACGCTCACTCCCACCGGGACGCGGACACACACACTCTCAGGCGTGTCCCTCAGAGAGGGACACGCAGCCGGCCATACTGGGTTGCCTGAGCCGGTCATGTGTGAACAGGCCTGCTCAAGCGAGGGCTGTGAACCCGGAGCCTGGCCTGTTTACCCAGATAGATGGGGACTCCCCCACTGGAGGAGAGTCGGGGGGGGCCATCCATCCTCCACGGGAGGTGGCCCTGTGTGGGGCCGGCTCCCTGACTTCCTGACTGGGCAATGTCTGGTGGCTTTGCCAAGGCCCCTGGGTGAGAGCAAGGGCTGCCTGCCTGCCCCGAGTCGGGGCTTGTGTGAGTGCTGGGTTCCCCCTTCCAGGGAGCCTCCTGGATGTGGCCCTGTGGGCTGCAGGTGGGGCCAGCCGTTTCTTTCTCGCTGGGGCTTGTGGTGGGGCTTGTCGGGTCAGCCCAAGGTGGGGGTGACCTCAGCCTGTAGCCGCAGGCCTTGGGATGAAGCACAAAAGTGACTTGCAAGCCAGCAAGGTGGGTGGCCGCCAGCTTGTCCAGGAGAGGTCCTGTCCACGTAAAGCCTCAGGCAGAGTCACAGAGGCCCGTTCCTGTGTCCTTTGCCCTTCATTTCTCCCAAGAGCAGGAGCCAAGAAAAATGGGGCAGCACAAAAGGAAGGAAGAAGGCCTGCAGGGTGTGTGTCCTCCTGGGAGGTGGTCATTCGGCCCTGTGTACTGATTTGGTGGTCCCCTTGGGTCCCCTTGGCTGGTTTGTTGCTCTTTCTCTGGTTCCTCATGCCCAGTTATGGTGTCCAGTGGTGGTGGTAGTGGTAGTGGTGGTCCTGGTGGTGGTGGGTGTTTTTGCCTTGTGGGGGGTCCGGGTGGGAGGGGGAATGGTAGTGGGGAAAGTCAGGTGGGTGGTGGTGGGGGTTTGTTTAGGTTTTCCTTTTTCTTTGTGCTTTCCCTTCCTTGGTTGGTGTGTGGGTGGGGTGGGGGCAGTGTGTAGGGGTTGAGATGTGTGTGTTGTGGTTGTTGCCGGTTTTGTTTGTCTGTTTTGACTTTAGAAGGTGCTGAGGCCCAAGGTCCGCAGGGGGAGGGCTACGGGTTCAGCTGGCATTCGTGGAGCCATACTGCCATCAAGCGGAAATCGTTTCTGTCCCGGGGAGGTTTCTGTCTCCTCCTGCTGAGGAGAGCCCAGGAGCAGGAAGGAGAAGGCTCCAGTGTGTCCCTGTGTGTATGGTGGTGGGGAGGTGGGGGTTGGCGGTGGGGCCAACGGGAAGCCGTGGGTCCTGTGCAGGCACATGGACACCTGGCTCCAGGTCCTGTCTTCCCCGCTCTGCTGGATCCGAGACTGGAGCTGAGGAATTCACTCAGAAACCCCGGGGGCAGCCCGAGATGGCTGCCTGGGAACCCCCTACACCTCCCCCCCACCCCCCACCCTTCGACCCCCTCCCCCACCCAGCCCCCTACCCCCTTTCCCTGAGCTGCCTGGGACTGCCAAGCACCAGTGGCCCCGAACCCAGGGCCTCTAAACGCCTCCGCTCCCGGGGAGGCCAGGGATGGCCCCAGGCAGGGCACCCTGCTATTCCCCAGAAAGGACAACAGAGGAAATGTCCGCCTGGTCCCTGTGGACAGGGGTGAGTTGCTTCCCTTGGGCCCACCCCAAAATGGCTGACGGGGAAGCTCCGCCCCGCTGGGCTGTTTGGTCTTGGGGCTGCCTGCTGTGTCCCCAGGGCCCCTAGAGCTCCTGCTTCCTCACTGGGTCCCAGCATCAGGCACACTTCCCTCTAGGCCTCAGAGCCCAGATCGGGGAAACCCTGGCTTGAGCCCAGCACAGCCCACCCAGCGCATCCCTTCTGACCCCTGTGCCTGGCAGAAGGCGCCATGCTGCTGCTGGGCTTTTCAGAGACCTTTTCCGCTGGATGGCACTGTGGCTGCAGAAATGACAGTCACCCCTCTCCCTGCCCCCCACTGGGCTTTCTGCCCTCCACTCCCCTGCACCTCACCTTTGCTGCCTGGCACAGAGAGGGGAACAGCAAGGACCACCACACAAATCATCCATCCTCCTCCTGCAGCCTCCTCCAGCCTCTGCCTCTTCCCCCGCTCCCCCTCCCTAGGCTGGGCTCCTGGCCAACTTGACCACTTTGTGGTAAACCTGCAAGAGTATGCAGGCTTTGCTTTTCCTTTTTCTTCAGGGGTTTAGTGTAATTGCGGTAACTGAACATGCGGTGTTATATTGGTTTCAGGTGTCCAGTATAGGGATTCATCAGCTACTTAGGTCACCTGCTGCTCAGCAGGACAAGTGAGCTCCCTAATCCCCATCACCCCTTTCAGGCAACACTCCCTCCCCACCGGTAACCATCAGTTTTCTCTAAGACTCTATTTCTTGATCTCTCTCTCTCTCTTTCTTTGTGTGTGTGTGTGTGTGTGTGTGCGTGCCCGCGCGCTCATTTGTATTCTTTTCTTGAAATCTGCATAGGAGTGAAATCATATGGTATTGTCTTTCTTTGACTGATTCATCTCACCTAGCATTATACTCTCTGTCCCCCGCCCCCCTGCCACCACCGCCCCATCCCTGTGAATGGCAAGAAGATTATTTCATTTTCATTTCAAGGGTGAATAGTATTCCCCTGACTCTTTCTCTCTCTGTGTGTGTGTGTGTGTCTGTGTGTATCTTTGCGTGCCTATGTACCACTTTGTCCATATGTCTTCTTTGTCCATTCGTCAATGCGAATGGCACGTGGGCTGCTCCTGTCTCTTGGCTATTGTAATGAATACTGCTGTAACATGGGGTTGCACGTATCCCTTTGAATACGTGCTCTTGTAGTCTTTGGGCAATTATCCCATATGCGATTGCTGGGAGCATAGGGTGCTTGTAGTTTTGCCTTTCCGAGGAACCTCCATAGTGTTTTGCACTGCGGCGGCCTTCTCAGTTTGTGTTGCCAGCAACAGTTTAGGAGTGTTCCTTTTCCTCCACATCCTCGCCAACGCCTGTTGTTTCTTGTGTGATTGCATTTTGGCTGGGCATTTCTTGACCCTGTCCATCCTCTTAGGCTCCCTGTGAAGACAGATGGCCCTCAAGCGATCCCACCAGTGGGCTTGCAGATTTCTCTTTGACTTTGAATCTTCAGACTCCCCTGGCCGCTGGCTTGTCTCCACCGCACCTGTCCCTTGGCAGCAGACTCCCGTCTCTCCAAGCCTCGTGGTTCAGGGGACTACGAATTGGACCAGCGGGCAGCCAGGTGCCACAGGGGTCCAGAACCTGGTGACCAGTCCTGCAGCACGGGGTCCTGCCAAGTGTCACCCGGCTCTGAGGGCCCAGGCTACCTCCCTCCATGGAGGGCCCGGGCTCTGTTTGGTGCCCTGGGGTGGGCCCTTTCAGAGATGGGATGGGTTGCAGAGGTGGGTGTCCCGGGAGGCCACTTGGCATCTCTTAGGGAGCTCGGTGCGCGCTTGCCTAGAATGCCTCTGTTCTTGAGTTCCAGGCGATAGGGGTGGGGGGGGGGCTTTCTGTCTCCTGGCGTTGGTGGCCCGGCTTCCCTGGATTCAGGTCTGCCTAGGAATCTTTTCCATGGGAATTACCTAGTTTTCTTCCAGGGCTCCTGCAAATTTTGTCCCTTGGGCATGGGTGATGGAGGTCAGGAGGCCATTGGAGTGGGAGGTGGGGTTGGGGGCGTTGCAGTTTGGAGAGGGGTGTGTGGCTGAAGAGGGTTTGGGGACTTGGTCTGGTATGTAGCTCTCTCTGATTCTCAGCCTCACCTGTGGTTGATGCTCTAGTACCCAGGCCCTGTATTCTCCCGGGAAAACGAATGAGCTGGAGGACCCACGAGCAGAGGAGGAGGAAGGAGGGCTGTGTGTGTGTTTGCGCGGGCCGCGCGCGCAGGCCTGGGAGTGTGCTTGTGTGTGTGTGCGTGTGGCAGGAGGGTCCGGGATCCCCCTACCTCCAAACACCACCCCCTTCTGAGGAACCACGGAACACCTTAATGCTGCCCCGCGTTTCCAGGCAGGCAGGCAGGCAACACCAGGGATAAGGGCCTTGCCTTGAATCCAGCAGCAGGCTGGGATGCAAAGCAAAGCAGTGGTCACCTCGGTGTGATTGTTTAAGGTCGTACCCTCCTAGCCATGCCACCCCGTGCCTGGACAACGTGATCCTGAGGCTTTCTACGGGTTCTCAGGTGGTTCCCTTCCTGGCCCTTTTGGGAAGGCTTCCTAGACGCCTGGGCCATGAGAGCTCCGGTAGAGGGAAAATCCACACCCGCAGGGCAGGGAATTCCAACACTCCAACACTGGGTAGTATCTTAAGGACTCTTAGAATGGAGGACTCCTGTTTCGGACACTCTTCCACGCCAGGCTCTCCCAGAAATCGGGCATCCGTTTTGAACCTGGTGAGAGGAACACGCCAAAGACAACCCACAAACACTTTTGGAAGTCGCCACCGTCCTGCCAAGTAGGGCCTAAGGTGGATCTTCCGCACGTATGCCCGGGCAGGGAGCGACCACAGCACAACTTCTTGGGAGAAATGCAGGGAGAAAGAAGGGCCCGGATTGGGTCCCCCAAGTGGTGGATTCCCCACTCTGCAGCATCTGGGGTCATCCTTGTTTTCTCACATCTGGATGCAGCCCCTCCACACCTTTCCCCGTAGTCCTGCCAATGCTTACCTTTGAAAACTCGGGCACATACCTACACGCCCGCACGCGCCCGCACGCGCCCGCACACAGGCACAGACACGCACATCCAGCCACACGGGGGCAGGCACACACACGCGTGCACGCACACACACACAAAAACAGAGACACACAGGCCTACGTGCCTACGGGTAGACCCGTCTGGGCTGGCACCCACACTCGCACACCGAGAATCTCTGTGCAAGGAGGCTCAGTGGACCCCACAGACGCCCTTCCTTGTTTCCTTTCCTTCCTCCTTGCCCCTTTCTTTTCGGCCTCCCACTCCTCATTTGGGTCGTAGAGCATGGCAAAACAGGCCTCTCTCTGGACAGGGTTCGTTCAAGTGGCTCGCCTAAGTGGCTGAGACTTTGTCTTGGCACATGGCTCTTCCCCTAGGAGGCCACTGCTGGTTTCCCCCGGTCCCCCTCGGGGCGGCGATGCCTTCCGAGGTCGCATTCGTTCTCCTCCTCCACCAGGATTCCTTCTCTGCCTGCGCTTTGCTCTCCCCACTTTTGGCTCCTTACCTGGACGTCTTCATTGGCCCTGCTTCCCCTGTGGCTGTCCCCAGATTCACCTTCACGGGTCCCGTGGAAGGGAAAATGGCGCGCGTGGATTGGGGGAGCAAGGGGGCATCCCCTCACAACCATCCCTTTCTTACCCTGGGAGAGTAACTCCCCCTTCTCCTCTCCTGTCACCACGCATGCCACCGCCCACCCGCCGCTCCCCGCCAGCCCCCGTGTTTTCAACCCACCCTGGTTTCCGGGGTTTCCTCCTACCCACTCTTGGCCCTGCGTGCGTAGCCGGGACTCTTTGGCTCTTTGGGCCCTGTGGAGTGTGCCCATGACATATGTAGGTGTGGCTCAGCCTGCCCTTTGCCCTCCTTAGGCCCTACAGGCCGACCTCTGGGTCAGGACCCTTGATGGCCCTCAGGAGGGATCCTGTGGCAAGAGGCGGCCTGGCCAGGCCGTTGCGCCCTTCCCTGGCGAGGCCGCCCGTAGCTTGTGTCTCCTTGCTGTAGCTTGGGTCTCCTTGTCATTCCATGTGCCTGTTACCCCCAACGTGAGGCGCGCCTGGACTGCGCCCACGTCCACGAGGGCCCTGGCCCTGGCCCTGGCGCGGTGGCTGGTGGTGACATTGTGCTTCTCTCTTTTCCTTTCCCTTTGCATGCTAAGGCTAGGGGCCCGGATGGGTGGGGGGGAGGGGAGGGGATGGGGTGGGGGAGAGGGGCGTGGTTGGAGGGGGAATGGGTGGGGATGGGTGTGCTAGGGGCAGAGGGGAGGTGTGCTGGGAGGTGGGGGTGGGCTTGCGGGGGGGGCAGGGGCTGGGGGCGGTGCAGGGGCTGGGGCAGAAGGGCCCTGTGTGATTCCCAGGGTGGGGAGGGGCGGCTGGAGGCAGCCAGGGACCCAGGGATCCTCCTTCTACCCCTGGTCTCGGGGGTATGAGGGAGACACAGGTGCAGCAGAAGGCAGGAGTGAGGAGGTGCCGCCGTTGGCGAACTTTGTGACCCCGTGGCGGTGGCAGTCAGGCTCATCCTTGAAAAACATAATCCAGAAGTTCCTTCGCAAGGGAACCACATCAGGAAGTCAGGACTCGGCAAAAGATGCCTTGGCTTTCCAGTCCTTGCAGTTCTTGTCCTTACCAAAGCTCTTAAAGTCAGTGCTTGGACCCGTTGGAACCTCACCAAGTTGTGCCCTCCTTCCCCTGTTTTCAGGGAGTGCCTGCGAGCTGGGGTCCTCCAGTTGCGCAGGCCAAGGCGGGCCGAGCAAGCACAGCCCACAGGCCAGCGCCCCCACCCGCCGCACACGCACGGGTACACAGGCCCACAGGCACCCTCCCAGAGGTACGCACCGTGCACACACTGAGCATACTCCCAACACGCCACACTCTCACTCCCACCGGGACGCGGACACACACACTCTCAGGCGTGTCCCTCAGAGAGGGACACGCACCCGGCCATACTGGGTTGCCTGAGCCGGTCATGTGTGAACAGGCCTGCTCAAGCGAGGGCTGTGAACCCGGAGCCTGGCCTGTTTACCCAGATAGATGGGGACTCCCCCACTGGAGGAGAGTCGGGGGGGGCCATCCATCCTCCAGGGGAGGTGGCCCTGTGTGGGGCCGGCTCCCTGACTTCCTGACTGGGCAATGTCTGGTGGCTTTGCCAAGGCCCCTGGGTGAGAGCAAGGGCTGCCTGCCTGCCCCGAGTCGGGGCTTGTGTGAGTGCTGGGTTCCCCCTTCCAGGGAGCCTCCTGGATGTGGCCCTGTGGGCTGCAGGTGGGGCCAGCCGTTTCTTTCTCGCTGGGGCTTGTGGTGGGGCTTGTCGGGTCAGCCCAAGGTGGGGGTGACCTCAGCCTGTAGCCGCAGGCCTTGGGATGAAGCACAAAAGTGACTTGCAAGCCAGCAAGGTGGGTGGCCGCCAGCTTGTCCAGGAGAGGTCCTGTCCACGTAAAGCCTCAGGCAGAGTCACAGAGGCCCGTTCCTGTGTCCTTTGCCCTTCATTTCTCCCAAGAGCAGGAGCCAAGAAAAATGGGGCAGCACAAAAGGAAGGAAGAAGGCCTGCAGGGTGTGTGTCCTCCTGGGAGGTGGTCATTCGGCCCTGTGTACTTATTTGGTGGTCCCCTTGGGTCCCCTTGGCTGGTTTGTTGCTCTTTCTCTGGTTCCTCATGCCCAGTTATGGTGTCCAGTGGTGGTGGTAGTGGTAGTGGTGGTCCTGGGGGTGGTGGGTTTTCTCGAGTGTGTTTTTGCCTTGTGGTGTGGGTGGGGGGGGCCGGGTGGGTGGGGGAATGGTAGTGGGGAAAGTCAGGTGGGTGGTGGTGGGGGTTTGTTTAGGTTTTCCTTTTTCTTTGTGCTTTCCCTTCCTTGGTTGGTGTGTGGGTGGGGTGGGGGCAGTGTGTAGGGGTTGAGATGTGTGTGTTGTGGTTGTTGCCGGTTTTGTTTGTCTGTTTTGACTTTAGAAGGTGCTGAGGCCCAAGGTCCGCAGGGGGAGGGCTACGGGTTCAGCTGGCATTCGTGGAGCCATACTGCCATCAAGCGGAAATCGTTTCTGTCCCGGGGAGGTTTCTGTCTCCTCCTGCTGAGGAGAGCCCAGGAGCAGGAAGGAGAAGGCTCCAGTGTGTCCCTGTGTGTATGGTGGTGGGGAGGTGGGGGTTGGCGGTGGGGCCAACGGGAAGCCGTGGGACACCTGGCTCCAGGTCCTGTCTTCCCCGCTCTGCTGGATCCGAGACTGGAGCTGAGGAATTCACTCAGAAACCCCGGGGGCAGCCCGAGATGGCTGCCTGGGAACCCCCTACACCTCCCCCCCACCCCCCACCCTTCGACCCCCTCCCCCACCCAGCCCCCTACCCCCTTTCCCTGAGCTGCCTGGGACTGCCAAGCACCAGTGGCCCCGAACCCAGGGCCTCTAAACGCCTCCGCTCCCGGGGAGGCCAGGGATGGCCCCAGGCAGGGCACCCTGCTATTCCCCAGAAAGGACAACAGAGGAAATGTCCGCCTGGTCCCTGTGGACAGGGGTGAGTTGCTTCCCCTGGGCCCACCCCAAAATGGCTGACGGGGAAGCTCCGCCCCCCTGGGCTGTTTGGTCTTGGGGCTGCCTGCTGTGTCCCCAGGGCCCCTAGAGCTCCTGCTTCCTCACTGGGTCCCAGCATCAGGCACACTTCCCTCTAGGCCTCAGAGCCCAGATCGGGGAAACCCTGGCTTGAGCCCAGCACAGCCCACCCAGCGCATCCCTTCTGACCCCTGTGCCTGGCAGAAGGCGCCATGCTGCTGCTGGGCTTTTCAGAGACCTTTTCCGCTGGATGGCACTGTGGCTGCAGAAATGACAGTCACCCCTCTCCCTGCCCCCCACTGGGCTTTCTGCCCTCCACTCCCCTGCACCTCACCTTTGCTGCCTGGCACAGAGAGGGGAACAGCAAGGACCACCACACAAATCATCCATCCTCCTCCTGCAGCCTCCTCCAGCCTCTGCCTCTTCCCCCGCTCCCCCTCCCTAGGCTGGGCTCCTGGCCAACTTGACCACTTTGTGGTAAACCTGCAAGAGTATGCAGGCTTTGCTTTTCCTTTTTCTTCAGGGGTTTAGTGTAATTGCGGTAACTGAACATGCGGTGTTATATTGGTTTCAGGGGTCCAGTATAGGGATTCATCAGCTACTTAGGTCACCTGCTGCTCAGCAGGACAAGTGAGCTCCCTAATCCCCATCACCCCTTTCAGGCAACACTCCCTCCCCACCGGTAACCATCAGTTTTCTCTAAGACTCTATTTCTTGATCTCTCTCTCTCTCTTTCTTTGTGTGTGTGTGTGTGTGTGTGTGTGTGTGTGCCCGTGCGCTCATTTGTATTCTTTTCTTGAAATCTGCATAGGAGTGAAATCATATGGTATTGTCTTTCTTTGACTGATTCATCTCACCTAGCATTATACTCTCTGTCCCCCGCCCCCCTGCCACCACTGCCCCATCCCTGTGAATGGCAAGAAGATTATTTCATTTTCATTTCAAGGGTGAATAGTATTCCCCTGACTCTTTCTCTCTGTGTGTGTGTGTGTGTGTCTGTGTGTATCTTTGCGTGCCTATGTACCACTTTGTCCATATGTCTTCTTTGTCCATTCGTCAATGCGAATGGCACGTGGGCTGCTCCTGTCTCTTGGCTATTGTAATGAATACTGCTGTAACATGGGGTTGCACGTATCCCTTTGAATACGTGTTCTTGTAGTCTTTGGGCAATTATCCCGTATGCGATTGCTGGGAGCATAGGGTGCTTGTAGTTTCGCCTTTCCGAGGAACCTCCATAGTGTTTTGCACTGCGGCGGCCTTCTCAGTTTGTGTTGCCAGCAACAGTTTAGGAGTGTTCCTTTTCCTCCACATCCTCGCCAACGCCTGTTGTTTCTTGTGTGATTGCATTTTGGCTGGGCATTTCTTGACCCTGTCCATCCTCTTAGGCTCCCTGTGAAGACAGACAGCCCTCAAGCGATCCCACCAGTGGGCTTGCAGATTTCTCTTTGACTTTGAATCTTCAGACTCCCCTGGCCGCTTGCTTGTCTCCACCACACCTGTCCCTTGGCAGCAGACTCCCGTCTCTCCAAGCCTCGTGGTTCAGGGGACTACGGATTGGACCAGTGGGCAGCCAGGTGCCACAGGGGTCCAGAACCTGGTGACCAGTCCTGCAGCACGGGGTCCTGCCAAGTGTCACCCGGCTCTGAGGGCTCAGGCTACCTCCCTCCATGGAGGCCCCGGGCTCTGGTTGGTGCCCTGGGGTGGGCCCTTTCAGAGATGGGATGGGTTGCAGAGGTGGGTGTCCCGGGAGGCCACTTGGCATCTCTTAGGGAGCTCGGTGCGCGCTTGCCTAGAATGCGTCTGTTCTTGAGTTCCAGGCGATGGGGGGGGGGCTTTCTGCCCCCTGGCGTTGGTGGCCCGGCTTCCCTGGATTCAGGTCTGCCTAGGAATCTTTTCCATGGGAATTGCTCAGTTTTCTTCCAGGGCTCCTGCAAATTTTGTCCCTTGGGCATGGGTGATGGAGGTCAGGAGGCCAGTGGAGTGGGAGGTGGGGGCGGGGGCGTTGCAGTTTGGAGAGGGGTGTGTGGCTGAAGAGGGTTTGGGGACTTGGTCTGGTATGTAGCTCTCTCTGATTCTCAGCCTCACCTGTGGTTGATGCTCTAGTACCCAGGCCCTGTATTCTCCCGGGAAAACGAATGAGCTGGAGGACCCACGAGCAGAGGAGGAGGAAGGAGGGCTGTGTGTGTGTTTGCGCGGGCGCGCGCGCAGGCCTGGGAGTGTGCTTGTGTGTGTGTGCGTGTGGCAGGAGGGTCCGGGATCCCCCTACCTCCAAACACCACCCCCTTCTGAGGAACCACGGAACACCTTAATGCTGCCCCGCGTTTCCAGGCAGGCAGGCAGGCAACACCAGGGATAAGGGCCTTGCCTTGAATCCAGCAGCAGGCTGGGATGCAAAGCAAAGCAGTGGTCACCTCGGTGTGATTGTTTAAGGTTGTACCCTCCTAGCCATGCCACCCCGTGCCTGGACAACGTGATCCTGAGGCTTTCTACGGGTTCTCAGGTGGTTCCCTTCCTGGCCCTTTTGGGAAGGCTTCCTAGACGCCTGGGCCCATGAGAGCTCCGGTAGAGGGAAAATCCACACCCGCAGGGCAGGGAATTCCAACACTCCAACACTGGGTAGTATCTTAAGGACTCTTAGAATGGAGGACTCCTGTTTCGGACACTCTTCCACGCCAGGCTCTCCCAGAAATCGGGCATCCGTTTTGAACCTGGTGAGAGGAAAGAACACGCCAAAGACAACCCACAAACACTTTTGGAAGTCGCCACCGTCCTGCCAAGTAGGGCCTAAGGTGGATCTTCCGCACGTATGCCCGGGCAGGGAGCGACCACAGCACAACTTCTTGGGAGAAATGCAGGGAGAAAGAAGGGCCCGGATTGGGTCCCCCAAGTGGTGGATTCCCCACTCTGCAGCATCTGGGGTCATCCTTGTTTTCTCACATCTGGATGCAGCCCCTCCACACCTTTCCCCGTAGTCCTGCCCATGCTTACCTTTGAAAACTCGGGCACATACCTACACGCCCGCACGCGCCCGCACACACGCACAGACACGCACATCCAGCCACACGGGGGCAGGCACACACACGCGCGCACGCACACACACACAGAAACAGAGACACACAGGCCTACGTGCCTACGGGTAGACCCGTCTGGGCTGGCACCCACACTCGCACACCGAGAATCTCTGTGCAAGGAGGCTCAGTGGACCCCACGGACGCCCTTCCTTGTTTCCTTTCCTTCCTCCTTGCCCCTTTCTGTTTGGCCTCCCACTCCTCATTTGGGTCGTAGAGCATGGCAAAACAGGCCTCTCTCTGGACAGGGTTCGTTCAAGTGGCTCGCCTAAGTGGCTGAGACTTTGTCTTGGCACATGGCTCTTCCCCTAGGAGGCCACTGCTGGTTTCCCCCGGTCCCCCTCGGGGCGGCGATGCCTTCCGAGGTCGCATTCGTTCTCCTCCTCCACCAGGATTCCTTCTCTGCCTGCGCTTTGCTCTCCCCACTTTTGGCTCCTTACCTGGACGTCTTCATTGGCCCTGCTTCCCCTGTGGCTGTCCCCAGATTCACCTTCACGGGTCCCGTGGAAGGGAAAATGGCGCGCGTGGATTGGGGGAGCAAGGGGGCATCCCCTCACAACCATCCCTTTCTTACCCTGGGAGAGTAACTCCCCCTTCTCCTCTCCTGTCACCACGCACGCCACCGCCCACCCGCCGCTCCCCGCCAGCCCCCGTGTTTTCAACCCACCCTGGTTTCCGGGGTTTCCTCCTACCCACTCTTGGCCCTGCGTGCGTAGCCGGGACTCTTTGGCTCTTTGGGCCCTGTGGAGTGTGCCCATGACATATTTAGGTGTGGCTCAGCCTGCCCTTTGCCCTCCTTAGGCCCTACAGGCCGACCTCTGGGTCAGGACCCTTGATGGCCCTCAGGAGGGATCCTGTGGCAAGAGGCGGCCTGGCCAGGCCGTTGCGCCCTTCCCTGGCGAGGCCGCCCGTAGCTTGTGTCTCCTTGCTGTAGCTTGGGTCTCCTTGTCATTCCATGTGCCTGTTACCCCCAACGTGAGGCGCGCCTGGACTGCGCCCACGTCCACGAGGGCCCTAGCCCTGGCCCTGGCGCGGTGGCTGGTGGTGACATTGTGCTTCTCTCTTTTCCTTTCCCTTTGCATGCTAAGGCTAGGGGCCCAGATGGGTGGGGGGGAGGGGAGGGGATGGGGTGGGGGAGAGGGGCGTGGTTGGAGGGGGAATGGGTGGGGATGGGTGTGCTAGGGGCAGAGGGGAGGTGTGCTGGGAGGTGGGGGTGGGCTTGCGGGGGGCAGGGGCTGGGGCAGAAGGGCCCTGTGTGATTCCCAGGGTGGGGAGGGGCGGCTGGAGGCAGCCAGGGACCCAGGGATCCTCCTTCTACCCCTGGTCTCGGGGGTATGAGGGAGACACAGGTGCAGCAGAAGGCAGGAGTGAGGAGGTGCCGCCGTTGGCGAACTTTGTGACCCCGTGGCGGTGGCAGTCAGGCTCATCCTTGAAAAACACGATCCAGAAGTTCCTTCGCAAGGGAACCACATCAGGAAGTCAGGACTCGGCAAAAGATGCCTTGGCTTTCCAGTCCTTGCAGTTCTTGTCCTTACCAAAGCTCTTAAAGTCAGTGCTTGGACCCGTTGGAACCTCACCAAGTTGTGCCCTCCTTCCCCTGTTTTCAGGGAGTGCCTGCGAGCTGGGGTCCTCCAGTTGCGCAGGCCAAGGCGGGCCGAGCAAGCACAGCCCACAGGCCAGCGCCCCCACCCGCCGCACACGCACGGGTACACAGGCCCACAGGCACCCTCCCAGAGGTACGCACCGTGCACACACTGAGCATACTCCCAACACGCCACACGCTCACTCCCACCGGGACGCGGACACACACACTCTCAGGCGTGTCCCTCAGAGAGGGACACGCAGCCGGCCATACTGGGTTGCCTGAGCCGGTCATGTGTGAACAGGCCTGCTCAAGCGAGGGCTGTGAACCCGGAGCCTGGCCTGTTTACCCAGATAGATGGGGACTCCCCCACTGGAGGAGAGTCGGGGGGGGCCATCCATCCTCCACGGGAGGTGGCCCTGTGTGGGGCCTGCTCCCTGACTTCCTGACTGGGCAATGTCTGGTGGCTTTGCCAAGGCCCCTGGGTGAGAGCAAGGGCTGCCTGCCTGCCCCGAGTCGGGGCTTGTGTGAGTGCTGGGTTCCCCCTTCCAGGGAGCCTCCTGGATGTGGCCCTGTGGGCTGCAGGTGGGGCCAGCCGTTTCTTTCTCGCTGGGGCTTGTGGTGGGGCTTGTCGGGTCAGCCCAAGGTGGGGGTGACCTCAGCCTGTAGCCGCAGGCCTTGGGATGAAGCACAAAAGTGACTTGCAAGCCAGCAAGGTGGGTGGCCGCCAGCTTGTCCAGGAGAGGTCCTGTCCACGTAAAGCCTCAGGCAGAGTCACAGAGGCCCGTTCCTGTGTCCTTTGCCCTTCATTTCTCCCAAGAGCAGGAGCCAAGAAAAATGGGGCAGCACAAAAGGAAGGAAGAAGGCCTGCAGGGTGTGTGTCCTCCTGGGAGGTGGTCATTCGGCCCTGTGTACTGATTTGGTGGTCCCCTTGGGTCCCCTTGGCTGGTTTGTTGCTCTTTCTCTGGTTCCTCATGCCCAGTTATGGTGTCCAGTGGTGGTGGTAGTGGTAGTGGTGGTCCTGGTGGTGGTGGGTGTTTTTGCCTTGTGGGGGGTCCGGGTGGGAGGGGGAATGGTAGTGGGGAAAGTCAGGTGGGTGGTGGTGGGGGTTTGTTTAGGTTTTCCTTTTTCTTTGTGCTTTCCCTTCCTTGGTTGGTGTGTGGGTGGGGTGGGGGCAGTGTGTAGGGGTTGAGATGTGTGTGTTGTGGTTGTTGCCGGTTTTGTTTGTCTGTTTTGACTTTAGAAGGTGCTGAGGCCCAAGGTCCGCAGGGGGAGGGCTACGGGTTCAGCTGGCATTCGTGGAGCCATACTGCCATCAAGCGGAAATCGTTTCTGTCCCGGGGAGGTTTCTGTCTCCTCCTGCTGAGGAGAGCCCAGGAGCAGGAAGGAGAAGGCTCCAGTGTGTCCCTGTGTGTATGGTGGTGGGGAGGTGGGGGTTGGCGGTGGGGCCAACGGGAAGCCGTGGGACACCTGGCTCCAGGTCCTGTCTTCCCCGCTCTGCTGGATCCGAGACTGGAGCTGAGGAATTCACTCAGAAACCCCGGGGGCAGCCCGAGATGGCTGCCTGGGAACCCCCTACACCTCCCCCCCACCCCCCACCCTTCGACCCCCTCCCCCACCCAGCCCCCTACCCCCTTTCCCTGAGCTGCCTGGGACTGCCAAGCACCAGTGGCCCCGAACCCAGGGCCTCTAAACGCCTCCGCTCCCGGGGAGGCCAGGGATGGCCCCAGGCAGGGCACCCTGCTATTCCCCAGAAAGGACAACAGAGGAAATGTCCGCCTGGTCCCTGTGGACAGGGGTGAGTTGCTTCCCCTGGGCCCACCCCAAAATGGCTGACGGGGAAGCTCCGCCCCCCTGGGCTGTTTGGTCTTGGGGCTGCCTGCTGTGTCCCCAGGGCCCCTAGAGCTCCTGCTTCCTCACTGGGTCCCAGCATCAGGCACACTTCCCTCTAGGCCTCAGAGCCCAGATCGGGGAAACCCTGGCTTGAGCCCAGCACAGCCCACCCAGCGCATCCCTTCTGACCCCTGTGCCTGGCAGAAGGCGCCATGCTGCTGCTGGGCTTTTCAGAGACCTTTTCCGCTGGATGGCACTGTGGCTGCAGAAATGACAGTCACCCCTCTCCCTGCCCCCCACTGGGCTTTCTGCCCTCCACTCCCCTGCACCTCACCTTTGCTGCCTGGCACAGAGAGGGGAACAGCAAGGACCACCACACAAATCATCCATCCTCCTCCTGCAGCCTCCTCCAGCCTCTGCCTCTTCCCCCGCTCCCCCTCCCTAGGCTGGGCTCCTGGCCAACTTGACCACTTTGTGGTAAACCTGCAAGAGTATGCAGGCTTTGCTTTTCCTTTTTCTTCAGGGGTTTAGTGTAATTGCGGTAACTGAACATGCGGTGTTATATTGGTTTCAGGTGTCCAGTATAGGGATTCATCAGCTACTTAGGTCACCTGCTGCTCAGCAGGACAAGTGAGCTCCCTAATCCCCATCACCCCTTTCAGGCAACACTCCCTCCCCACCGGTAACCATCAGTTTTCTCTAAGACTCTATTTCTTGATCTCTCTCTCTCTCTTTCTTTGTGTGTGTGTGTGTGTGTGTGTGTGTGTGTGCCCGCGCGCTCATTTGTATTCTTTTCTTGAAATCTGCATAGGAGTGAAATCATATGGTATTGTCTTTGACTGATTCATCTCACCTAGCATTATACTCTCTGTCCCCCGCCCCCCTGCCACCACCGCCCCATCCCTGTGAATGGCAAGAAGATTATTTCATTTTCATTTCAAGGGTGAATAGTATTCCCCTGACTCTTTCTCTCACTGTGTGTGTGTGTGTGTCTGTGTGTATCTTTGCGTGCCTATGTACCACTTTGTCCATATGTCTTCTTTGTCCATTCGTCAATGCGAATGGCACGTGGGCTGCTCCTGTCTCTTGGCTATTGTAATGAATACTGCTGTAACATGGGGTTGCACGTATCCCTTTGAATACGTGCTCTTGTAGTCTTTGGGCAATTATCCCATATGCGATTGCTGGGAGCATAGGGTGCTTGTAGTTTTGCCTTTCCGAGGAACCTCCATAGTGTTTTGCACTGCGGCGGCCTTCTCAGTTTGTGTTGCCAGCAACAGTTTAGGAGTGTTCCTTTTCCTCCACATCCTCGCCAACGCCTGTTGTTTCTTGTGTGATTGCATTTTGGCTGGGCATTTCTTGACCCTGTCCATCCTCTTAGGCTCCCTGTGAAGACAGATGGCCCTCAAGCGATCCCACCAGTGGGCTTGCAGATTTCTCTTTGACTTTGAATCTTCAGACTCCCCTGGCCGCTGGCTTGTCTCCACCGCACCTGTCCCTTGGCAGCAGACTCCCGTCTCTCCAAGCCTCGTGGTTCAGGGGACTACGAATTGGACCAGCGGGCAGCCAGGTGCCACAGGGGTCCAGAACCTGGTGACCAGTCCTGCAGCACGGGGTCCTGCCAAGTGTCACCCGGCTCTGAGGGCCCAGGCTACCTCCCTCCATGGAGGGCCCGGGCTCTGTTTGGTGCCCTGGGGTGGGCCCTTTCAGAGATGGGATGGGTTGCAGAGGTGGGTGTCCCGGGAGGCCACTTGGCATCTCTTAGGGAGCTCGGTGCGCGCTTGCCTAGAATGCCTCTGTTCTTGAGTTCCAGGCGATAGGGGTGGGGGGGGGGCTTTCTGTCTCCTGGCGTTGGTGGCCCGGCTTCCCTGGATTCAGGTCTGCCTAGGAATCTTTTCCATGGGAATTACCTAGTTTTCTTCCAGGGCTCCTGCAAATTTTGTCCCTTGGGCATGGGTGATGGAGGTCAGGAGGCCATTGGAGTGGGAGGTGGGGTTGGGGGCGTTGCAGTTTGGAGAGGGGTGTGTGGCTGAAGAGGGTTTGGGGACTTGGTCTGGTATGTAGCTCTCTCTGATTCTCAGCCTCACCTGTGGTTGATGCTCTAGTACCCAGGCCCTGTATTCTCCCGGGAAAACGAATGAGCTGGAGGACCCACGAGCAGAGGAGGAGGAAGGAGGGCTGTGTGTGTGTTTGCGCGGGCGCGCGCGCAGGCCTGGGAGTGTGCTTGTGTGTGTGTGCGTGTGGCAGGAGGGTCCGGGATCCCCCTACCTCCAAACACCACCCCCTTCTGAGGAACCACGGAACACCTTAATGCTGCCCCGCGTTTCCTGGCAGGCAGGCAGGCAACACCAGGGATAAGGGCCTTGCCTTGAATCCAGCAGCAGGCTGGGATGCAAAGCAAAGCAGTGGTCACCTCGGTGTGATTGTTTAAGGTCGTACCCTCCTAGCCATGCCACCCCGTGCCTGGACAACGTGATCCTGAGGCTTTCTACGGGTTCTCAGGTGGTTCCCTTCCTGGCCCTTTTGGGAAGGCTTCCTAGACGCCTGGGCCCATGAGAGCTCCGGTAGAGGGAAAATCCACACCCGCAGGGCAGGGAATTCCAACACTCCAACACTGGGTAGTATCTTAAGGACTCTTAGAATGGAGGACTCCTGTTTCGGACACTCTTCCACGCCAGGCTCTCCCAGAAATCGGGCATCCGTTTTGAACCTGGTGAGAGGAAAGAAGACGCCAAAGACAACCCACAAACACTTTTGGAAGTCGCCACCGTCCTGCCAAGTAGGGCCTAAGGTGGATCTTCCGCACGTATGCCCGGGCAGGGAGCGACCACAGCACAACTTCTTGGGAGAAATGCAGGGAGAAAGAAGGGCCCGGATTGGGTCCCCCAAGTGGTGGAATCCCCACTCTGCAGCATCTGGGGTCATCCTTGTTTTCTCACATCTGGATGCAGCCCCTCCACACCTTTCCCCGTAGTCCTGCCCATGCTTACCTTTGAAAACTCGGGCACATACCTACACGCCCGCACGCGCCCGCACACACGCACAGACACGCACATCCAGCCACACGGGGGCAGGCACACACACGCGCGCACGCACACACACACAGAAACAGAGACACACAGGCCTACGTGCCTACGGGTAGACCCGTCTGGGCTGGCACCCACACTCGCACACCGAGAATCTCTGTGCAAGGAGGCTCAGTGGACCCCACAGACGCCCTTCCTTGTTTCCTTTCCTTCCTCCTTGCCCCTTTCTTTTCGGCCTCCCACTCCTCATTTGGGTCGTAGAGCATGGCAAAACAGGCCTCTCTCTGGACAGGGTTCGTTCAAGTGGCTCGCCTAAGTGGCTGAGACTTTGTCTTGGCACATGGCTCTTCCCCTAGGAGGCCACTGCTGGTTTCCCCCGGTCCCCCTCGGGGCGGCGATGCCTTCCGAGGTCGCATTCGTTCTCCTCCTCCACCAGGATTCCTTCTCTGCCTGCGCTTTGCTCTCCCCACTTTTGGCTCCTTACCTGGACGTCTTCATTGGCCCTGCTTCCCCTGTGGCTGTCCCCAGATTCACCTTCACGGGTCCCGTGGAAGGGAAAATGGCGCGCGTGGATTGGGGGAGCAAGGGGGCATCCCCTCACAACCATCCCTTTCTTACCCTGGGAGAGTAACTCCCCCTTCTCCTCTCCTGTCACCACGCACGCCACCGCCCACCCGCCGCTCCCCGCCAGCCCCCGTGTTTTCAACCCACCCTGGTTTCCGGGGTTTCCTCCTACCCACTCTTGGCCCTGCGTGCGTAGCCGGGACTCTTTGGCTCTTTGGGCCCTGTGGAGTGTGCCCATGACATATGTAGGTGTGGCTCAGCCTGCCCTTTGCCCTCCTTAGGCCCTACAGGCCGACCTCTGGGTCAGGACCCTTGATGGCCCTCAGGAGGGATCCTGTGGCAAGAGGCGGCCTGGCCAGGCCGTTGCGCCCTTCCCTGGCGAGGCCGCCCGTAGCTTGTGTCTCCTTGCTGTAGCTTGGGTCTCCTTGTCATTCCATGTGCCTGTTACCCCCAACGTGAGGCGCGCCTGGACTGCGCCCACGTCCACGAGGGCCCTGGCCCTGGCCCTGGCGCGGTGGCTGGTGGTGACATTGTGCTTCTCTCTTTTCCTTTCCCTTTGCATGCTAAGGCTAGGGGCCCGGATGGGTGGGGGGGAGGGGAGGGGATGGGGTGGGGGAGAGGGGCGTGGTTGGAGGGGGAATGGGTGGGGATGGGTGTGCTAGGGGCAGAGGGGAGGTGTGCTGGGAGGTGGGGGTGGGCTTGCGGGGGGGGCAGGGGCTGGGGGCGGTGCAGGGGCTGGGGCAGAAGGGCCCTGTGTGATTCCCAGGGTGGGGAGGGGCGGCTGGAGGCAGCCAGGGACCCAGGGATCCTCCTTCTACCCCTGGTCTCGGGGGTATGAGGGAGACACAGGTGCAGCAGAAGGCAGGAGTGAGGAGGTGCCGCCGTTGGCGAACTTTGTGACCCCGTGGCGGTGGCAGTCAGGCTCATCCTTGAAAAACACGATCCAGAAGTTCCTTCGCAAGGGAACCACATCAGGAAGTCAGGACTCGGCAAAAGATGCCTTGGCTTTCCAGTCCTTGCAGTTCTTGTCCTTACCAAAGCTCTTAAAGTCAGTGCTTGGACCCGTTGGAACCTCACCAAGTTGTGCCCTCCTTCCCCTGTTTTCAGGGAGTGCCTGCGAGCTGGGGTCCTCCAGTTGCGCAGGCCAAGGCGGGCCGAGCAAGCACAGCCCACAGGCCAGCGCCCCCACCCGCCGCACACGCACGGGTACACAGGCCCACAGGCACCCTCCCAGAGGTACGCACCGTGCACACACTGAGCATACTCCCAACACGCCACACGCTCACTCCCACCGGGACGCGGACACACACACTCTCAGGCGTGTCCCTCAGAGAGGGACACGCAGCCGGCCATACTGGGTTGCCTGAGCCGGTCATGTGTGAACAGGCCTGCTCAAGCGAGGGCTGTGAACCCGGAGCCTGGCCTGTTTACCCAGATAGATGGGGACTCCCCCACTGGAGGAGAGTCGGGGGGGGGCCATCCATCCTCCACGGGAGGTGGCCCTGTGTGGGGCCTGCTCCCTGACTTCCTGACTGGGCAATGTCTGGTGGCTTTGCCAAGGCCCCTGGGTGAGAGCAAGGGCTGCCTGCCTGCCCCGAGTCGGGGCTTGTGTGAGTGCTGGGTTCCCCCTTCCAGGGAGCCTCCTGGATGTGGCCCTGTGGGCTGCAGGTGGGGCCAGCCGTTTCTTTCTCGCTGGGGCTTGTGGTGGGGCTTGTCTGGTCAGCCCAAGGTGGGGGTGACCTCAGCCTGTAGCCGCAGGCCTTGGGATGAAGCACAAAAGTGACTTGCAAGCCAGCAAGGTGGGTGGCCGCCAGCTTGTCCAGGAGAGGTCCTGTCCACGTAAAGCCTCAGGCAGAGTCACAGAGGCCCGTTCCTGTGTCCTTTGCCCTTCATTTCTCCCAAGAGCAGGAGCCAAGAAAAATGGGGCAGCACAAAAGGAAGGAAGAAGGCCTGCAGGGTGTGTGTCCTCCTGGGAGGTGGTCATTTGGCCCTGTGTACTTATTTGGTGGTCCCCTTGGGTCCCCTTGGCTGGTTTGTTGCTCTTTCTCTGGTTCCTCATGCCCAGTTATGGTGTCCAGTGGTGGTGGTAGTGGTAGTGGTGGTCCTGGTGGTGGTGGGTTTTCTCGAGTGTGTTTTTGCCTTGTGGTGTGGGTGGGGGGGGCCGGGTGGGTGGGGGAATGGTAGTGGAGAAAGTCAGGTGGGTGGTGGTGGGGGTTTGTTTAGGTTTTCCTTTTCCTTTGTGCTTTCCCTTCCTTGGTTGGTGTGTGGGTGGGGTGGGGGCAGTGTGTAGGGGTTGAGATGTGTGTGTTGTGGTTGTTGCCGGTTTTGTTTGTCTGTTTTGACTTTAGAAGGTGCTGAGGCCCAAGGTCCGCAGGGGGAGGGCTACGGGTTCAGCTGGCATTCGTGGAGCCATACTGCCATCAAGCGGAAATCGTTTCTGTCCCGGGGAGGTTTCTGTCTCCTCCTGCTGAGGAGAGCCCAGGAGCAGGAAGGAGAAGGCTCCAGTGTGTCCCTGTGTGTATGGTGGTGGGGAGGTGGGGGTTGGCGGTGGGGCCAACGGGAAGCCGTGGGACACCTGGCTCCAGGTCCTGTCTTCCCCGCTCTGCTGGATCCGAGACTGGAGCTGAGGAATTCACTCAGAAACCCCGGGGGCAGCCCGAGATGGCTGCCTGGGAACCCCCTACACCTCCCCCCCACCCCCCACCCTTCGACCCCCTCCCCCACCCAGCCCCCTACCCCCTTTCCCTGAGCTGCCTGGGACTGCCAAGCACCAGTGGCCCCGAACCCAGGGCCTCTAAACGCCTCCGCTCCCGGGGAGGCCAGGGATGGCCCCAGGCAGGGCACCCTGCTATTCCCCAGAAAGGACAACAGAGGAAATGTCCGCCTGGTCCCTGTGGACAGGGGTGAGTTGCTTCCCTTGGGCCCACCCCAAAATGGCTGACGGGGAAGCTCCGCCCCCCTGGGCTGTTTGGTCTTGGGGCTGCCTGCTGTGTCCCCAGGGCCCCTAGAGCTCCTGCTTCCTCACTGGGTCCCAGCATCAGGCACACTTCCCTCTAGGCCTCAGAGCCCAGATCGGGGAAACCCTGGCTTGAGCCCAGCACAGCCCACCCAGCGCATCCCTTCTGACCCCTGTGCCTGGCAGAAGGCGCCATGCTGCTGCTGGGCTTTTCAGAGACCTTTTCCGCTGGATGGCACTGTGGCTGCAGAAATGACAGTCACCCCTCTCCCTGCCCCCCACTGGGCTTTCTGCCCTCCACTCCCCTGCACCTCACCTTTGCTGCCTGGCACAGAGAGGGGAACAGCAAGGACCACCACACAAATCATCCATCCTCCTCCTGCAGCCTCCTCCAGCCTCTGCCTCTTCCCCCGCTCCCCCTCCCTAGGCTGGGCTCCTGGCCAACTTGACCACTTTGTGGTAAACCTGCAAGAGTATGCAGGCTTTGCTTTTCCTTTTTCTTCAGGGGTTTAGTGTAATTGCGGTAACTGAACATGCGGTGTTATATTGGTTTCAGGTGTCCAGTATAGGGATTCATCAGCTACTTAGGTCACCTGCTGCTCAGCAGGACAAGTGAGCTCCCTAATCCCCATCACCCCTTTCAGGCAACACTCCCTCCCCACCGGTAACCATCAGTTTTCTCTAAGACTCTATTTCTTGATCTCTCTCTCTCTCTTTCTTTGTGTGTGTGTGTGTGTGTGTGTGTGTGCCCGCGCGCTCATTTGTATTCTTTTCTTGAAATCTGCATAGGAGTGAAATCATATGGTATTGTCTTTCTTTGACTGATTCATCTCACCTAGCATTATACTCTCTGTCCCCCGCCCCCCTGCCACCACCGCCCCATCCCTGTGAATGGCAAGAAGATTATTTCATTTTCATTTCAAGGGTGAATAGTATTCCCCTGACTCTTTCTATCTCTGTGTGTGTGTGTGTGTCTGTGTGTATCTTTGCGTGCCTATGTACCACTTTGTCCATATGTCTTCTTTGTCCATTCGTCAATGCGAATGGCACGTGGGCTGCTCCTGTCTCTTGGCTATTGTAATGAATACTGCTGTAACATGGGGTTGCACGTATCCCTTTGAATACGTGCTCTTGTAGTCTTTGGGCAATTATCCCATATGCGATTGCTGGGAGCATAGGGTGCTCGTAGTTTTGCCTTTCCGAGGAACCTCCATAGTGTTTTGCACTGCGGCGGCCTTCTCAGTTTGTGTTGCCAGCAACAGTTTAGGAGTGTTCCTTTTCCTCCACATCCTCGCCAACGCCTGTTGTTTCTTGTGTGATTGCATTTTGGCTGGGCATTTCTTGACCCTGTCCATCCTCTTAGGCTCCCTGTGAAGACAGATGGCCCTCAAGCGATCCCACCAGTGGGCTTGCAGATTTCTCTTTGACTTTGAATCTTCAGACTCCCCTGGCCGCTGGCTTGTCTCCACCGCACCTGTCCCTTGGCAGCAGACTCCCGTCTCTCCAAGCCTCGTGGTTCAGGGGACTACGAATTGGACCAGCGGGCAGCCAGGTGCCACAGGGGTCCAGAACCTGGTGACCAGTCCTGCAGCACGGGGTCCTGCCAAGTGTCACCCGGCTCTGAGGGCCCAGGCTACCTCCCTCCATGGAGGGCCCGGGCTCTGTTTGGTGCCCTGGGGTGGGCCCTTTCAGAGATGGGATGGGTTGCAGAGGTGGGTGTCCCGGGAGGCCACTTGGCATCTCTTAGGGAGCTCGGTGCGCGCTTGCCTAGAATGCCTCTGTTCTTGAGTTCCAGGCGATAGGGGTGGGGGGGGGGCGCTTTCTGTCTCCTGGCGTTGGTGGCCCGGCTTCCCTGGATTCAGGTCTGCCTAGGAATCTTTTCCATGGGAATTACCTAGTTTTCTTCCAGGGCTCCTGCAAATTTTGTCCCTTGGGCATGGGTGATGGAGGTCAGGAGGCCATTGGAGTGGGAGGTGGGGTTGGGGGCGTTGCAGTTTGGAGAGGGGTGTGTGGCTGAAGAGGGTTTGGGGACTTGGTCTGGTATGTAGCTCTCTCTGATTCTCAGCCTCACCTGTGGTTGATGCTCTAGTACCCAGGCCCTGTATTCTCCCGGGAAAACGAATGAGCTGGAGGACCCACGAGCAGAGGAGGAGGAAGGAGGGCTGTGTGTGTGTTTGCGCGGGCGCGCGCGCAGGCCTGGGAGTGTGCTTGTGTGTGTGTGCGTGTGGCAGGAGGGTCCGGGATCCCCCTACCTCCAAACACCACCCCCTTCTGAGGAACCACGGAACACCTTAATGCTGCCCCGCGTTTCCAGGCAGGCAGGCAGGCAACACCAGGGATAAGGGCCTTGCCTTGAATCCAGCAGCAGGCTGGGATGCAAAGCAAAGCAGTGGTCACCTCGGTGTGATTGTTTAAGGTCGTACCCTCCTAGCCATGCCACCCCGTGCCTGGACAACGTGATCCTGAGGCTTTCTACGGGTTCTCAGGTGGTTCCCTTCCTGGCCCTTTTGGGAAGGCTTCCTAGACGCCTGGGCCCATGAGAGCTCCGGTAGAGGGAAAATCCACACCCGCAGGGCAGGGAATTCCAACACTCCAACACTGGGTAGTATCTTAAGGACTCTTAGAATGGAGGACTCCTGTTTCGGACACTCTTCCACGCCAGGCTCTCCCAGAAATCGGGCATCCGTTTTGAACCTGGTGAGAGGAAAGAAGACGCCAAAGACAACCCACAAACACTTTTGGAAGTCGCCACCGTCCTGCCAAGTAGGGCCTAAGGTGGATCTTCCGCACGTATGCCCGGGCAGGGAGCGACCACAGCACAACTTCTTGGGAGAAATGCAGGGAGAAAGAAGGGCCCGGATTGGGTCCCCCAAGTGGTGGAATCCCCACTCTGCAGCATCTGGGGTCATCCTTGTTTTCTCACATCTGGATGCAGCCCCTCCACACCTTTCCCCGTAGTCCTGCCCATGCTTACCTTTGAAAACTCGGGCACATACCTACACGCCCGCACGCGCCCGCACACACGCACAGACACGCACATCCAGCCACACGGGGGCAGGCACACACACGCGCGCACGCACACACACACAGAAACAGAGACACACAGGCCTACGTGCCTACGGGTAGACCCGTCTGGGCTGGCACCCACACTCGCACACCGAGAATCTCTGTGCAAGGAGGCTCAGTGGACCCCACAGACGCCCTTCCTTGTTTCCTTTCCTTCCTCCTTGCCCCTTTCTTTTCGGCCTCCCACTCCTCATTTGGGTCGTAGAGCATGGCAAAACAGGCCTCTCTCTGGACAGGGTTCGTTCAAGTGGCTCGCCTAAGTGGCTGAGACTTTGTCTTGGCACATGGCTCTTCCCCTAGGAGGCCACTGCTGGTTTCCCCCGGTCCCCCTCGGGGCGGCGATGCCTTCCGAGGTCGCATTCGTTCTCCTCCTCCACCAGGATTCCTTCTCTGCCTGCGCTTTGCTCTCCCCACTTTTGGCTCCTTACCTGGACGTCTTCATTGGCCCTGCTTCCCCTGTGGCTGTCCCCAGATTCACCTTCACGGGTCCCGTGGAAGGGAAAATGGCGCGCGTGGATTGGGGGAGCAAGGGGGCATCCCCTCACAACCATCCCTTTCTTACCCTGGGAGAGTAACTCCCCCTTCTCCTCTCCTGTCACCACGCACGCCACCGCCCACCCGCCGCTCCCCGCCAGCCCCCGTGTTTTCAACCCACCCTGGTTTCCGGGGTTTCCTCCTACCCACTCTTGGCCCTGCGTGCGTAGCCGGGACTCTTTGGCTCTTTGGGCCCTGTGGAGTGTGCCCATGACATATGTAGGTGTGGCTCAGCCTGCCCTTTGCCCTCCTTAGGCCCTACAGGCCGACCTCTGGGTCAGGACCCTTGATGGCCCTCAGGAGGGATCCTGTGGCAAGAGGCGGCCTGGCCAGGCCGTTGCGCCCTTCCCTGGCGAGGCCGCCCGTAGCTTGTGTCTCCTTGCTGTAGCTTGGGTCTCCTTGTCATTCCATGTGCCTGTTACCCCCAACGTGAGGCGCGCCTGGACTGCGCCCACGTCCACGAGGGCCCTGGCCCTGGCCCTGGCGCGGTGGCTGGTGGTGACATTGTGCTTCTCTCTTTTCCTTTCCCTTTGCATGCTAAGGCTAGGGGCCCGGATGGGTGGGGGGGAGGGGAGGGGATGGGGTGGGGGAGAGGGGCGTGGTTGGAGGGGGAATGGGTGGGGATGGGTGTGCTAGGGGCAGAGGGGAGGTGTGCTGGGAGGTGGGGGTGGGCTTGCGGGGGGGCAGGGGCTGGGGGCGGTGCAGGGGCTGGGGCAGAAGGGCCCTGTGTGATTCCCAGGGTGGGGAGGGGCGGCTGGAGGCAGCCAGGGACCCAGGGATCCTCCTTCTACCCCTGGTCTCGGGGGTATGAGGGAGACACAGGTGCAGCAGAAGGCAGGAGTGAGGAGGTGCCGCCGTTGGCGAACTTTGTGACCCCGTGGCGGTGGCAGTCAGGCTCATCCTTGAAAAACACGATCCAGAAGTTCCTTCGCAAGGGAACCACATCAGGAAGTCAGGACTCGGCAAAAGATGCCTTGGCTTTCCAGTCCTTGCAGTTCTTGTCCTTACCAAAGCTCTTAAAGTCAGTGCTTGGACCCGTTGGAACCTCACCAAGTTGTGCCCTCCTTCCCCTGTTTTCAGGGAGTGCCTGCGAGCTGGGGTCCTCCAGTTGCGCAGGCCAAGGCGGGCCGAGCAAGCACAGCCCACAGGCCAGCGCCCCCACCCGCCGCACACGCACGGGTACACAGGCCCACAGGCACCCTCCCAGAGGTACGCACCGTGCACACACTGAGCATACTCCCAACACGCCACACGCTCACTCCCACCGGGACGCGGACACACACACTCTCAGGCGTGTCCCTCAGAGAGGGACACGCAGCCGGCCATACTGGGTTGCCTGAGCCGGTCATGTGTGAACAGGCCTGCTCAAGCGAGGGCTGTGAACCCGGAGCCTGGCCTGTTTACCCAGATAGATGGGGACTCCCCCACTGGAGGAGAGTCGGGGGGGGGCCATCCATCCTCCACGGGAGGTGGCCCTGTGTGGGGCCTGCTCCCTGACTTCCTGACTGGGCAATGTCTGGTGGCTTTGCCAAGGCCCCTGGGTGAGAGCAAGGGCTGCCTGCCTGCCCCGAGTCGGGGCTTGTGTGAGTGCTGGGTTCCCCCTTCCAGGGAGCCTCCTGGATGTGGCCCTGTGGGCTGCAGGTGGGGCCAGCCGTTTCTTTCTCGCTGGGGCTTGTGGTGGGGCTTGTCGGGTCAGCCCAAGGTGGGGGTGACCTCAGCCTGTAGCCGCAGGCCTTGGGATGAAGCACAAAAGTGACTTGCAAGCCAGCAAGGTGGGTGGCCGCCAGCTTGTCCAGGAGAGGTCCTGTCCACGTAAAGCCTCAGGCAGAGTCACAGAGGCCCGTTCCTGTGTCCTTTGCCCTTCATTTCTCCCAAGAGCAGGAGCCAAGAAAAATGGGGCAGCACAAAAGGAAGGAAGAAGGCCTGCAGGGTGTGTGTCCTCCTGGGAGGTGGTCATTTGGCCCTGTGTACTTATTTGGTGGTCCCCTTGGGTCCCCTTGGCTGGTTTGTTGCTCTTTCTCTGGTTCCTCATGCCCAGTTATGGTGTCCAGTGGTGGTGGTAGTGGTAGTGGTGGTCCTGGTGGTGGTGGGTTTTCTCGAGTGTGTTTTTGCCTTGTGGTGTGGGTGGGGGGGGCCGGGTGGGTGGGGGAATGGTAGTGGAGAAAGTCAGGTGGGTGGTGGTGGGGGTTTGTTTAGGTTTTCCTTTTCCTTTGTGCTTTCCCTTCCTTGGTTGGTGTGTGGGTGGGGTGGGGGCAGTGTGTAGGGGTTGAGATGTGTGTGTTGTGGTTGTTGCCGGTTTTGTTTGTCTGTTTTGACTTTAGAAGGTGCTGAGGCCCAAGGTCCGCAGGGGGAGGGCTACGGGTTCAGCTGGCATTCGTGGAGCCATACTGCCATCAAGCGGAAATCGTTTCTGTCCCGGGGAGGTTTCTGTCTCCTCCTGCTGAGGAGAGCCCAGGAGCAGGAAGGAGAAGGCTCCAGTGTGTCCCTGTGTGTATGGTGGTGGGGAGGTGGGGGTTGGCGGTGGGGCCAACGGGAAGCCGTGGGACACCTGGCTCCAGGTCCTGTCTTCCCCGCTCTGCTGGATCCGAGACTGGAGCTGAGGAATTCACTCAGAAACCCCGGGGGCAGCCCGAGATGGCTGCCTGGGAACCCCCTACACCTCCCCCCCACCCCCCACCCTTCGACCCCCTCCCCCACCCAGCCCCCTACCCCCTTTCCCTGAGCTGCCTGGGACTGCCAAGCACCAGTGGCCCCGAACCCAGGGCCTCTAAACGCCTCCGCTCCCGGGGAGGCCAGGGATGGCCCCAGGCAGGGCACCCTGCTATTCCCCAGAAAGGACAACAGAGGAAATGTCCGCCTGGTCCCTGTGGACAGGGGTGAGTTGCTTCCCTTGGGCCCACCCCAAAATGGCTGACGGGGAAGCTCCGCCCCCCTGGGCTGTTTGGTCTTGGGGCTGCCTGCTGTGTCCCCAGGGCCCCTAGAGCTCCTGCTTCCTCACTGGGTCCCAGCATCAGGCACACTTCCCTCTAGGCCTCAGAGCCCAGATCGGGGAAACCCTGGCTTGAGCCCAGCACAGCCCACCCAGCGCATCCCTTCTGACCCCTGTGCCTGGCAGAAGGCGCCATGCTGCTGCTGGGCTTTTCAGAGACCTTTTCCGCTGGATGGCACTGTGGCTGCAGAAATGACAGTCACCCCTCTCCCTGCCCCCCACTGGGCTTTCTGCCCTCCACTCCCCTGCACCTCACCTTTGCTGCCTGGCACAGAGAGGGGAACAGCAAGGACCACCACACAAATCATCCATCCTCCTCCTGCAGCCTCCTCCAGCCTCTGCCTCTTCCCCCGCTCCCCCTCCCTAGGCTGGGCTCCTGGCCAACTTGACCACTTTGTGGTAAACCTGCAAGAGTATGCAGGCTTTGCTTTTCCTTTTTCTTCAGGGGTTTAGTGTAATTGCGGTAACTGAACATGCGGTGTTATATTGGTTTCAGGGGTCCAGTATAGGGATTCATCAGCTACTTAGGTCACCTGCTGCTCAGCAGGACAAGTGAGCTCCCTAATCCCCATCACCCCTTTCAGGCAACACTCCCTCCCCACCGGTAACCATCAGTTTTCTCTAAGACTCTATTTCTTGATCTCTCTCTCTCTCTTTCTTTGTGTGTGTGTGTGTGTGTGTGTGTGTGTGCCCGCGCGCTCATTTGTATTCTTTTCTTGAAATCTGCATAGGAGTGAAATCATATGGTATTGTCTTTCTTTGACTGATTCATCTCACCTAGCATTATACTCTCTGTCCCCCGCCCCCCTGCCACCACCGCCCCATCCCTGTGAATGGCAAGAAGATTATTTCATTTTCATTTCAAGGGTGAATAGTATTCCCCTGACTCTTTCTATCTCTGTGTGTGTGTGTGTGTCTGTGTGTATCTTTGCGTGCCTATGTACCACTTTGTCCATATGTCTTCTTTGTCCATTCGTCAATGCGAATGGCACGTGGGCTGCTCCTGTCTCTTGGCTATTGTAATGAATACTGCTGTAACATGGGGTTGCACGTATCCCTTTGAATACGTGCTCTTGTAGTCTTTGGGCAATTATCCCATATGCGATTGCTGGGAGCATAGGGTGCTCGTAGTTTTGCCTTTCCGAGGAACCTCCATAGTGTTTTGCACTGCGGCGGCCTTCTCAGTTTGTGTTGCCAGCAACAGTTTAGGAGTGTTCCTTTTCCTCCACATCCTCGCCAACGCCTGTTGTTTCTTGTGTGATTGCATTTTGGCTGGGCATTTCTTGACCCTGTCCATCCTCTTAGGCTCCCTGTGAAGACAGATGGCCCTCAAGCGATCCCACCAGTGGGCTTGCAGATTTCTCTTTGACTTTGAATCTTCAGACTCCCCTGGCCGCTGGCTTGTCTCCACCGCACCTGTCCCTTGGCAGCAGACTCCCGTCTCTCCAAGCCTCGTGGTTCAGGGGACTACGAATTGGACCAGCGGGCAGCCAGGTGCCACAGGGGTCCAGAACCTGGTGACCAGTCCTGCAGCACGGGGTCCTGCCAAGTGTCACCCGGCTCTGAGGGCCCAGGCTACCTCCCTCCATGGAGGGCCCGGGCTCTGTTTGGTGCCCTGGGGTGGGCCCTTTCAGAGATGGGATGGGTTGCAGAGGTGGGTGTCCCGGGAGGCCACTTGGCATCTCTTAGGGAGCTCGGTGCGCGCTTGCCTAGAATGCCTCTGTTCTTGAGTTCCAGGCGATAGGGGTGGGGGGGGGGGCTTTCTGTCTCCTGGCGTTGGTGGCCCGGCTTCCCTGGATTCAGGTCTGCCTAGGAATCTTTTCCATGGGAATTACCTAGTTTTCTTCCAGGGCTCCTGCAAATTTTGTCCCTTGGGCATGGGTGATGGAGGTCAGGAGGCCATTGGAGTGGGAGGTGGGGTTGGGGGCGTTGCAGTTTGGAGAGGGGTGTGTGGCTGAAGAGGGTTTGGGGACTTGGTCTGGTATGTAGCTCTCTCTGATTCTCAGCCTCACCTGTGGTTGATGCTCTAGTACCCAGGCCCTGTATTCTCCCGGGAAAACGAATGAGCTGGAGGACCCACGAGCAGAGGAGGAGGAAGGAGGGCTGTGTGTGTGTTTGCGCGGGCGCGCGCGCAGGCCTGGGAGTGTGCTTGTGTGTGTGTGCGTGTGGCAGGAGGGTCCGGGATCCCCCTACCTCCAAACACCACCCCCTTCTGAGGAACCACGGAACACCTTAATGCTGCCCCGCGTTTCCAGGCAGGCAGGCAGGCAACACCAGGGATAAGGGCCTTGCCTTGAATCCAGCAGCAGGCTGGGATGCAAAGCAAAGCAGTGGTCACCTCGGTGTGATTGTTTAAGGTCGTACCCTCCTAGCCATGCCACCCCGTGCCTGGACAACGTGATCCTGAGGCTTTCTACGGGTTCTCAGGTGGTTCCCTTCCTGGCCCTTTTGGGAAGGCTTCCTAGACGCCTGGGCCCATGAGAGCTCCGGTAGAGGGAAAATCCACACCCGCAGGGCAGGGAATTCCAACACTCCAACACTGGGTAGTATCTTAAGGACTCTTAGAATGGAGGACTCCTGTTTCGGACACTCTTCCACGCCAGGCTCTCCCAGAAATCGGGCATCCGTTTTGAACCTGGTGAGAGGAAAGAAGACGCCAAAGACAACCCACAAACACTTTTGGAAGTCGCCACCGTCCTGCCAAGTAGGGCCTAAGGTGGATCTTCCGCACGTATGCCCGGGCAGGGAGCGACCACAGCACAACTTCTTGGGAGAAATGCAGGGAGAAAGAAGGGCCCGGATTGGGTCCCCCAAGTGGTGGAATCCCCACTCTGCAGCATCTGGGGTCATCCTTGTTTTCTCACATCTGGATGCAGCCCCTCCACACCTTTCCCCGTAGTCCTGCCCATGCTTACCTTTGAAAACTCGGGCACATACCTACACGCCCGCACGCGCCCGCACACAGGCACAGACACGCACATCCAGCCACACGGGGGCAGGCACACACACGCGCGCACGCACACACACACAGAAACAGAGACACACAGGCCTACGTGCCTACGGGTAGACCCGTCTGGGCTGGCACCCACACTCGCACACCGAGAATCTCTGTGCAAGGAGGCTCAGTGGACCCCACAGACGCCCTTCCTTGTTTCCTTTCCTTCCTCCTTGCCCCTTTCTTTTCGGCCTCCCACTCCTCATTTGGGTCGTAGAGCATGGCAAAACAGGCCTCTCTCTGGACAGGGTTCGTTCAAGTGGCTCGCCTAAGTGGCTGAGACTTTGTCTTGGCACATGGCTCTTCCCCTAGGAGGCCACTGCTGGTTTCCCCCGGTCCCCCTCGGGGCGGCGATGCCTTCCGAGGTCGCATTCGTTCTCCTCCTCCACCAGGATTCCTTCTCTGCCTGCGCTTTGCTCTCCCCACTTTTGGCTCCTTACCTGGACGTCTTCATTGGCCCTGCTTCCCCTGTGGCTGTCCCCAGATTCACCTTCACGGGTCCCGTGGAAGGGAAAATGGCGCGCGTGGATTGGGGGAGCAAGGGGGCATCCCCTCACAACCATCCCTTTCTTACCCTGGGAGAGTAACTCCCCCTTCTCCTCTCCTGTCACCACGCACGCCACCGCCCACCCGCCGCTCCCCGCCAGCCCCCGTGTTTTCAACCCACCCTGGTTTCCGGGGTTTCCTCCTACCCACTCTTGGCCCTGCGTGCGTAGCCGGGACTCTTTGGCTCTTTGGGCCCTGTGGAGTGTGCCCATGACATATGTAGGTGTGGCTCAGCCTGCCCTTTGCCCTCCTTAGGCCCTACAGGCCGACCTCTGGGTCAGGACCCTTGATGGCCCTCAGGAGGGATCCTGTGGCAAGAGGCGGCCTGGCCAGGCCGTTGCGCCCTTCCCTGGCGAGGCCGCCCGTAGCTTGTGTCTCCTTGCTGTAGCTTGGGTCTCCTTGTCATTCCATGTGCCTGTTACCCCCAACGTGAGGCGCGCCTGGACTGCGCCCACGTCCACGAGGGCCCTGGCCCTGGCCCTGGCGCGGTGGCTGGTGGTGACATTGTGCTTCTCTCTTTTCCTTTCCCTTTGCATGCTAAGGCTAGGGGCCCGGATGGGTGGGGGGGAGGGGAGGGGATGGGGTGGGGGAGAGGGGCGTGGTTGGAGGGGGAATGGGTGGGGATGGGTGTGCTAGGGGCAGAGGGGAGGTGTGCTGGGAGGTGGGGGTGGGCTTGCGGGGGGGCAGGGGCTGGGGGCGGTGCAGGGGCTGGGGCAGAAGGGCCCTGTGTGATTCCCAGGGTGGGGAGGGGCGGCTGGAGGCAGCCAGGGACCCAGGGATCCTCCTTCTACCCCTGGTCTCGGGGGTATGAGGGAGACACAGGTGCAGCAGAAGGCAGGAGTGAGGAGGTGCCGCCGTTGGCGAACTTTGTGACCCCGTGGCGGTGGCAGTCAGGCTCATCCTTGAAAAACACGATCCAGAAGTTCCTTCGCAAGGGAACCACATCAGGAAGTCAGGACTCGGCAAAAGATGCCTTGGCTTTCCAGTCCTTGCAGTTCTTGTCCTTACCAAAGCTCTTAAAGTCAGTGCTTGGACCCGTTGGAACCTCACCAAGTTGTGCCCTCCTTCCCCTGTTTTCAGGGAGTGCCTGCGAGCTGGGGTCCTCCAGTTGCGCAGGCCAAGGCGGGCCGAGCAAGCACAGCCCACAGGCCAGCGCCCCCACCCGCCGCACACGCACGGGTACACAGGCCCACAGGCACCCTCCCAGAGGTACGCACCGTGCACACACTGAGCATACTCCCAACACGCCACACGCTCACTCCCACCGGGACGCGGACACACACACTCTCAGGCGTGTCCCTCAGAGAGGGACACGCAGCCGGCCATACTGGGTTGCCTGAGCCGGTCATGTGTGAACAGGCCTGCTCAAGCGAGGGCTGTGAACCCGGAGCCTGGCCTGTTTACCCAGATAGATGGGGACTCCCCCACTGGAGGAGAGTCGGGGGGGGGCCATCCATCCTCCACGGGAGGTGGCCCTGTGTGGGGCCTGCTCCCTGACTTCCTGACTGGGCAATGTCTGGTGGCTTTGCCAAGGCCCCTGGGTGAGAGCAAGGGCTGCCTGCCTGCCCCGAGTCGGGGCTTGTGTGAGTGCTGGGTTCCCCCTTCCAGGGAGCCTCCTGGATGTGGCCCTGTGGGCTGCAGGTGGGGCCAGCCGTTTCTTTCTCGCTGGGGCTTGTGGTGGGGCTTGTCTGGTCAGCCCAAGGTGGGGGTGACCTCAGCCTGTAGCCGCAGGCCTTGGGATGAAGCACAAAAGTGACTTGCAAGCCAGCAAGGTGGGTGGCCGCCAGCTTGTCCAGGAGAGGTCCTGTCCACGTAAAGCCTCAGGCAGAGTCACAGAGGCCCGTTCCTGTGTCCTTTGCCCTTCATTTCTCCCAAGAGCAGGAGCCAAGAAAAATGGGGCAGCACAAAAGGAAGGAAGAAGGCCTGCAGGGTGTGTGTCCTCCTGGGAGGTGGTCATTTGGCCCTGTGTACTTATTTGGTGGTCCCCTTGGGTCCCCTTGGCTGGTTTGTTGCTCTTTCTCTGGTTCCTCATGCCCAGTTATGGTGTCCAGTGGTGGTGGTAGTGGTAGTGGTGGTCCTGGTGGTGGTGGGTTTTCTCGAGTGTGTTTTTGCCTTGTGGTGTGGGTGGGGGGGGCCGGGTGGGTGGGGGAATGGTAGTGGAGAAAGTCAGGTGGGTGGTGGTGGGGGTTTGTTTAGGTTTTCCTTTTCCTTTGTGCTTTCCCTTCCTTGGTTGGTGTGTGGGTGGGGTGGGGGCAGTGTGTAGGGGTTGAGATGTGTGTGTTGTGGTTGTTGCCGGTTTTGTTTGTCTGTTTTGACTTTAGAAGGTGCTGAGGCCCAAGGTCCGCAGGGGGAGGGCTACGGGTTCAGCTGGCATTCGTGGAGCCATACTGCCATCAAGCGGAAATCGTTTCTGTCCCGGGGAGGTTTCTGTCTCCTCCTGCTGAGGAGAGCCCAGGAGCAGGAAGGAGAAGGCTCCAGTGTGTCCCTGTGTGTATGGTGGTGGGGAGGTGGGGGTTGGCGGTGGGGCCAACGGGAAGCCGTGGGACACCTGGCTCCAGGTCCTGTCTTCCCCGCTCTGCTGGATCCGAGACTGGAGCTGAGGAATTCACTCAGAAACCCCGGGGGCAGCCCGAGATGGCTGCCTGGGAACCCCCTACACCTCCCCCCCACCCCCCACCCTTCGACCCCCTCCCCCACCCAGCCCCCTACCCCCTTTCCCTGAGCTGCCTGGGACTGCCAAGCACCAGTGGCCCCGAACCCAGGGCCTCTAAACGCCTCCGCTCCCGGGGAGGCCAGGGATGGCCCCAGGCAGGGCACCCTGCTATTCCCCAGAAAGGACAACAGAGGAAATGTCCGCCTGGTCCCTGTGGACAGGGGTGAGTTGCTTCCCTTGGGCCCACCCCAAAATGGCTGACGGGGAAGCTCCGCCCCCCTGGGCTGTTTGGTCTTGGGGCTGCCTGCTGTGTCCCCAGGGCCCCTAGAGCTCCTGCTTCCTCACTGGGTCCCAGCATCAGGCACACTTCCCTCTAGGCCTCAGAGCCCAGATCGGGGAAACCCTGGCTTGAGCCCAGCACAGCCCACCCAGCGCATCCCTTCTGACCCCTGTGCCTGGCAGAAGGCGCCATGCTGCTGCTGGGCTTTTCAGAGACCTTTTCCGCTGGATGGCACTGTGGCTGCAGAAATGACAGTCACCCCTCTCCCTGCCCCCCACTGGGCTTTCTGCCCTCCACTCCCCTGCACCTCACCTTTGCTGCCTGGCACAGAGAGGGGAACAGCAAGGACCACCACACAAATCATCCATCCTCCTCCTGCAGCCTCCTCCAGCCTCTGCCTCTTCCCCCGCTCCCCCTCCCTAGGCTGGGCTCCTGGCCAACTTGACCACTTTGTGGTAAACCTGCAAGAGTATGCAGGCTTTGCTTTTCCTTTTTCTTCAGGGGTTTAGTGTAATTGCGGTAACTGAACATGCGGTGTTATATTGGTTTCAGGTGTCCAGTATAGGGATTCATCAGCTACTTAGGTCACCTGCTGCTCAGCAGGACAAGTGAGCTCCCTAATCCCCATCACCCCTTTCAGGCAACACTCCCTCCCCACCGGTAACCATCAGTTTTCTCTAAGACTCTATTTCTTGATCTCTCTCTCTCTCTTTCTTTGTGTGTGTGTGTGTGTGTGTGTGTGTGTGCCCGCGCGCTCATTTGTATTCTTTTCTTGAAATCTGCATAGGAGTGAAATCATATGGTATTGTCTTTCTTTGACTGATTCATCTCACCTAGCATTATACTCTCTGTCCCCCGCCCCCCTGCCACCACCGCCCCATCCCTGTGAATGGCAAGAAGATTATTTCATTTTCATTTCAAGGGTGAATAGTATTCCCCTGACTCTTTCTATCTCTGTGTGTGTGTGTGTGTCTGTGTGTATCTTTGCGTGCCTATGTACCACTTTGTCCATATGTCTTCTTTGTCCATTCGTCAATGCGAATGGCACGTGGGCTGCTCCTGTCTCTTGGCTATTGTAATGAATACTGCTGTAACATGGGGTTGCACGTATCCCTTTGAATACGTGCTCTTGTAGTCTTTGGGCAATTATCCCATATGCGATTGCTGGGAGCATAGGGTGCTCGTAGTTTTGCCTTTCCGAGGAACCTCCATAGTGTTTTGCACTGCGGCGGCCTTCTCAGTTTGTGTTGCCAGCAACAGTTTAGGAGTGTTCCTTTTCCTCCACATCCTCGCCAACGCCTGTTGTTTCTTGTGTGATTGCATTTTGGCTGGGCATTTCTTGACCCTGTCCATCCTCTTAGGCTCCCTGTGAAGACAGATGGCCCTCAAGCGATCCCACCAGTGGGCTTGCAGATTTCTCTTTGACTTTGAATCTTCAGACTCCCCTGGCCGCTGGCTTGTCTCCACCGCACCTGTCCCTTGGCAGCAGACTCCCGTCTCTCCAAGCCTCGTGGTTCAGGGGACTACGAATTGGACCAGCGGGCAGCCAGGTGCCACAGGGGTCCAGAACCTGGTGACCAGTCCTGCAGCACGGGGTCCTGCCAAGTGTCACCCGGCTCTGAGGGCCCAGGCTACCTCCCTCCATGGAGGGCCCGGGCTCTGTTTGGTGCCCTGGGGTGGGCCCTTTCAGAGATGGGATGGGTTGCAGAGGTGGGTGTCCCGGGAGGCCACTTGGCATCTCTTAGGGAGCTCGGTGCGCGCTTGCCTAGAATGCCTCTGTTCTTGAGTTCCAGGCGATAGGGGTGGGGGGGGGGGGCGCTTTCTGTCTCCTGGCGTTGGTGGCCCGGCTTCCCTGGATTCAGGTCTGCCTAGGAATCTTTTCCATGGGAATTACCTAGTTTTCTTCCAGGGCTCCTGCAAATTTTGTCCCTTGGGCATGGGTGATGGAGGTCAGGAGGCCATTGGAGTGGGAGGTGGGGTTGGGGGCGTTGCAGTTTGGAGAGGGGTGTGTGGCTGAAGAGGGTTTGGGGACTTGGTCTGGTATGTAGCTCTCTCTGATTCTCAGCCTCACCTGTGGTTGATGCTCTAGTACCCAGGCCCTGTATTCTCCCGGGAAAACGAATGAGCTGGAGGACCCACGAGCAGAGGAGGAGGAAGGAGGGCTGTGTGTGTGTTTGCGCGGGCGCGCGCGCAGGCCTGGGAGTGTGCTTGTGTGTGTGTGCGTGTGGCAGGAGGGTCCGGGATCCCCCTACCTCCAAACACCACCCCCTTCTGAGGAACCACGGAACACCTTAATGCTGCCCCGCGTTTCCAGGCAGGCAGGCAGGCAACACCAGGGATAAGGGCCTTGCCTTGAATCCAGCAGCAGGCTGGGATGCAAAGCAAAGCAGTGGTCACCTCGGTGTGATTGTTTAAGGTCGTACCCTCCTAGCCATGCCACCCCGTGCCTGGACAACGTGATCCTGAGGCTTTCTACGGGTTCTCAGGTGGTTCCCTTCCTGGCCCTTTTGGGAAGGCTTCCTAGACGCCTGGGCCCATGAGAGCTCCGGTAGAGGGAAAATCCACACCCGCAGGGCAGGGAATTCCAACACTCCAACACTGGGTAGTATCTTAAGGACTCTTAGAATGGAGGACTCCTGTTTCGGACACTCTTCCACGCCAGGCTCTCCCAGAAATCGGGCATCCGTTTTGAACCTGGTGAGAGGAAAGAACACGCCAAAGACAACCCACAAACACTTTTGGAAGTCGCCACCGTCCTGCCAAGTAGGGCCTAAGGTGGATCTTCCGCACGTATGCCCGGGCAGGGAGCGACCACAGCACAACTTCTTGGGAGAAATGCAGGGAGAAAGAAGGGCCCGGATTGGGTCCCCCAAGTGGTGGAATCCCCACTCTGCAGCATCTGGGGTCATCCTTGTTTTCTCACATCTGGATGCAGCCCCTCCACACCTTTCCCCGTAGTCCTGCCCATGCTTACCTTTGAAAACTCGGGCACATACCTACACGCCCGCACGCGCCCGCACACAGGCACAGACACGCACATCCAGCCACACGGGGGCAGGCACACACACGCGCGCACGCACACACACACAGAAACAGAGACACACAGGCCTACGTGCCTACGGGTAGACCCGTCTGGGCTGGCACCCACACTCGCACACCGAGAATCTCTGTGCAAGGAGGCTCAGTGGACCCCACAGACGCCCTTCCTTGTTTCCTTTCCTTCCTCCTTGCCCCTTTCTTTTCGGCCTCCCACTCCTCATTTGGGTCGTAGAGCATGGCAAAACAGGCCTCTCTCTGGACAGGGTTCGTTCAAGTGGCTCGCCTAAGTGGCTGAGACTTTGTCTTGGCACATGGCTCTTCCCCTAGGAGGCCACTGCTGGTTTCCCCCGGTCCCCCTCGGGGCGGCGATGCCTTCCGAGGTCGCATTCGTTCTCCTCCTCCACCAGGATTCCTTCTCTGCCTGCGCTTTGCTCTCCCCACTTTTGGCTCCTTACCTGGACGTCTTCATTGGCCCTGCTTCCCCTGTGGCTGTCCCCAGATTCACCTTCACGGGTCCCGTGGAAGGGAAAATGGCGCGCGTGGATTGGGGGAGCAAGGGGGCATCCCCTCACAACCATCCCTTTCTTACCCTGGGAGAGTAACTCCCCCTTCTCCTCTCCTGTCACCACGCACGCCACCGCCCACCCGCCGCTCCCCGCCAGCCCCCGTGTTTTCAACCCACCCTGGTTTCCGGGGTTTCCTCCTACCCACTCTTGGCCCTGCGTGCGTAGCCGGGACTCTTTGGCTCTTTGGGCCCTGTGGAGTGTGCCCATGACATATGTAGGTGTGGCTCAGCCTGCCCTTTGCCCTCCTTAGGCCCTACAGGCCGACCTCTGGGTCAGGACCCTTGATGGCCCTCAGGAGGGATCCTGTGGCAAGAGGCGGCCTGGCCAGGCCGTTGCGCCCTTCCCTGGCGAGGCCGCCCGTAGCTTGTGTCTCCTTGCTGTAGCTTGGGTCTCCTTGTCATTCCATGTGCCTGTTACCCCCAACGTGAGGCGCGCCTGGACTGCGCCCACGTCCACGAGGGCCCTGGCCCTGGCCCTGGCGCGGTGGCTGGTGGTGACATTGTGCTTCTCTCTTTTCCTTTCCCTTTGCATGCTAAGGCTAGGGGCCCGGATGGGTGGGGGGGAGGGGAGGGGATGGGGTGGGGGAGAGGGGCGTGGTTGGAGGGGGAATGGGTGGGGATGGGTGTGCTAGGGGCAGAGGGGAGGTGTGCTGGGAGGTGGGGGTGGGCTTGCGGGGGGGCAGGGGCTGGGGGCGGTGCAGGGGCTGGGGCAGAAGGGCCCTGTGTGATTCCCAGGGTGGGGAGGGGCGGCTGGAGGCAGCCAGGGACCCAGGGATCCTCCTTCTACCCCTGGTCTCGGGGGTATGAGGGAGACACAGGTGCAGCAGAAGGCAGGAGTGAGGAGGTGCCGCCGTTGGCGAACTTTGTGACCCCGTGGCGGTGGCAGTCAGGCTCATCCTTGAAAAACACGATCCAGAAGTTCCTTCGCAAGGGAACCACATCAGGAAGTCAGGACTCGGCAAAAGATGCCTTGGCTTTCCAGTCCTTGCAGTTCTTGTCCTTACCAAAGCTCTTAAAGTCAGTGCTTGGACCCGTTGGAACCTCACCAAGTTGTGCCCTCCTTCCCCTGTTTTCAGGGAGTGCCTGCGAGCTGGGGTCCTCCAGTTGCGCAGGCCAAGGCGGGCCGAGCAAGCACAGCCCACAGGCCAGCGCCCCCACCCGCCGCACACACACGGGTACACAGGCCCACAGGCACCCTCCCAGAGGTACGCACCGTGCACACACTGAGCATACTCCCAACACGCCACACGCTCACTCCCACCGGGACGCGGACACACACACTCTCAGGCGTGTCCCTCAGAGAGGGACACGCAGCCGGCCATACTGGGTTGCCTGAGCCGGTCATGTGTGAACAGGCCTGCTCAAGCGAGGGCTGTGAACCCGGAGCCTGGCCTGTTTACCCAGATAGATGGGGACTCCCCCACTGGAGGAGAGTCGGGGGGGGCCATCCATCCTCCACGGGAGGTGGCCCTGTGTGGGGCCTGCTCCCTGACTTCCTGACTGGGCAATGTCTGGTGGCTTTGCCAAGGCCCCTGGGTGAGAGCAAGGGCTGCCTGCCTGCCCCGAGTCGGGGCTTGTGTGAGTGCTGGGTTCCCCCTTCCAGGGAGCCTCCTGGATGTGGCCCTGTGGGCTGCAGGTGGGGCCAGCCGTTTCTTTCTCGCTGGGGCTTGTGGTGGGGCTTGTCGGGTCAGCCCAAGGTGGGGGTGACCTCAGCCTGTAGCCGCAGGCCTTGGGATGAAGCACAAAAGTGACTTGCAAGCCAGCAAGGTGGGTGGCCGCCAGCTTGTCCAGGAGAGGTCCTGTCCACGTAAAGCCTCAGGCAGAGTCACAGAGGCCCGTTCCTGTGTCCTTTGCCCTTCATTTCTCCCAAGAGCAGGAGCCAAGAAAAATGGGGCAGCACAAAAGGAAGGAAGAAGGCCTGCAGGGTGTGTGTCCTCCTGGGAGGTGGTCATTCGGCCCTGTGTACTGATTTGGTGGTCCCCTTGGGTCCCCTTGGCTGGTTTGTTGCTCTTTCTCTGGTTCCTCATGCCCAGTTATGGTGTCCAGTGGTGGTGGTAGTGGTAGTGGTGGTCCTGGTGGTGGTGGGTGTTTTTGCCTTGTGGGGGGTCCGGGTGGGAGGGGGAATGGTAGTGGGGAAAGTCAGGTGGGTGGTGGTGGGGGTTTGTTTAGGTTTTCCTTTTTCTTTGTGCTTTCCCTTCCTTGGTTGGTGTGTGGGTGGGGTGGGGGCAGTGTGTAGGGGTTGAGATGTGTGTGTTGTGGTTGTTGCCGGTTTTGTTTGTCTGTTTTGACTTTAGAAGGTGCTGAGGCCCAAGGTCCGCAGGGGGAGGGCTACGGGTTCAGCTGGCATTCGTGGAGCCATACTGCCATCAAGCGGAAATCGTTTCTGTCCCGGGGAGGTTTCTGTCTCCTCCTGCTGAGGAGAGCCCAGGAGCAGGAAGGAGAAGGCTCCAGTGTGTCCCTGTGTGTATGGTGGTGGGGAGGTGGGGGTTGGCGGTGGGGCCAACGGGAAGCCGTGGGACACCTGGCTCCAGGTCCTGTCTTCCCCGCTCTGCTGGATCCGAGACTGGAGCTGAGGAATTCACTCAGAAACCCCGGGGGCAGCCCGAGATGGCTGCCTGGGAACCCCCTACACCTCCCCCCCACCCCCCACCCTTCGACCCCCTCCCCCACCCAGCCCCCTACCCCCTTTCCCTGAGCTGCCTGGGACTGCCAAGCACCAGTGGCCCCGAACCCAGGGCCTCTAAACGCCTCCGCTCCCGGGGAGGCCAGGGATGGCCCCAGGCAGGGCACCCTGCTATTCCCCAGAAAGGACAACAGAGGAAATGTCCGCCTGGTCCCTGTGGACAGGGGTGAGTTGCTTCCCCTGGGCCCACCCCAAAATGGCTGACGGGGAAGCTCCGCCCCCCTGGGCTGTTTGGTCTTGGGGCTGCCTGCTGTGTCCCCAGGGCCCCTAGAGCTCCTGCTTCCTCACTGGGTCCCAGCATCAGGCACACTTCCCTCTAGGCCTCAGAGCCCAGATCGGGGAAACCCTGGCTTGAGCCCAGCACAGCCCACCCAGCGCATCCCTTCTGACCCCTGTGCCTGGCAGAAGGCGCCATGCTGCTGCTGGGCTTTTCAGAGACCTTTTCCGCTGGATGGCACTGTGGCTGCAGAAATGACAGTCACCCCTCTCCCTGCCCCCCACTGGGCTTTCTGCCCTCCACTCCCCTGCACCTCACCTTTGCTGCCTGGCACAGAGAGGGGAACAGCAAGGACCACCACACAAATCATCCATCCTCCTCCTGCAGCCTCCTCCAGCCTCTGCCTCTTCCCCCGCTCCCCCTCCCTAGGCTGGGCTCCTGGCCAACTTGACCACTTTGTGGTAAACCTGCAAGAGTATGCAGGCTTTGCTTTTCCTTTTTCTTCAGGGGTTTAGTGTAATTGCGGTAACTGAACATGCGGTGTTATATTGGTTTCAGGTGTCCAGTATAGGGATTCATCAGCTACTTAGGTCACCTGCTGCTCAGCAGGACAAGTGAGCTCCCTAATCCCCATCACCCCTTTCAGGCAACACTCCCTCCCCACCGGTAACCATCAGTTTTCTCTAAGACTCTATTTCTTGATCTCTCTCTCTCTCTTTCTTTGTGTGTGTGTGTGTGTGTGTGTGTGTGTGTGCCCGCGCGCTCATTTGTATTCTTTTCTTGAAATCTGCATAGGAGTGAAATCATATGGTATTGTCTTTGACTGATTCATCTCACCTAGCATTATACTCTCTGTCCCCCGCCCCCCTGCCACCACCGCCCCATCCCTGTGAATGGCAAGAAGATTATTTCATTTTCATTTCAAGGGTGAATAGTATTCCCCTGACTCTTTCTCTCACTGTGTGTGTGTGTGTGTCTGTGTGTATCTTTGCGTGCCTATGTACCACTTTGTCCATATGTCTTCTTTGTCCATTCGTCAATGCGAATGGCACGTGGGCTGCTCCTGTCTCTTGGCTATTGTAATGAATACTGCTGTAACATGGGGTTGCACGTATCCCTTTGAATACGTGCTCTTGTAGTCTTTGGGCAATTATCCCATATGCGATTGCTGGGAGCATAGGGTGCTTGTAGTTTTGCCTTTCCGAGGAACCTCCATAGTGTTTTGCACTGCGGCGGCCTTCTCAGTTTGTGTTGCCAGCAACAGTTTAGGAGTGTTCCTTTTCCTCCACATCCTCGCCAACGCCTGTTGTTTCTTGTGTGATTGCATTTTGGCTGGGCATTTCTTGACCCTGTCCATCCTCTTAGGCTCCCTGTGAAGACAGATGGCCCTCAAGCGATCCCACCAGTGGGCTTGCAGATTTCTCTTTGACTTTGAATCTTCAGACTCCCCTGGCCGCTGGCTTGTCTCCACCGCACCTGTCCCTTGGCAGCAGACTCCCGTCTCTCCAAGCCTCGTGGTTCAGGGGACTACGAATTGGACCAGCGGGCAGCCAGGTGCCACAGGGGTCCAGAACCTGGTGACCAGTCCTGCAGCACGGGGTCCTGCCAAGTGTCACCCGGCTCTGAGGGCCCAGGCTACCTCCCTCCATGGAGGGCCCGGGCTCTGTTTGGTGCCCTGGGGTGGGCCCTTTCAGAGATGGGATGGGTTGCAGAGGTGGGTGTCCCGGGAGGCCACTTGGCATCTCTTAGGGAGCTCGGTGCGCGCTTGCCTAGAATGCCTCTGTTCTTGAGTTCCAGGCGATAGGGGTGGGGGGGGGGCTTTCTGTCTCCTGGCGTTGGTGGCCCGGCTTCCCTGGATTCAGGTCTGCCTAGGAATCTTTTCCATGGGAATTACCTAGTTTTCTTCCAGGGCTCCTGCAAATTTTGTCCCTTGGGCATGGGTGATGGAGGTCAGGAGGCCATTGGAGTGGGAGGTGGGGTTGGGGGCGTTGCAGTTTGGAGAGGGGTGTGTGGCTGAAGAGGGTTTGGGGACTTGGTCTGGTATGTAGCTCTCTCTGATTCTCAGCCTCACCTGTGGTTGATGCTCTAGTACCCAGGCCCTGTATTCTCCCGGGAAAACGAATGAGCTGGAGGACCCACGAGCAGAGGAGGAGGAAGGAGGGCTGTGTGTGTGTTTGCGCGGGCGCGCGCGCAGGCCTGGGAGTGTGCTTGTGTGTGTGTGCGTGTGGCAGGAGGGTCCGGGATCCCCCTACCTCCAAACACCACCCCCTTCTGAGGAACCACGGAACACCTTAATGCTGCCCCGCGTTTCCTGGCAGGCAGGCAGGCAACACCAGGGATAAGGGCCTTGCCTTGAATCCAGCAGCAGGCTGGGATGCAAAGCAAAGCAGTGGTCACCTCGGTGTGATTGTTTAAGGTCGTACCCTCCTAGCCATGCCACCCCGTGCCTGGACAACGTGATCCTGAGGCTTTCTACGGGTTCTCAGGTGGTTCCCTTCCTGGCCCTTTTGGGAAGGCTTCCTAGACGCCTGGGCCCATGAGAGCTCCGGTAGAGGGAAAATCCACACCCGCAGGGCAGGGAATTCCAACACTCCAACACTGGGTAGTATCTTAAGGACTCTTAGAATGGAGGACTCCTGTTTCGGACACTCTTCCACGCCAGGCTCTCCCAGAAATCGGGCATCCGTTTTGAACCTGGTGAGAGGAAAGAAGACGCCAAAGACAACCCACAAACACTTTTGGAAGTCGCCACCGTCCTGCCAAGTAGGGCCTAAGGTGGATCTTCCGCACGTATGCCCGGGCAGGGAGCGACCACAGCACAACTTCTTGGGAGAAATGCAGGGAGAAAGAAGGGCCCGGATTGGGTCCCCCAAGTGGTGGAATCCCCACTCTGCAGCATCTGGGGTCATCCTTGTTTTCTCACATCTGGATGCAGCCCCTCCACACCTTTCCCCGTAGTCCTGCCCATGCTTACCTTTGAAAACTCGGGCACATACCTACACGCCCGCACGCGCCCGCACACACGCACAGACACGCACATCCAGCCACACGGGGGCAGGCACACACACGCGCGCACGCACACACACACAGAAACAGAGACACACAGGCCTACGTGCCTACGGGTAGACCCGTCTGGGCTGGCACCCACACTCGCACACCGAGAATCTCTGTGCAAGGAGGCTCAGTGGACCCCACAGACGCCCTTCCTTGTTTCCTTTCCTTCCTCCTTGCCCCTTTCTTTTCGGCCTCCCACTCCTCATTTGGGTCGTAGAGCATGGCAAAACAGGCCTCTCTCTGGACAGGGTTCGTTCAAGTGGCTCGCCTAAGTGGCTGAGACTTTGTCTTGGCACATGGCTCTTCCCCTAGGAGGCCACTGCTGGTTTCCCCCGGTCCCCCTCGGGGCGGCGATGCCTTCCGAGGTCGCATTCGTTCTCCTCCTCCACCAGGATTCCTTCTCTGCCTGCGCTTTGCTCTCCCCACTTTTGGCTCCTTACCTGGACGTCTTCATTGGCCCTGCTTCCCCTGTGGCTGTCCCCAGATTCACCTTCACGGGTCCCGTGGAAGGGAAAATGGCGCGCGTGGATTGGGGGAGCAAGGGGGCATCCCCTCACAACCATCCCTTTCTTACCCTGGGAGAGTAACTCCCCCTTCTCCTCTCCTGTCACCACGCACGCCACCGCCCACCCGCCGCTCCCCGCCAGCCCCCGTGTTTTCAACCCACCCTGGTTTCCGGGGTTTCCTCCTACCCACTCTTGGCCCTGCGTGCGTAGCCGGGACTCTTTGGCTCTTTGGGCCCTGTGGAGTGTGCCCATGACATATGTAGGTGTGGCTCAGCCTGCCCTTTGCCCTCCTTAGGCCCTACAGGCCGACCTCTGGGTCAGGACCCTTGATGGCCCTCAGGAGGGATCCTGTGGCAAGAGGCGGCCTGGCCAGGCCGTTGCGCCCTTCCCTGGCGAGGCCGCCCGTAGCTTGTGTCTCCTTGCTGTAGCTTGGGTCTCCTTGTCATTCCATGTGCCTGTTACCCCCAACGTGAGGCGCGCCTGGACTGCGCCCACGTCCACGAGGGCCCTGGCCCTGGCCCTGGCGCGGTGGCTGGTGGTGACATTGTGCTTCTCTCTTTTCCTTTCCCTTTGCATGCTAAGGCTAGGGGCCCGGATGGGTGGGGGGGAGGGGAGGGGATGGGGTGGGGGAGAGGGGCGTGGTTGGAGGGGGAATGGGTGGGGATGGGTGTGCTAGGGGCAGAGGGGAGGTGTGCTGGGAGGTGGGGGTGGGCTTGCGGGGGGGGCAGGGGCTGGGGGCGGTGCAGGGGCTGGGGCAGAAGGGCCCTGTGTGATTCCCAGGGTGGGGAGGGGCGGCTGGAGGCAGCCAGGGACCCAGGGATCCTCCTTCTACCCCTGGTCTCGGGGGTATGAGGGAGACACAGGTGCAGCAGAAGGCAGGAGTGAGGAGGTGCCGCCGTTGGCGAACTTTGTGACCCCGTGGCGGTGGCAGTCAGGCTCATCCTTGAAAAACACGATCCAGAAGTTCCTTCGCAAGGGAACCACATCAGGAAGTCAGGACTCGGCAAAAGATGCCTTGGCTTTCCAGTCCTTGCAGTTCTTGTCCTTACCAAAGCTCTTAAAGTCAGTGCTTGGACCCGTTGGAACCTCACCAAGTTGTGCCCTCCTTCCCCTGTTTTCAGGGAGTGCCTGCGAGCTGGGGTCCTCCAGTTGCGCAGGCCAAGGCGGGCCGAGCAAGCACAGCCCACAGGCCAGCGCCCCCACCCGCCGCACACGCACGGGTACACAGGCCCACAGGCACCCTCCCAGAGGTACGCACCGTGCACACACTGAGCATACTCCCAACACGCCACACGCTCACTCCCACCGGGACGCGGACACACACACTCTCAGGCGTGTCCCTCAGAGAGGGACACGCAGCCGGCCATACTGGGTTGCCTGAGCCGGTCATGTGTGAACAGGCCTGCTCAAGCGAGGGCTGTGAACCCGGAGCCTGGCCTGTTTACCCAGATAGATGGGGACTCCCCCACTGGAGGAGAGTCGGGGGGGGGCCATCCATCCTCCACGGGAGGTGGCCCTGTGTGGGGCCTGCTCCCTGACTTCCTGACTGGGCAATGTCTGGTGGCTTTGCCAAGGCCCCTGGGTGAGAGCAAGGGCTGCCTGCCTGCCCCGAGTCGGGGCTTGTGTGAGTGCTGGGTTCCCCCTTCCAGGGAGCCTCCTGGATGTGGCCCTGTGGGCTGCAGGTGGGGCCAGCCGTTTCTTTCTCGCTGGGGCTTGTGGTGGGGCTTGTCTGGTCAGCCCAAGGTGGGGGTGACCTCAGCCTGTAGCCGCAGGCCTTGGGATGAAGCACAAAAGTGACTTGCAAGCCAGCAAGGTGGGTGGCCGCCAGCTTGTCCAGGAGAGGTCCTGTCCACGTAAAGCCTCAGGCAGAGTCACAGAGGCCCGTTCCTGTGTCCTTTGCCCTTCATTTCTCCCAAGAGCAGGAGCCAAGAAAAATGGGGCAGCACAAAAGGAAGGAAGAAGGCCTGCAGGGTGTGTGTCCTCCTGGGAGGTGGTCATTTGGCCCTGTGTACTTATTTGGTGGTCCCCTTGGGTCCCCTTGGCTGGTTTGTTGCTCTTTCTCTGGTTCCTCATGCCCAGTTATGGTGTCCAGTGGTGGTGGTAGTGGTAGTGGTGGTCCTGGTGGTGGTGGGTTTTCTCGAGTGTGTTTTTGCCTTGTGGTGTGGGTGGGGGGGGCCGGGTGGGTGGGGGAATGGTAGTGGAGAAAGTCAGGTGGGTGGTGGTGGGGGTTTGTTTAGGTTTTCCTTTTCCTTTGTGCTTTCCCTTCCTTGGTTGGTGTGTGGGTGGGGTGGGGGCAGTGTGTAGGGGTTGAGATGTGTGTGTTGTGGTTGTTGCCGGTTTTGTTTGTCTGTTTTGACTTTAGAAGGTGCTGAGGCCCAAGGTCCGCAGGGGGAGGGCTACGGGTTCAGCTGGCATTCGTGGAGCCATACTGCCATCAAGCGGAAATCGTTTCTGTCCCGGGGAGGTTTCTGTCTCCTCCTGCTGAGGAGAGCCCAGGAGCAGGAAGGAGAAGGCTCCAGTGTGTCCCTGTGTGTATGGTGGTGGGGAGGTGGGGGTTGGCGGTGGGGCCAACGGGAAGCCGTGGGACACCTGGCTCCAGGTCCTGTCTTCCCCGCTCTGCTGGATCCGAGACTGGAGCTGAGGAATTCACTCAGAAACCCCGGGGGCAGCCCGAGATGGCTGCCTGGGAACCCCCTACACCTCCCCCCCACCCCCCACCCTTCGACCCCCTCCCCCACCCAGCCCCCTACCCCCTTTCCCTGAGCTGCCTGGGACTGCCAAGCACCAGTGGCCCCGAACCCAGGGCCTCTAAACGCCTCCGCTCCCGGGGAGGCCAGGGATGGCCCCAGGCAGGGCACCCTGCTATTCCCCAGAAAGGACAACAGAGGAAATGTCCGCCTGGTCCCTGTGGACAGGGGTGAGTTGCTTCCCTTGGGCCCACCCCAAAATGGCTGACGGGGAAGCTCCGCCCCCCTGGGCTGTTTGGTCTTGGGGCTGCCTGCTGTGTCCCCAGGGCCCCTAGAGCTCCTGCTTCCTCACTGGGTCCCAGCATCAGGCACACTTCCCTCTAGGCCTCAGAGCCCAGATCGGGGAAACCCTGGCTTGAGCCCAGCACAGCCCACCCAGCGCATCCCTTCTGACCCCTGTGCCTGGCAGAAGGCGCCATGCTGCTGCTGGGCTTTTCAGAGACCTTTTCCGCTGGATGGCACTGTGGCTGCAGAAATGACAGTCACCCCTCTCCCTGCCCCCCACTGGGCTTTCTGCCCTCCACTCCCCTGCACCTCACCTTTGCTGCCTGGCACAGAGAGGGGAACAGCAAGGACCACCACACAAATCATCCATCCTCCTCCTGCAGCCTCCTCCAGCCTCTGCCTCTTCCCCCGCTCCCCCTCCCTAGGCTGGGCTCCTGGCCAACTTGACCACTTTGTGGTAAACCTGCAAGAGTATGCAGGCTTTGCTTTTCCTTTTTCTTCAGGGGTTTAGTGTAATTGCGGTAACTGAACATGCGGTGTTATATTGGTTTCAGGTGTCCAGTATAGGGATTCATCAGCTACTTAGGTCACCTGCTGCTCAGCAGGACAAGTGAGCTCCCTAATCCCCATCACCCCTTTCAGGCAACACTCCCTCCCCACCGGTAACCATCAGTTTTCTCTAAGACTCTATTTCTTGATCTCTCTCTCTCTCTTTCTTTGTGTGTGTGTGTGTGTGTGTGTGTGTGCCCGCGCGCTCATTTGTATTCTTTTCTTGAAATCTGCATAGGAGTGAAATCATATGGTATTGTCTTTCTTTGACTGATTCATCTCACCTAGCATTATACTCTCTGTCCCCCGCCCCCCTGCCACCACCGCCCCATCCCTGTGAATGGCAAGAAGATTATTTCATTTTCATTTCAAGGGTGAATAGTATTCCCCTGACTCTTTCTATCTCTGTGTGTGTGTGTGTGTCTGTGTGTATCTTTGCGTGCCTATGTACCACTTTGTCCATATGTCTTCTTTGTCCATTCGTCAATGCGAATGGCACGTGGGCTGCTCCTGTCTCTTGGCTATTGTAATGAATACTGCTGTAACATGGGGTTGCACGTATCCCTTTGAATACGTGCTCTTGTAGTCTTTGGGCAATTATCCCATATGCGATTGCTGGGAGCATAGGGTGCTCGTAGTTTTGCCTTTCCGAGGAACCTCCATAGTGTTTTGCACTGCGGCGGCCTTCTCAGTTTGTGTTGCCAGCAACAGTTTAGGAGTGTTCCTTTTCCTCCACATCCTCGCCAACGCCTGTTGTTTCTTGTGTGATTGCATTTTGGCTGGGCATTTCTTGACCCTGTCCATCCTCTTAGGCTCCCTGTGAAGACAGATGGCCCTCAAGCGATCCCACCAGTGGGCTTGCAGATTTCTCTTTGACTTTGAATCTTCAGACTCCCCTGGCCGCTGGCTTGTCTCCACCGCACCTGTCCCTTGGCAGCAGACTCCCGTCTCTCCAAGCCTCGTGGTTCAGGGGACTACGAATTGGACCAGCGGGCAGCCAGGTGCCACAGGGGTCCAGAACCTGGTGACCAGTCCTGCAGCACGGGGTCCTGCCAAGTGTCACCCGGCTCTGAGGGCCCAGGCTACCTCCCTCCATGGAGGGCCCGGGCTCTGTTTGGTGCCCTGGGGTGGGCCCTTTCAGAGATGGGATGGGTTGCAGAGGTGGGTGTCCCGGGAGGCCACTTGGCATCTCTTAGGGAGCTCGGTGCGCGCTTGCCTAGAATGCCTCTGTTCTTGAGTTCCAGGCGATAGGGGTGGGGGGGGGGCGCTTTCTGTCTCCTGGCGTTGGTGGCCCGGCTTCCCTGGATTCAGGTCTGCCTAGGAATCTTTTCCATGGGAATTACCTAGTTTTCTTCCAGGGCTCCTGCAAATTTTGTCCCTTGGGCATGGGTGATGGAGGTCAGGAGGCCATTGGAGTGGGAGGTGGGGTTGGGGGCGTTGCAGTTTGGAGAGGGGTGTGTGGCTGAAGAGGGTTTGGGGACTTGGTCTGGTATGTAGCTCTCTCTGATTCTCAGCCTCACCTGTGGTTGATGCTCTAGTACCCAGGCCCTGTATTCTCCCGGGAAAACGAATGAGCTGGAGGACCCACGAGCAGAGGAGGAGGAAGGAGGGCTGTGTGTGTGTTTGCGCGGGCGCGCGCGCAGGCCTGGGAGTGTGCTTGTGTGTGTGTGCGTGTGGCAGGAGGGTCCGGGATCCCCCTACCTCCAAACACCACCCCCTTCTGAGGAACCACGGAACACCTTAATGCTGCCCCGCGTTTCCAGGCAGGCAGGCAGGCAACACCAGGGATAAGGGCCTTGCCTTGAATCCAGCAGCAGGCTGGGATGCAAAGCAAAGCAGTGGTCACCTCGGTGTGATTGTTTAAGGTCGTACCCTCCTAGCCATGCCACCCCGTGCCTGGACAACGTGATCCTGAGGCTTTCTACGGGTTCTCAGGTGGTTCCCTTCCTGGCCCTTTTGGGAAGGCTTCCTAGACGCCTGGGCCCATGAGAGCTCCGGTAGAGGGAAAATCCACACCCGCAGGGCAGGGAATTCCAACACTCCAACACTGGGTAGTATCTTAAGGACTCTTAGAATGGAGGACTCCTGTTTCGGACACTCTTCCACGCCAGGCTCTCCCAGAAATCGGGCATCCGTTTTGAACCTGGTGAGAGGAAAGAAGACGCCAAAGACAACCCACAAACACTTTTGGAAGTCGCCACCGTCCTGCCAAGTAGGGCCTAAGGTGGATCTTCCGCACGTATGCCCGGGCAGGGAGCGACCACAGCACAACTTCTTGGGAGAAATGCAGGGAGAAAGAAGGGCCCGGATTGGGTCCCCCAAGTGGTGGAATCCCCACTCTGCAGCATCTGGGGTCATCCTTGTTTTCTCACATCTGGATGCAGCCCCTCCACACCTTTCCCCGTAGTCCTGCCCATGCTTACCTTTGAAAACTCGGGCACATACCTACACGCCCGCACGCGCCCGCACACACGCACAGACACGCACATCCAGCCACACGGGGGCAGGCACACACACGCGCGCACGCACACACACACAGAAACAGAGACACACAGGCCTACGTGCCTACGGGTAGACCCGTCTGGGCTGGCACCCACACTCGCACACCGAGAATCTCTGTGCAAGGAGGCTCAGTGGACCCCACAGACGCCCTTCCTTGTTTCCTTTCCTTCCTCCTTGCCCCTTTCTTTTCGGCCTCCCACTCCTCATTTGGGTCGTAGAGCATGGCAAAACAGGCCTCTCTCTGGACAGGGTTCGTTCAAGTGGCTCGCCTAAGTGGCTGAGACTTTGTCTTGGCACATGGCTCTTCCCCTAGGAGGCCACTGCTGGTTTCCCCCGGTCCCCCTCGGGGCGGCGATGCCTTCCGAGGTCGCATTCGTTCTCCTCCTCCACCAGGATTCCTTCTCTGCCTGCGCTTTGCTCTCCCCACTTTTGGCTCCTTACCTGGACGTCTTCATTGGCCCTGCTTCCCCTGTGGCTGTCCCCAGATTCACCTTCACGGGTCCCGTGGAAGGGAAAATGGCGCGCGTGGATTGGGGGAGCAAGGGGGCATCCCCTCACAACCATCCCTTTCTTACCCTGGGAGAGTAACTCCCCCTTCTCCTCTCCTGTCACCACGCACGCCACCGCCCACCCGCCGCTCCCCGCCAGCCCCCGTGTTTTCAACCCACCCTGGTTTCCGGGGTTTCCTCCTACCCACTCTTGGCCCTGCGTGCGTAGCCGGGACTCTTTGGCTCTTTGGGCCCTGTGGAGTGTGCCCATGACATATGTAGGTGTGGCTCAGCCTGCCCTTTGCCCTCCTTAGGCCCTACAGGCCGACCTCTGGGTCAGGACCCTTGATGGCCCTCAGGAGGGATCCTGTGGCAAGAGGCGGCCTGGCCAGGCCGTTGCGCCCTTCCCTGGCGAGGCCGCCCGTAGCTTGTGTCTCCTTGCTGTAGCTTGGGTCTCCTTGTCATTCCATGTGCCTGTTACCCCCAACGTGAGGCGCGCCTGGACTGCGCCCACGTCCACGAGGGCCCTGGCCCTGGCCCTGGCGCGGTGGCTGGTGGTGACATTGTGCTTCTCTCTTTTCCTTTCCCTTTGCATGCTAAGGCTAGGGGCCCGGATGGGTGGGGGGGAGGGGAGGGGATGGGGTGGGGGAGAGGGGCGTGGTTGGAGGGGGAATGGGTGGGGATGGGTGTGCTAGGGGCAGAGGGGAGGTGTGCTGGGAGGTGGGGGTGGGCTTGCGGGGGGGCAGGGGCTGGGGGCGGTGCAGGGGCTGGGGCAGAAGGGCCCTGTGTGATTCCCAGGGTGGGGAGGGGCGGCTGGAGGCAGCCAGGGACCCAGGGATCCTCCTTCTACCCCTGGTCTCGGGGGTATGAGGGAGACACAGGTGCAGCAGAAGGCAGGAGTGAGGAGGTGCCGCCGTTGGCGAACTTTGTGACCCCGTGGCGGTGGCAGTCAGGCTCATCCTTGAAAAACACGATCCAGAAGTTCCTTCGCAAGGGAACCACATCAGGAAGTCAGGACTCGGCAAAAGATGCCTTGGCTTTCCAGTCCTTGCAGTTCTTGTCCTTACCAAAGCTCTTAAAGTCAGTGCTTGGACCCGTTGGAACCTCACCAAGTTGTGCCCTCCTTCCCCTGTTTTCAGGGAGTGCCTGCGAGCTGGGGTCCTCCAGTTGCGCAGGCCAAGGCGGGCCGAGCAAGCACAGCCCACAGGCCAGCGCCCCCACCCGCCGCACACGCACGGGTACACAGGCCCACAGGCACCCTCCCAGAGGTACGCACCGTGCACACACTGAGCATACTCCCAACACGCCACACGCTCACTCCCACCGGGACGCGGACACACACACTCTCAGGCGTGTCCCTCAGAGAGGGACACGCAGCCGGCCATACTGGGTTGCCTGAGCCGGTCATGTGTGAACAGGCCTGCTCAAGCGAGGGCTGTGAACCCGGAGCCTGGCCTGTTTACCCAGATAGATGGGGACTCCCCCACTGGAGGAGAGTCGGGGGGGGGCCATCCATCCTCCACGGGAGGTGGCCCTGTGTGGGGCCTGCTCCCTGACTTCCTGACTGGGCAATGTCTGGTGGCTTTGCCAAGGCCCCTGGGTGAGAGCAAGGGCTGCCTGCCTGCCCCGAGTCGGGGCTTGTGTGAGTGCTGGGTTCCCCCTTCCAGGGAGCCTCCTGGATGTGGCCCTGTGGGCTGCAGGTGGGGCCAGCCGTTTCTTTCTCGCTGGGGCTTGTGGTGGGGCTTGTCGGGTCAGCCCAAGGTGGGGGTGACCTCAGCCTGTAGCCGCAGGCCTTGGGATGAAGCACAAAAGTGACTTGCAAGCCAGCAAGGTGGGTGGCCGCCAGCTTGTCCAGGAGAGGTCCTGTCCACGTAAAGCCTCAGGCAGAGTCACAGAGGCCCGTTCCTGTGTCCTTTGCCCTTCATTTCTCCCAAGAGCAGGAGCCAAGAAAAATGGGGCAGCACAAAAGGAAGGAAGAAGGCCTGCAGGGTGTGTGTCCTCCTGGGAGGTGGTCATTTGGCCCTGTGTACTTATTTGGTGGTCCCCTTGGGTCCCCTTGGCTGGTTTGTTGCTCTTTCTCTGGTTCCTCATGCCCAGTTATGGTGTCCAGTGGTGGTGGTAGTGGTAGTGGTGGTCCTGGTGGTGGTGGGTTTTCTCGAGTGTGTTTTTGCCTTGTGGTGTGGGTGGGGGGGGCCGGGTGGGTGGGGGAATGGTAGTGGAGAAAGTCAGGTGGGTGGTGGTGGGGGTTTGTTTAGGTTTTCCTTTTCCTTTGTGCTTTCCCTTCCTTGGTTGGTGTGTGGGTGGGGTGGGGGCAGTGTGTAGGGGTTGAGATGTGTGTGTTGTGGTTGTTGCCGGTTTTGTTTGTCTGTTTTGACTTTAGAAGGTGCTGAGGCCCAAGGTCCGCAGGGGGAGGGCTACGGGTTCAGCTGGCATTCGTGGAGCCATACTGCCATCAAGCGGAAATCGTTTCTGTCCCGGGGAGGTTTCTGTCTCCTCCTGCTGAGGAGAGCCCAGGAGCAGGAAGGAGAAGGCTCCAGTGTGTCCCTGTGTGTATGGTGGTGGGGAGGTGGGGGTTGGCGGTGGGGCCAACGGGAAGCCGTGGGACACCTGGCTCCAGGTCCTGTCTTCCCCGCTCTGCTGGATCCGAGACTGGAGCTGAGGAATTCACTCAGAAACCCCGGGGGCAGCCCGAGATGGCTGCCTGGGAACCCCCTACACCTCCCCCCCACCCCCCACCCTTCGACCCCCTCCCCCACCCAGCCCCCTACCCCCTTTCCCTGAGCTGCCTGGGACTGCCAAGCACCAGTGGCCCCGAACCCAGGGCCTCTAAACGCCTCCGCTCCCGGGGAGGCCAGGGATGGCCCCAGGCAGGGCACCCTGCTATTCCCCAGAAAGGACAACAGAGGAAATGTCCGCCTGGTCCCTGTGGACAGGGGTGAGTTGCTTCCCTTGGGCCCACCCCAAAATGGCTGACGGGGAAGCTCCGCCCCCCTGGGCTGTTTGGTCTTGGGGCTGCCTGCTGTGTCCCCAGGGCCCCTAGAGCTCCTGCTTCCTCACTGGGTCCCAGCATCAGGCACACTTCCCTCTAGGCCTCAGAGCCCAGATCGGGGAAACCCTGGCTTGAGCCCAGCACAGCCCACCCAGCGCATCCCTTCTGACCCCTGTGCCTGGCAGAAGGCGCCATGCTGCTGCTGGGCTTTTCAGAGACCTTTTCCGCTGGATGGCACTGTGGCTGCAGAAATGACAGTCACCCCTCTCCCTGCCCCCCACTGGGCTTTCTGCCCTCCACTCCCCTGCACCTCACCTTTGCTGCCTGGCACAGAGAGGGGAACAGCAAGGACCACCACACAAATCATCCATCCTCCTCCTGCAGCCTCCTCCAGCCTCTGCCTCTTCCCCCGCTCCCCCTCCCTAGGCTGGGCTCCTGGCCAACTTGACCACTTTGTGGTAAACCTGCAAGAGTATGCAGGCTTTGCTTTTCCTTTTTCTTCAGGGGTTTAGTGTAATTGCGGTAACTGAACATGCGGTGTTATATTGGTTTCAGGGGTCCAGTATAGGGATTCATCAGCTACTTAGGTCACCTGCTGCTCAGCAGGACAAGTGAGCTCCCTAATCCCCATCACCCCTTTCAGGCAACACTCCCTCCCCACCGGTAACCATCAGTTTTCTCTAAGACTCTATTTCTTGATCTCTCTCTCTCTCTTTCTTTGTGTGTGTGTGTGTGTGTGTGTGTGTGTGCCCGCGCGCTCATTTGTATTCTTTTCTTGAAATCTGCATAGGAGTGAAATCATATGGTATTGTCTTTCTTTGACTGATTCATCTCACCTAGCATTATACTCTCTGTCCCCCGCCCCCCTGCCACCACCGCCCCATCCCTGTGAATGGCAAGAAGATTATTTCATTTTCATTTCAAGGGTGAATAGTATTCCCCTGACTCTTTCTATCTCTGTGTGTGTGTGTGTGTCTGTGTGTATCTTTGCGTGCCTATGTACCACTTTGTCCATATGTCTTCTTTGTCCATTCGTCAATGCGAATGGCACGTGGGCTGCTCCTGTCTCTTGGCTATTGTAATGAATACTGCTGTAACATGGGGTTGCACGTATCCCTTTGAATACGTGCTCTTGTAGTCTTTGGGCAATTATCCCATATGCGATTGCTGGGAGCATAGGGTGCTCGTAGTTTTGCCTTTCCGAGGAACCTCCATAGTGTTTTGCACTGCGGCGGCCTTCTCAGTTTGTGTTGCCAGCAACAGTTTAGGAGTGTTCCTTTTCCTCCACATCCTCGCCAACGCCTGTTGTTTCTTGTGTGATTGCATTTTGGCTGGGCATTTCTTGACCCTGTCCATCCTCTTAGGCTCCCTGTGAAGACAGATGGCCCTCAAGCGATCCCACCAGTGGGCTTGCAGATTTCTCTTTGACTTTGAATCTTCAGACTCCCCTGGCCGCTGGCTTGTCTCCACCGCACCTGTCCCTTGGCAGCAGACTCCCGTCTCTCCAAGCCTCGTGGTTCAGGGGACTACGAATTGGACCAGCGGGCAGCCAGGTGCCACAGGGGTCCAGAACCTGGTGACCAGTCCTGCAGCACGGGGTCCTGCCAAGTGTCACCCGGCTCTGAGGGCCCAGGCTACCTCCCTCCATGGAGGGCCCGGGCTCTGTTTGGTGCCCTGGGGTGGGCCCTTTCAGAGATGGGATGGGTTGCAGAGGTGGGTGTCCCGGGAGGCCACTTGGCATCTCTTAGGGAGCTCGGTGCGCGCTTGCCTAGAATGCCTCTGTTCTTGAGTTCCAGGCGATAGGGGTGGGGGGGGGGGCTTTCTGTCTCCTGGCGTTGGTGGCCCGGCTTCCCTGGATTCAGGTCTGCCTAGGAATCTTTTCCATGGGAATTACCTAGTTTTCTTCCAGGGCTCCTGCAAATTTTGTCCCTTGGGCATGGGTGATGGAGGTCAGGAGGCCATTGGAGTGGGAGGTGGGGTTGGGGGCGTTGCAGTTTGGAGAGGGGTGTGTGGCTGAAGAGGGTTTGGGGACTTGGTCTGGTATGTAGCTCTCTCTGATTCTCAGCCTCACCTGTGGTTGATGCTCTAGTACCCAGGCCCTGTATTCTCCCGGGAAAACGAATGAGCTGGAGGACCCACGAGCAGAGGAGGAGGAAGGAGGGCTGTGTGTGTGTTTGCGCGGGCGCGCGCGCAGGCCTGGGAGTGTGCTTGTGTGTGTGTGCGTGTGGCAGGAGGGTCCGGGATCCCCCTACCTCCAAACACCACCCCCTTCTGAGGAACCACGGAACACCTTAATGCTGCCCCGCGTTTCCAGGCAGGCAGGCAGGCAACACCAGGGATAAGGGCCTTGCCTTGAATCCAGCAGCAGGCTGGGATGCAAAGCAAAGCAGTGGTCACCTCGGTGTGATTGTTTAAGGTCGTACCCTCCTAGCCATGCCACCCCGTGCCTGGACAACGTGATCCTGAGGCTTTCTACGGGTTCTCAGGTGGTTCCCTTCCTGGCCCTTTTGGGAAGGCTTCCTAGACGCCTGGGCCCATGAGAGCTCCGGTAGAGGGAAAATCCACACCCGCAGGGCAGGGAATTCCAACACTCCAACACTGGGTAGTATCTTAAGGACTCTTAGAATGGAGGACTCCTGTTTCGGACACTCTTCCACGCCAGGCTCTCCCAGAAATCGGGCATCCGTTTTGAACCTGGTGAGAGGAAAGAAGACGCCAAAGACAACCCACAAACACTTTTGGAAGTCGCCACCGTCCTGCCAAGTAGGGCCTAAGGTGGATCTTCCGCACGTATGCCCGGGCAGGGAGCGACCACAGCACAACTTCTTGGGAGAAATGCAGGGAGAAAGAAGGGCCCGGATTGGGTCCCCCAAGTGGTGGAATCCCCACTCTGCAGCATCTGGGGTCATCCTTGTTTTCTCACATCTGGATGCAGCCCCTCCACACCTTTCCCCGTAGTCCTGCCCATGCTTACCTTTGAAAACTCGGGCACATACCTACACGCCCGCACGCGCCCGCACACAGGCACAGACACGCACATCCAGCCACACGGGGGCAGGCACACACACGCGCGCACGCACACACACACAGAAACAGAGACACACAGGCCTACGTGCCTACGGGTAGACCCGTCTGGGCTGGCACCCACACTCGCACACCGAGAATCTCTGTGCAAGGAGGCTCAGTGGACCCCACAGACGCCCTTCCTTGTTTCCTTTCCTTCCTCCTTGCCCCTTTCTTTTCGGCCTCCCACTCCTCATTTGGGTCGTAGAGCATGGCAAAACAGGCCTCTCTCTGGACAGGGTTCGTTCAAGTGGCTCGCCTAAGTGGCTGAGACTTTGTCTTGGCACATGGCTCTTCCCCTAGGAGGCCACTGCTGGTTTCCCCCGGTCCCCCTCGGGGCGGCGATGCCTTCCGAGGTCGCATTCGTTCTCCTCCTCCACCAGGATTCCTTCTCTGCCTGCGCTTTGCTCTCCCCACTTTTGGCTCCTTACCTGGACGTCTTCATTGGCCCTGCTTCCCCTGTGGCTGTCCCCAGATTCACCTTCACGGGTCCCGTGGAAGGGAAAATGGCGCGCGTGGATTGGGGGAGCAAGGGGGCATCCCCTCACAACCATCCCTTTCTTACCCTGGGAGAGTAACTCCCCCTTCTCCTCTCCTGTCACCACGCACGCCACCGCCCACCCGCCGCTCCCCGCCAGCCCCCGTGTTTTCAACCCACCCTGGTTTCCGGGGTTTCCTCCTACCCACTCTTGGCCCTGCGTGCGTAGCCGGGACTCTTTGGCTCTTTGGGCCCTGTGGAGTGTGCCCATGACATATGTAGGTGTGGCTCAGCCTGCCCTTTGCCCTCCTTAGGCCCTACAGGCCGACCTCTGGGTCAGGACCCTTGATGGCCCTCAGGAGGGATCCTGTGGCAAGAGGCGGCCTGGCCAGGCCGTTGCGCCCTTCCCTGGCGAGGCCGCCCGTAGCTTGTGTCTCCTTGCTGTAGCTTGGGTCTCCTTGTCATTCCATGTGCCTGTTACCCCCAACGTGAGGCGCGCCTGGACTGCGCCCACGTCCACGAGGGCCCTGGCCCTGGCCCTGGCGCGGTGGCTGGTGGTGACATTGTGCTTCTCTCTTTTCCTTTCCCTTTGCATGCTAAGGCTAGGGGCCCGGATGGGTGGGGGGGAGGGGAGGGGATGGGGTGGGGGAGAGGGGCGTGGTTGGAGGGGGAATGGGTGGGGATGGGTGTGCTAGGGGCAGAGGGGAGGTGTGCTGGGAGGTGGGGGTGGGCTTGCGGGGGGGCAGGGGCTGGGGGCGGTGCAGGGGCTGGGGCAGAAGGGCCCTGTGTGATTCCCAGGGTGGGGAGGGGCGGCTGGAGGCAGCCAGGGACCCAGGGATCCTCCTTCTACCCCTGGTCTCGGGGGTATGAGGGAGACACAGGTGCAGCAGAAGGCAGGAGTGAGGAGGTGCCGCCGTTGGCGAACTTTGTGACCCCGTGGCGGTGGCAGTCAGGCTCATCCTTGAAAAACACGATCCAGAAGTTCCTTCGCAAGGGAACCACATCAGGAAGTCAGGACTCGGCAAAAGATGCCTTGGCTTTCCAGTCCTTGCAGTTCTTGTCCTTACCAAAGCTCTTAAAGTCAGTGCTTGGACCCGTTGGAACCTCACCAAGTTGTGCCCTCCTTCCCCTGTTTTCAGGGAGTGCCTGCGAGCTGGGGTCCTCCAGTTGCGCAGGCCAAGGCGGGCCGAGCAAGCACAGCCCACAGGCCAGCGCCCCCACCCGCCGCACACGCACGGGTACACAGGCCCACAGGCACCCTCCCAGAGGTACGCACCGTGCACACACTGAGCATACTCCCAACACGCCACACGCTCACTCCCACCGGGACGCGGACACACACACTCTCAGGCGTGTCCCTCAGAGAGGGACACGCAGCCGGCCATACTGGGTTGCCTGAGCCGGTCATGTGTGAACAGGCCTGCTCAAGCGAGGGCTGTGAACCCGGAGCCTGGCCTGTTTACCCAGATAGATGGGGACTCCCCCACTGGAGGAGAGTCGGGGGGGGGCCATCCATCCTCCACGGGAGGTGGCCCTGTGTGGGGCCTGCTCCCTGACTTCCTGACTGGGCAATGTCTGGTGGCTTTGCCAAGGCCCCTGGGTGAGAGCAAGGGCTGCCTGCCTGCCCCGAGTCGGGGCTTGTGTGAGTGCTGGGTTCCCCCTTCCAGGGAGCCTCCTGGATGTGGCCCTGTGGGCTGCAGGTGGGGCCAGCCGTTTCTTTCTCGCTGGGGCTTGTGGTGGGGCTTGTCTGGTCAGCCCAAGGTGGGGGTGACCTCAGCCTGTAGCCGCAGGCCTTGGGATGAAGCACAAAAGTGACTTGCAAGCCAGCAAGGTGGGTGGCCGCCAGCTTGTCCAGGAGAGGTCCTGTCCACGTAAAGCCTCAGGCAGAGTCACAGAGGCCCGTTCCTGTGTCCTTTGCCCTTCATTTCTCCCAAGAGCAGGAGCCAAGAAAAATGGGGCAGCACAAAAGGAAGGAAGAAGGCCTGCAGGGTGTGTGTCCTCCTGGGAGGTGGTCATTTGGCCCTGTGTACTTATTTGGTGGTCCCCTTGGGTCCCCTTGGCTGGTTTGTTGCTCTTTCTCTGGTTCCTCATGCCCAGTTATGGTGTCCAGTGGTGGTGGTAGTGGTAGTGGTGGTCCTGGTGGTGGTGGGTTTTCTCGAGTGTGTTTTTGCCTTGTGGTGTGGGTGGGGGGGGCCGGGTGGGTGGGGGAATGGTAGTGGAGAAAGTCAGGTGGGTGGTGGTGGGGGTTTGTTTAGGTTTTCCTTTTCCTTTGTGCTTTCCCTTCCTTGGTTGGTGTGTGGGTGGGGTGGGGGCAGTGTGTAGGGGTTGAGATGTGTGTGTTGTGGTTGTTGCCGGTTTTGTTTGTCTGTTTTGACTTTAGAAGGTGCTGAGGCCCAAGGTCCGCAGGGGGAGGGCTACGGGTTCAGCTGGCATTCGTGGAGCCATACTGCCATCAAGCGGAAATCGTTTCTGTCCCGGGGAGGTTTCTGTCTCCTCCTGCTGAGGAGAGCCCAGGAGCAGGAAGGAGAAGGCTCCAGTGTGTCCCTGTGTGTATGGTGGTGGGGAGGTGGGGGTTGGCGGTGGGGCCAACGGGAAGCCGTGGGACACCTGGCTCCAGGTCCTGTCTTCCCCGCTCTGCTGGATCCGAGACTGGAGCTGAGGAATTCACTCAGAAACCCCGGGGGCAGCCCGAGATGGCTGCCTGGGAACCCCCTACACCTCCCCCCCACCCCCCACCCTTCGACCCCCTCCCCCACCCAGCCCCCTACCCCCTTTCCCTGAGCTGCCTGGGACTGCCAAGCACCAGTGGCCCCGAACCCAGGGCCTCTAAACGCCTCCGCTCCCGGGGAGGCCAGGGATGGCCCCAGGCAGGGCACCCTGCTATTCCCCAGAAAGGACAACAGAGGAAATGTCCGCCTGGTCCCTGTGGACAGGGGTGAGTTGCTTCCCTTGGGCCCACCCCAAAATGGCTGACGGGGAAGCTCCGCCCCCCTGGGCTGTTTGGTCTTGGGGCTGCCTGCTGTGTCCCCAGGGCCCCTAGAGCTCCTGCTTCCTCACTGGGTCCCAGCATCAGGCACACTTCCCTCTAGGCCTCAGAGCCCAGATCGGGGAAACCCTGGCTTGAGCCCAGCACAGCCCACCCAGCGCATCCCTTCTGACCCCTGTGCCTGGCAGAAGGCGCCATGCTGCTGCTGGGCTTTTCAGAGACCTTTTCCGCTGGATGGCACTGTGGCTGCAGAAATGACAGTCACCCCTCTCCCTGCCCCCCACTGGGCTTTCTGCCCTCCACTCCCCTGCACCTCACCTTTGCTGCCTGGCACAGAGAGGGGAACAGCAAGGACCACCACACAAATCATCCATCCTCCTCCTGCAGCCTCCTCCAGCCTCTGCCTCTTCCCCCGCTCCCCCTCCCTAGGCTGGGCTCCTGGCCAACTTGACCACTTTGTGGTAAACCTGCAAGAGTATGCAGGCTTTGCTTTTCCTTTTTCTTCAGGGGTTTAGTGTAATTGCGGTAACTGAACATGCGGTGTTATATTGGTTTCAGGTGTCCAGTATAGGGATTCATCAGCTACTTAGGTCACCTGCTGCTCAGCAGGACAAGTGAGCTCCCTAATCCCCATCACCCCTTTCAGGCAACACTCCCTCCCCACCGGTAACCATCAGTTTTCTCTAAGACTCTATTTCTTGATCTCTCTCTCTCTCTTTCTTTGTGTGTGTGTGTGTGTGTGTGTGTGTGTGCCCGCGCGCTCATTTGTATTCTTTTCTTGAAATCTGCATAGGAGTGAAATCATATGGTATTGTCTTTCTTTGACTGATTCATCTCACCTAGCATTATACTCTCTGTCCCCCGCCCCCCTGCCACCACCGCCCCATCCCTGTGAATGGCAAGAAGATTATTTCATTTTCATTTCAAGGGTGAATAGTATTCCCCTGACTCTTTCTATCTCTGTGTGTGTGTGTGTGTCTGTGTGTATCTTTGCGTGCCTATGTACCACTTTGTCCATATGTCTTCTTTGTCCATTCGTCAATGCGAATGGCACGTGGGCTGCTCCTGTCTCTTGGCTATTGTAATGAATACTGCTGTAACATGGGGTTGCACGTATCCCTTTGAATACGTGCTCTTGTAGTCTTTGGGCAATTATCCCATATGCGATTGCTGGGAGCATAGGGTGCTCGTAGTTTTGCCTTTCCGAGGAACCTCCATAGTGTTTTGCACTGCGGCGGCCTTCTCAGTTTGTGTTGCCAGCAACAGTTTAGGAGTGTTCCTTTTCCTCCACATCCTCGCCAACGCCTGTTGTTTCTTGTGTGATTGCATTTTGGCTGGGCATTTCTTGACCCTGTCCATCCTCTTAGGCTCCCTGTGAAGACAGATGGCCCTCAAGCGATCCCACCAGTGGGCTTGCAGATTTCTCTTTGACTTTGAATCTTCAGACTCCCCTGGCCGCTGGCTTGTCTCCACCGCACCTGTCCCTTGGCAGCAGACTCCCGTCTCTCCAAGCCTCGTGGTTCAGGGGACTACGAATTGGACCAGCGGGCAGCCAGGTGCCACAGGGGTCCAGAACCTGGTGACCAGTCCTGCAGCACGGGGTCCTGCCAAGTGTCACCCGGCTCTGAGGGCCCAGGCTACCTCCCTCCATGGAGGGCCCGGGCTCTGTTTGGTGCCCTGGGGTGGGCCCTTTCAGAGATGGGATGGGTTGCAGAGGTGGGTGTCCCGGGAGGCCACTTGGCATCTCTTAGGGAGCTCGGTGCGCGCTTGCCTAGAATGCCTCTGTTCTTGAGTTCCAGGCGATAGGGGTGGGGGGGGGGGGCGCTTTCTGTCTCCTGGCGTTGGTGGCCCGGCTTCCCTGGATTCAGGTCTGCCTAGGAATCTTTTCCATGGGAATTACCTAGTTTTCTTCCAGGGCTCCTGCAAATTTTGTCCCTTGGGCATGGGTGATGGAGGTCAGGAGGCCATTGGAGTGGGAGGTGGGGTTGGGGGCGTTGCAGTTTGGAGAGGGGTGTGTGGCTGAAGAGGGTTTGGGGACTTGGTCTGGTATGTAGCTCTCTCTGATTCTCAGCCTCACCTGTGGTTGATGCTCTAGTACCCAGGCCCTGTATTCTCCCGGGAAAACGAATGAGCTGGAGGACCCACGAGCAGAGGAGGAGGAAGGAGGGCTGTGTGTGTGTTTGCGCGGGCGCGCGCGCAGGCCTGGGAGTGTGCTTGTGTGTGTGTGCGTGTGGCAGGAGGGTCCGGGATCCCCCTACCTCCAAACACCACCCCCTTCTGAGGAACCACGGAACACCTTAATGCTGCCCCGCGTTTCCAGGCAGGCAGGCAGGCAACACCAGGGATAAGGGCCTTGCCTTGAATCCAGCAGCAGGCTGGGATGCAAAGCAAAGCAGTGGTCACCTCGGTGTGATTGTTTAAGGTCGTACCCTCCTAGCCATGCCACCCCGTGCCTGGACAACGTGATCCTGAGGCTTTCTACGGGTTCTCAGGTGGTTCCCTTCCTGGCCCTTTTGGGAAGGCTTCCTAGACGCCTGGGCCCATGAGAGCTCCGGTAGAGGGAAAATCCACACCCGCAGGGCAGGGAATTCCAACACTCCAACACTGGGTAGTATCTTAAGGACTCTTAGAATGGAGGACTCCTGTTTCGGACACTCTTCCACGCCAGGCTCTCCCAGAAATCGGGCATCCGTTTTGAACCTGGTGAGAGGAAAGAACACGCCAAAGACAACCCACAAACACTTTTGGAAGTCGCCACCGTCCTGCCAAGTAGGGCCTAAGGTGGATCTTCCGCACGTATGCCCGGGCAGGGAGCGACCACAGCACAACTTCTTGGGAGAAATGCAGGGAGAAAGAAGGGCCCGGATTGGGTCCCCCAAGTGGTGGAATCCCCACTCTGCAGCATCTGGGGTCATCCTTGTTTTCTCACATCTGGATGCAGCCCCTCCACACCTTTCCCCGTAGTCCTGCCCATGCTTACCTTTGAAAACTCGGGCACATACCTACACGCCCGCACGCGCCCGCACACAGGCACAGACACGCACATCCAGCCACACGGGGGCAGGCACACACACGCGCGCACGCACACACACACAGAAACAGAGACACACAGGCCTACGTGCCTACGGGTAGACCCGTCTGGGCTGGCACCCACACTCGCACACCGAGAATCTCTGTGCAAGGAGGCTCAGTGGACCCCACAGACGCCCTTCCTTGTTTCCTTTCCTTCCTCCTTGCCCCTTTCTTTTCGGCCTCCCACTCCTCATTTGGGTCGTAGAGCATGGCAAAACAGGCCTCTCTCTGGACAGGGTTCGTTCAAGTGGCTCGCCTAAGTGGCTGAGACTTTGTCTTGGCACATGGCTCTTCCCCTAGGAGGCCACTGCTGGTTTCCCCCGGTCCCCCTCGGGGCGGCGATGCCTTCCGAGGTCGCATTCGTTCTCCTCCTCCACCAGGATTCCTTCTCTGCCTGCGCTTTGCTCTCCCCACTTTTGGCTCCTTACCTGGACGTCTTCATTGGCCCTGCTTCCCCTGTGGCTGTCCCCAGATTCACCTTCACGGGTCCCGTGGAAGGGAAAATGGCGCGCGTGGATTGGGGGAGCAAGGGGGCATCCCCTCACAACCATCCCTTTCTTACCCTGGGAGAGTAACTCCCCCTTCTCCTCTCCTGTCACCACGCACGCCACCGCCCACCCGCCGCTCCCCGCCAGCCCCCGTGTTTTCAACCCACCCTGGTTTCCGGGGTTTCCTCCTACCCACTCTTGGCCCTGCGTGCGTAGCCGGGACTCTTTGGCTCTTTGGGCCCTGTGGAGTGTGCCCATGACATATGTAGGTGTGGCTCAGCCTGCCCTTTGCCCTCCTTAGGCCCTACAGGCCGACCTCTGGGTCAGGACCCTTGATGGCCCTCAGGAGGGATCCTGTGGCAAGAGGCGGCCTGGCCAGGCCGTTGCGCCCTTCCCTGGCGAGGCCGCCCGTAGCTTGTGTCTCCTTGCTGTAGCTTGGGTCTCCTTGTCATTCCATGTGCCTGTTACCCCCAACGTGAGGCGCGCCTGGACTGCGCCCACGTCCACGAGGGCCCTGGCCCTGGCCCTGGCGCGGTGGCTGGTGGTGACATTGTGCTTCTCTCTTTTCCTTTCCCTTTGCATGCTAAGGCTAGGGGCCCGGATGGGTGGGGGGGAGGGGAGGGGATGGGGTGGGGGAGAGGGGCGTGGTTGGAGGGGGAATGGGTGGGGATGGGTGTGCTAGGGGCAGAGGGGAGGTGTGCTGGGAGGTGGGGGTGGGCTTGCGGGGGGGCAGGGGCTGGGGGCGGTGCAGGGGCTGGGGCAGAAGGGCCCTGTGTGATTCCCAGGGTGGGGAGGGGCGGCTGGAGGCAGCCAGGGACCCAGGGATCCTCCTTCTACCCCTGGTCTCGGGGGTATGAGGGAGACACAGGTGCAGCAGAAGGCAGGAGTGAGGAGGTGCCGCCGTTGGCGAACTTTGTGACCCCGTGGCGGTGGCAGTCAGGCTCATCCTTGAAAAACACGATCCAGAAGTTCCTTCGCAAGGGAACCACATCAGGAAGTCAGGACTCGGCAAAAGATGCCTTGGCTTTCCAGTCCTTGCAGTTCTTGTCCTTACCAAAGCTCTTAAAGTCAGTGCTTGGACCCGTTGGAACCTCACCAAGTTGTGCCCTCCTTCCCCTGTTTTCAGGGAGTGCCTGCGAGCTGGGGTCCTCCAGTTGCGCAGGCCAAGGCGGGCCGAGCAAGCACAGCCCACAGGCCAGCGCCCCCACCCGCCGCACACGCACGGGTACACAGGCCCACAGGCACCCTCCCAGAGGTACGCACCGTGCACACACTGAGCATACTCCCAACACGCCACACGCTCACTCCCACCGGGACGCGGACACACACACTCTCAGGCGTGTCCCTCAGAGAGGGACACGCAGCCGGCCATACTGGGTTGCCTGAGCCGGTCATGTGTGAACAGGCCTGCTCAAGCGAGGGCTGTGAACCCGGAGCCTGGCCTGTTTACCCAGATAGATGGGGACTCCCCCACTGGAGGAGAGTCGGGGGGGGGCCATCCATCCTCCACGGGAGGTGGCCCTGTGTGGGGCCTGCTCCCTGACTTCCTGACTGGGCAATGTCTGGTGGCTTTGCCAAGGCCCCTGGGTGAGAGCAAGGGCTGCCTGCCTGCCCCGAGTCGGGGCTTGTGTGAGTGCTGGGTTCCCCCTTCCAGGGAGCCTCCTGGATGTGGCCCTGTGGGCTGCAGGTGGGGCCAGCCGTTTCTTTCTCGCTGGGGCTTGTGGTGGGGCTTGTCGGGTCAGCCCAAGGTGGGGGTGACCTCAGCCTGTAGCCGCAGGCCTTGGGATGAAGCACAAAAGTGACTTGCAAGCCAGCAAGGTGGGTGGCCGCCAGCTTGTCCAGGAGAGGTCCTGTCCACGTAAAGCCTCAGGCAGAGTCACAGAGGCCCGTTCCTGTGTCCTTTGCCCTTCATTTCTCCCAAGAGCAGGAGCCAAGAAAAATGGGGCAGCACAAAAGGAAGGAAGAAGGCCTGCAGGGTGTGTGTCCTCCTGGGAGGTGGTCATTTGGCCCTGTGTACTTATTTGGTGGTCCCCTTGGGTCCCCTTGGCTGGTTTGTTGCTCTTTCTCTGGTTCCTCATGCCCAGTTATGGTGTCCAGTGGTGGTGGTAGTGGTAGTGGTGGTCCTGGTGGTGGTGGGTTTTCTCGAGTGTGTTTTTGCCTTGTGGTGTGGGTGGGGGGGGCCGGGTGGGTGGGGGAATGGTAGTGGAGAAAGTCAGGTGGGTGGTGGTGGGGGTTTGTTTAGGTTTTCCTTTTCCTTTGTGCTTTCCCTTCCTTGGTTGGTGTGTGGGTGGGGTGGGGGCAGTGTGTAGGGGTTGAGATGTGTGTGTTGTGGTTGTTGCCGGTTTTGTTTGTCTGTTTTGACTTTAGAAGGTGCTGAGGCCCAAGGTCCGCAGGGGGAGGGCTACGGGTTCAGCTGGCATTCGTGGAGCCATACTGCCATCAAGCGGAAATCGTTTCTGTCCCGGGGAGGTTTCTGTCTCCTCCTGCTGAGGAGAGCCCAGGAGCAGGAAGGAGAAGGCTCCAGTGTGTCCCTGTGTGTATGGTGGTGGGGAGGTGGGGGTTGGCGGTGGGGCCAACGGGAAGCCGTGGGACACCTGGCTCCAGGTCCTGTCTTCCCCGCTCTGCTGGATCCGAGACTGGAGCTGAGGAATTCACTCAGAAACCCCGGGGGCAGCCCGAGATGGCTGCCTGGGAACCCCCTACACCTCCCCCCCACCCCCCACCCTTCGACCCCCTCCCCCACCCAGCCCCCTACCCCCTTTCCCTGAGCTGCCTGGGACTGCCAAGCACCAGTGGCCCCGAACCCAGGGCCTCTAAACGCCTCCGCTCCCGGGGAGGCCAGGGATGGCCCCAGGCAGGGCACCCTGCTATTCCCCAGAAAGGACAACAGAGGAAATGTCCGCCTGGTCCCTGTGGACAGGGGTGAGTTGCTTCCCTTGGGCCCACCCCAAAATGGCTGACGGGGAAGCTCCGCCCCCCTGGGCTGTTTGGTCTTGGGGCTGCCTGCTGTGTCCCCAGGGCCCCTAGAGCTCCTGCTTCCTCACTGGGTCCCAGCATCAGGCACACTTCCCTCTAGGCCTCAGAGCCCAGATCGGGGAAACCCTGGCTTGAGCCCAGCACAGCCCACCCAGCGCATCCCTTCTGACCCCTGTGCCTGGCAGAAGGCGCCATGCTGCTGCTGGGCTTTTCAGAGACCTTTTCCGCTGGATGGCACTGTGGCTGCAGAAATGACAGTCACCCCTCTCCCTGCCCCCCACTGGGCTTTCTGCCCTCCACTCCCCTGCACCTCACCTTTGCTGCCTGGCACAGAGAGGGGAACAGCAAGGACCACCACACAAATCATCCATCCTCCTCCTGCAGCCTCCTCCAGCCTCTGCCTCTTCCCCCGCTCCCCCTCCCTAGGCTGGGCTCCTGGCCAACTTGACCACTTTGTGGTAAACCTGCAAGAGTATGCAGGCTTTGCTTTTCCTTTTTCTTCAGGGGTTTAGTGTAATTGCGGTAACTGAACATGCGGTGTTATATTGGTTTCAGGTGTCCAGTATAGGGATTCATCAGCTACTTAGGTCACCTGCTGCTCAGCAGGACAAGTGAGCTCCCTAATCCCCATCACCCCTTTCAGGCAACACTCCCTCCCCACCGGTAACCATCAGTTTTCTCTAAGACTCTATTTCTTGATCTCTCTCTCTCTCTTTCTTTGTGTGTGTGTGTGTGTGTGTGTGTGTGCCCGCGCGCTCATTTGTATTCTTTTCTTGAAATCTGCATAGGAGTGAAATCATATGGTATTGTCTTTCTTTGACTGATTCATCTCACCTAGCATTATACTCTCTGTCCCCCGCCCCCCTGCCACCACCGCCCCATCCCTGTGAATGGCAAGAAGATTATTTCATTTTCATTTCAAGGGTGAATAGTATTCCCCTGACTCTTTCTATCTCTGTGTGTGTGTGTGTGTCTGTGTGTATCTTTGCGTGCCTATGTACCACTTTGTCCATATGTCTTCTTTGTCCATTCGTCAATGCGAATGGCACGTGGGCTGCTCCTGTCTCTTGGCTATTGTAATGAATACTGCTGTAACATGGGGTTGCACGTATCCCTTTGAATACGTGCTCTTGTAGTCTTTGGGCAATTATCCCATATGCGATTGCTGGGAGCATAGGGTGCTTGTAGTTTTGCCTTTCCGAGGAACCTCCATAGTGTTTTGCACTGCGGCGGCCTTCTCAGTTTGTGTTGCCAGCAACAGTTTAGGAGTGTTCCTTTTCCTCCACATCCTCGCCAACGCCTGTTGTTTCTTGTGTGATTGCATTTTGGCTGGGCATTTCTTGACCCTGTCCATCCTCTTAGGCTCCCTGTGAAGACAGATGGCCCTCAAGCGATCCCACCAGTGGGCTTGCAGATTTCTCTTTGACTTTGAATCTTCAGACTCCCCTGGCCGCTGGCTTGTCTCCACCGCACCTGTCCCTTGGCAGCAGACTCCCGTCTCTCCAAGCCTCGTGGTTCAGGGGACTACGAATTGGACCAGCGGGCAGCCAGGTGCCACAGGGGTCCAGAACCTGGTGACCAGTCCTGCAGCACGGGGTCCTGCCAAGTGTCACCCGGCTCTGAGGGCCCAGGCTACCTCCCTCCATGGAGGGCCCGGGCTCTGTTTGGTGCCCTGGGGTGGGCCCTTTCAGAGATGGGATGGGTTGCATAGGTGGGTGTCCCGGGAGGCCACTTGGCATCTCTTAGGGAGCTCGGTGCGCGCTTGCCTAGAATGCCTCTGTTCTTGAGTTCCAGGCGATAGGGGTGGGGGGGGGGGCTTTCTGTCTCCTGGCGTTAGTGGCCCGGCTTCCCTGGATTCAGGTCTGCCTAGGAATCTTTTCCATGGGAATTGCCTAGTTTTCTTCCAGGGCTCCTGCAAATTTTGTCCCTTGGGCATGGGTGATGGAGGTCAGGAGGCCATTGGAGTGGGAGGTGGGGTTGGGGGCGTTGCAGTTTGGAGAGGGGTGTGTGGCTGAAGAGGGTTTGGGGACTTGGTCTGGTATGTAGCTCTCTCTGATTCTCAGCCTCACCTGTGGTTGATGCTCTAGTACCCAGGCCCTGTATTCTCCCGGGAAAACGAATGAGCTGGAGGACCCACGAGCAGAGGAGGAGGAAGGAGGGCTGTGTGTGTGTTTGCGCGGGCGCGCGCGCAGGCCTGGGAGTGTGCTTGTGTGTGTGTGCGTGTGGCAGGAGGGTCCGGGATCCCCCTACCTCCAAACACCACCCCCTTCTGAGGAACCACGGAACACCTTAATGCTGCCCCGCGTTTCCAGGCAGGCAGGCAGGCAACACCAGGGATAAGGGCCTTGCCTTGAATCCAGCAGCAGGCTGGGATGCAAAGCAAAGCAGTGGTCACCTCGGTGTGATTGTTTAAGGTCGTACCCTCCTAGCCATGCCACCCCGTGCCTGGACAACGTGATCCTGAGGCTTTCTACGGGTTCTCAGGTGGTTCCCTTCCTGGCCCTTTTGGGAAGGCTTCCTAGACGCCTGGGCCCATGAGAGCTCCGGTAGAGGGAAAATCCACACCCGCAGGGCAGGGAATTCCAACACTCCAACACTGGGTAGTATCTTAAGGACTCTTAGAATGGAGGACTCCTGTTTCGGACACTCTTCCACGCCAGGCTCTCCCAGAAATCGGGCATCCGTTTTGAACCTGGTGAGAGGAAAGAAGACGCCAAAGACAACCCACAAACACTTTTGGAAGTCGCCACCGTCCTGCCAAGTAGGGCCTAAGGTGGATCTTCCGCACGTATGCCCGGGCAGGGAGCGACCACAGCACAACTTCTTGGGAGAAATGCAGGGAGAAAGAAGGGCCCGGATTGGGTCCCCCAAGTGGTGGAATCCCCACTCTGCAGCATCTGGGGTCATCCTTGTTTTCTCACATCTGGATGCAGCCCCTCCACACCTTTCCCCGTAGTCCTGCCCATGCTTACCTTTGAAAACTCGGGCACATACCTACACGCCCGCACGCGCCCGCACACAGGCACAGACACGCACATCCAGCCACACGGGGGCAGGCACACACACGCGCGCACGCACACACACACAAAAACAGAGACACACAGGCCTACGTGCCTACGGGTAGACCCGTCTGGGCTGGCACCCACACTCGCACACCGAGAATCTCTGTGCAAGGAGGCTCAGTGGACCCCACAGACGCCCTTCCTTGTTTCCTTTCCTTCCTCCTTGCCCCTTTCTTTTCGGCCTCCCACTCCTCATTTGGGTCGTAGAGCATGGCAAAACAGGCCTCTCTCTGGACAGGGTTCGTTCAAGTGGCTCGCCTAAGTGGCTGAGACTTTGTCTTGGCACATGGCTCTTCCCCTAGGAGGCCACTGCTGGTTTCCCCCGGTCCCCCTCGGGGCGGCGATGCCTTCCGAGGTCGCATTCGTTCTCCTCCTCCACCAGGATTCCTTCTCTGCCTGCGCTTTGCTCTCCCCACTTTTGGCTCCTTACCTGGACGTCTTCATTGGCCCTGCTTCCCCTGTGGCTGTCCCCAGATTCACCTTCACGGGTCCCGTGGAAGGGAAAATGGCGCGCGTGGATTGGGGGAGCAAGGGGGCATCCCCTCACAACCATCCCTTTCTTACCCTGGGAGAGTAACTCCCCCTTCTCCTCTCCTGTCACCACGCACGCCACCGCCCACCCGCCGCTCCCCGCCAGCCCCCGTGTTTTCAACCCACCCTGGTTTCCGGGGTTTCCTCCTACCCACTCTTGGCCCTGCGTGCGTAGCCGGGACTCTTTGGCTCTTTGGGCCCTGTGGAGTGTGCCCATGACATATGTAGGTGTGGCTCAGCCTGCCCTTTGCCCTCCTTAGGCCCTACAGGCCGACCTCTGGGTCAGGACCCTTGATGGCCCTCAGGAGGGATCCTGTGGCAAGAGGCGGCCTGGCCAGGCCGTTGCGCCCTTCCCTGGCGAGGCCGCCCGTAGCTTGTGTCTCCTTGCTGTAGCTTGGGTCTCCTTGTCATTCCATGTGCCTGTTACCCCCAACGTGAGGCGCGCCTGGACTGCGCCCACGTCCACGAGGGCCCTGGCCCTGGCCCTGGCGCGGTGGCTGGTGGTGACATTGTGCTTCTCTCTTTTCCTTTCCCTTTGCATGCTAAGGCTAGGGGCCCGGATGGGTGGGGGGGAGGGGAGGGGATGGGGTGGGGGAGAGGGGCGTGGTTGGAGGGGGAATGGGTGGGGATGGGTGTGCTAGGGGCAGAGGGGAGGTGTGCTGGGAGGTGGGGGTGGGCTTGCGGGGGGGCAGGGGCTGGGGGCGGTGCAGGGGCTGGGGCAGAAGGGCCCTGTGTGATTCCCAGGGTGGGGAGGGGCGGCTGGAGGCAGCCAGGGACCCAGGGATCCTCCTTCTACCCCTGGTCTCGGGGGTATGAGGGAGACACAGGTGCAGCAGAAGGCAGGAGTGAGGAGGTGCCGCCGTTGGCGAACTTTGTGACCCCGTGGCGGTGGCAGTCAGGCTCATCCTTGAAAAACACGATCCAGAAGTTCCTTCGCAAGGGAACCACATCAGGAAGTCAGGACTCGGCAAAAGATGCCTTGGCTTTCCAGTCCTTGCAGTTCTTGTCCTTACCAAAGCTCTTAAAGTCAGTGCTTGGACCCGTTGGAACCTCACCAAGTTGTGCCCTCCTTCCCCTGTTTTCAGGGAGTGCCTGCGAGCTGGGGTCCTCCAGTTGCGCAGGCCAAGGCGGGCCGAGCAAGCACAGCCCACAGGCCAGCGCCCCCACCCGCCGCACACGCACGGGTACACAGGCCCACAGGCACCCTCCCAGAGGTACGCACCGTGCACACACTGAGCATACTCCCAACACGCCACACGCTCACTCCCACCGGGACGCGGACACACACACTCTCAGGCGTGTCCCTCAGAGAGGGACACGCAGCCGGCCATACTGGGTTGCCTGAGCCGGTCATGTGTGAACAGGCCTGCTCAAGCGAGGGCTGTGAACCCGGAGCCTGGCCTGTTTACCCAGATAGATGGGGACTCCCCCACTGGAGGAGAGTCGGGGGGGGGCCATCCATCCTCCACGGGAGGTGGCCCTGTGTGGGGCCTGCTCCCTGACTTCCTGACTGGGCAATGTCTGGTGGCTTTGCCAAGGCCCCTGGGTGAGAGCAAGGGCTGCCTGCCTGCCCCGAGTCGGGGCTTGTGTGAGTGCTGGGTTCCCCCTTCCAGGGAGCCTCCTGGATGTGGCCCTGTGGGCTGCAGGTGGGGCCAGCCGTTTCTTTCTCGCTGGGGCTTGTGGTGGGGCTTGTCGGGTCAGCCCAAGGTGGGGGTGACCTCAGCCTGTAGCCGCAGGCCTTGGGATGAAGCACAAAAGTGACTTGCAAGCCAGCAAGGTGGGTGGCCGCCAGCTTGTCCAGGAGAGGTCCTGTCCACGTAAAGCCTCAGGCAGAGTCACAGAGGCCCGTTCCTGTGTCCTTTGCCCTTCATTTCTCCCAAGAGCAGGAGCCAAGAAAAATGGGGCAGCACAAAAGGAAGGAAGAAGGCCTGCAGGGTGTGTGTCCTCCTGGGAGGTGGTCATTTGGCCCTGTGTACTTATTTGGTGGTCCCCTTGGGTCCCCTTGGCTGGTTTGTTGCTCTTTCTCTGGTTCCTCATGCCCAGTTATGGTGTCCAGTGGTGGTGGTAGTGGTAGTGGTGGTCCTGGTGGTGGTGGGTTTTCTCGAGTGTGTTTTTGCCTTGTGGTGTGGGTGGGGGGGGCCGGGTGGGTGGGGGAATGGTAGTGGAGAAAGTCAGGTGGGTGGTGGTGGGGGTTTGTTTAGGTTTTCCTTTTCCTTTGTGCTTTCCCTTCCTTGGTTGGTGTGTGGGTGGGGTGGGGGCAGTGTGTAGGGGTTGAGATGTGTGTGTTGTGGTTGTTGCCGGTTTTGTTTGTCTGTTTTGACTTTAGAAGGTGCTGAGGCCCAAGGTCCGCAGGGGGAGGGCTACGGGTTCAGCTGGCATTCGTGGAGCCATACTGCCATCAAGCGGAAATCGTTTCTGTCCCGGGGAGGTTTCTGTCTCCTCCTGCTGAGGAGAGCCCAGGAGCAGGAAGGAGAAGGCTCCAGTGTGTCCCTGTGTGTATGGTGGTGGGGAGGTGGGGGTTGGCGGTGGGGCCAACGGGAAGCCGTGGGACACCTGGCTCCAGGTCCTGTCTTCCCCGCTCTGCTGGATCCGAGACTGGAGCTGAGGAATTCACTCAGAAACCCCGGGGGCAGCCCGAGATGGCTGCCTGGGAACCCCCTACACCTCCCCCCCACCCCCCACCCTTCGACCCCCTCCCCCACCCAGCCCCCTACCCCCTTTCCCTGAGCTGCCTGGGACTGCCAAGCACCAGTGGCCCCGAACCCAGGGCCTCTAAACGCCTCCGCTCCCGGGGAGGCCAGGGATGGCCCCAGGCAGGGCACCCTGCTATTCCCCAGAAAGGACAACAGAGGAAATGTCCGCCTGGTCCCTGTGGACAGGGGTGAGTTGCTTCCCTTGGGCCCACCCCAAAATGGCTGACGGGGAAGCTCCGCCCCCCTGGGCTGTTTGGTCTTGGGGCTGCCTGCTGTGTCCCCAGGGCCCCTAGAGCTCCTGCTTCCTCACTGGGTCCCAGCATCAGGCACACTTCCCTCTAGGCCTCAGAGCCCAGATCGGGGAAACCCTGGCTTGAGCCCAGCACAGCCCACCCAGCGCATCCCTTCTGACCCCTGTGCCTGGCAGAAGGCGCCATGCTGCTGCTGGGCTTTTCAGAGACCTTTTCCGCTGGATGGCACTGTGGCTGCAGAAATGACAGTCACCCCTCTCCCTGCCCCCCACTGGGCTTTCTGCCCTCCACTCCCCTGCACCTCACCTTTGCTGCCTGGCACAGAGAGGGGAACAGCAAGGACCACCACACAAATCATCCATCCTCCTCCTGCAGCCTCCTCCAGCCTCTGCCTCTTCCCCCGCTCCCCCTCCCTAGGCTGGGCTCCTGGCCAACTTGACCACTTTGTGGTAAACCTGCAAGAGTATGCAGGCTTTGCTTTTCCTTTTTCTTCAGGGGTTTAGTGTAATTGCGGTAACTGAACATGCGGTGTTATATTGGTTTCAGGTGTCCAGTATAGGGATTCATCAGCTACTTAGGTCACCTGCTGCTCAGCAGGACAAGTGAGCTCCCTAATCCCCATCACCCCTTTCAGGCAACACTCCCTCCCCACCGGTAACCATCAGTTTTCTCTAAGACTCTATTTCTTGATCTCTCTCTCTCTCTTTCTTTGTGTGTGTGTGTGTGTGTGTGTGTGTGTGCCCGCGCGCTCATTTGTATTCTTTTCTTGAAATCTGCATAGGAGTGAAATCATATGGTATTGTCTTTCTTTGACTGATTCATCTCACCTAGCATTATACTCTCTGTCCCCCGCCCCCCTGCCACCACCGCCCCATCCCTGTGAATGGCAAGAAGATTATTTCATTTTCATTTCAAGGGTGAATAGTATTCCCCTGACTCTTTCTATCTCTGTGTGTGTGTGTGTGTCTGTGTGTATCTTTGCGTGCCTATGTACCACTTTGTCCATATGTCTTCTTTGTCCATTCGTCAATGCGAATGGCACGTGGGCTGCTCCTGTCTCTTGGCTATTGTAATGAATACTGCTGTAACATGGGGTTGCACGTATCCCTTTGAATACGTGCTCTTGTAGTCTTTGGGCAATTATCCCATATGCGATTGCTGGGAGCATAGGGTGCTTGTAGTTTTGCCTTTCCGAGGAACCTCCATAGTGTTTTGCACTGCGGCGGCCTTCTCAGTTTGTGTTGCCAGCAACAGTTTAGGAGTGTTCCTTTTCCTCCACATCCTCGCCAACGCCTGTTGTTTCTTGTGTGATTGCATTTTGGCTGGGCATTTCTTGACCCTGTCCATCCTCTTAGGCTCCCTGTGAAGACAGATGGCCCTCAAGCGATCCCACCAGTGGGCTTGCAGATTTCTCTTTGACTTTGAATCTTCAGACTCCCCTGGCCGCTGGCTTGTCTCCACCGCACCTGTCCCTTGGCAGCAGACTCCCGTCTCTCCAAGCCTCGTGGTTCAGGGGACTACGAATTGGACCAGCGGGCAGCCAGGTGCCACAGGGGTCCAGAACCTGGTGACCAGTCCTGCAGCACGGGGTCCTGCCAAGTGTCACCCGGCTCTGAGGGCCCAGGCTACCTCCCTCCATGGAGGGCCCGGGCTCTGTTTGGTGCCCTGGGGTGGGCCCTTTCAGAGATGGGATGGGTTGCATAGGTGGGTGTCCCGGGAGGCCACTTGGCATCTCTTAGGGAGCTCGGTGCGCGCTTGCCTAGAATGCCTCTGTTCTTGAGTTCCAGGCGATAGGGGTGGGGGGGGGGGCTTTCTGTCTCCTGGCGTTAGTGGCCCGGCTTCCCTGGATTCAGGTCTGCCTAGGAATCTTTTCCATGGGAATTGCCTAGTTTTCTTCCAGGGCTCCTGCAAATTTTGTCCCTTGGGCATGGGTGATGGAGGTCAGGAGGCCATTGGAGTGGGAGGTGGGGTTGGGGGCGTTGCAGTTTGGAGAGGGGTGTGTGGCTGAAGAGGGTTTGGGGACTTGGTCTGGTATGTAGCTCTCTCTGATTCTCAGCCTCACCTGTGGTTGATGCTCTAGTACCCAGGCCCTGTATTCTCCCGGGAAAACGAATGAGCTGGAGGACCCACGAGCAGAGGAGGAGGAAGGAGGGCTGTGTGTGTGTTTGCGCGGGCGCGCGCGCAGGCCTGGGAGTGTGCTTGTGTGTGTGTGCGTGTGGCAGGAGGGTCCGGGATCCCCCTACCTCCAAACACCACCCCCTTCTGAGGAACCACGGAACACCTTAATGCTGCCCCGCGTTTCCAGGCAGGCAGGCAGGCAACACCAGGGATAAGGGCCTTGCCTTGAATCCAGCAGCAGGCTGGGATGCAAAGCAAAGCAGTGGTCACCTCGGTGTGATTGTTTAAGGTCGTACCCTCCTAGCCATGCCACCCCGTGCCTGGACAACGTGATCCTGAGGCTTTCTACGGGTTCTCAGGTGGTTCCCTTCCTGGCCCTTTTGGGAAGGCTTCCTAGACGCCTGGGCCCATGAGAGCTCCGGTAGAGGGAAAATCCACACCCGCAGGGCAGGGAATTCCAACACTCCAACACTGGGTAGTATCTTAAGGACTCTTAGAATGGAGGACTCCTGTTTCGGACACTCTTCCACGCCAGGCTCTCCCAGAAATCGGGCATCCGTTTTGAACCTGGTGAGAGGAAAGAAGACGCCAAAGACAACCCACAAACACTTTTGGAAGTCGCCACCGTCCTGCCAAGTAGGGCCTAAGGTGGATCTTCCGCACGTATGCCCGGGCAGGGAGCGACCACAGCACAACTTCTTGGGAGAAATGCAGGGAGAAAGAAGGGCCCGGATTGGGTCCCCCAAGTGGTGGAATCCCCACTCTGCAGCATCTGGGGTCATCCTTGTTTTCTCACATCTGGATGCAGCCCCTCCACACCTTTCCCCGTAGTCCTGCCCATGCTTACCTTTGAAAACTCGGGCACATACCTACACGCCCGCACGCGCCCGCACACAGGCACAGACACGCACATCCAGCCACACGGGGGCAGGCACACACACGCGCGCACGCACACACACACAAAAACAGAGACACACAGGCCTACGTGCCTACGGGTAGACCCGTCTGGGCTGGCACCCACACTCGCACACCGAGAATCTCTGTGCAAGGAGGCTCAGTGGACCCCACAGACGCCCTTCCTTGTTTCCTTTCCTTCCTCCTTGCCCCTTTCTTTTCGGCCTCCCACTCCTCATTTGGGTCGTAGAGCATGGCAAAACAGGCCTCTCTCTGGACAGGGTTCGTTCAAGTGGCTCGCCTAAGTGGCTGAGACTTTGTCTTGGCACATGGCTCTTCCCCTAGGAGGCCACTGCTGGTTTCCCCCGGTCCCCCTCGGGGCGGCGATGCCTTCCGAGGTCGCATTCGTTCTCCTCCTCCACCAGGATTCCTTCTCTGCCTGCGCTTTGCTCTCCCCACTTTTGGCTCCTTACCTGGACGTCTTCATTGGCCCTGCTTCCCCTGTGGCTGTCCCCAGATTCACCTTCACGGGTCCAGTGGAAGGGAAAATGGCGCGCGTGGATTGGGGGAGCAAGGGGGCATCCCCTCACAACCATCCCTTTCTTACCCTGGGAGAGTAACTCCCCCTTCTCCTCTCCTGTCACCACGCACGCCACCGCCCACCCGCCGCTCCCCGCCAGCCCCCGTGTTTTCAACCCACCCTGGTTTCCGGGGTTTCCTCCTACCCACTCTTGGCCCTGCGTGCGTAGCCGGGACTCTTTGGCTCTTTGGGCCCTGTGGAGTGTGCCCATGACATATGTAGGTGTGGCTCAGCCTGCCCTTTGCCCTCCTTAGGCCCTACAGGCCGACCTCTGGGTCAGGACCCTTGATGGCCCTCAGGAGGGATCCTGTGGCAAGAGGCGGCCTGGCCAGGCCGTTGCGCCCTTCCCTGGCGAGGCCGCCCGTAGCTTGTGTCTCCTTGCTGTAGCTTGGGTCTCCTTGTCATTCCATGTGCCTGTTACCCCCAACGTGAGGCGCGCCTGGACTGCGCCCACGTCCACGAGGGCCCTGGCCCTGGCCCTGGCGCGGTGGCTGGTGGTGACATTGTGCTTCTCTCTTTTCCTTTCCCTTTGCATGCTAAGGCTAGGGGCCCGGATGGGTGGGGGGGAGGGGAGGGGATGGGGTGGGGGAGAGGGGCGTGGTTGGAGGGGGAATGGGTGGGGATGGGTGTGCTAGGGGCAGAGGGGAGGTGTGCTGGGAGGTGGGGGTGGGCTTGCGGGGGGGCAGGGGCTGGGGGCGGTGCAGGGGCTGGGGCAGAAGGGCCCTGTGTGATTCCCAGGGTGGGGAGGGGCGGCTGGAGGCAGCCAGGGACCCAGGGATCCTCCTTCTACCCCTGGTCTCGGGGGTATGAGGGAGACACAGGTGCAGCAGAAGGCAGGAGTGAGGAGGTGCCGCCGTTGGCGAACTTTGTGACCCCGTGGCGGTGGCAGTCAGGCTCATCCTTGAAAAACACGATCCAGAAGTTCCTTCGCAAGGGAACCACATCAGGAAGTCAGGACTCGGCAAAAGATGCCTTGGCTTTCCAGTCCTTGCAGTTCTTGTCCTTACCAAAGCTCTTAAAGTCAGTGCTTGGACCCGTTGGAACCTCACCAAGTTGTGCCCTCCTTCCCCTGTTTTCAGGGAGTGCCTGCGAGCTGGGGTCCTCCAGTTGCGCAGGCCAAGGCGGGCCGAGCAAGCACAGCCCACAGGCCAGCGCCCCCACCCGCCGCACACGCACGGGTACACAGGCCCACAGGCACCCTCCCAGAGGTACGCACCGTGCACACACTGAGCATACTCCCAACACGCCACACGCTCACTCCCACCGGGACGCGGACACACACACTCTCAGGCGTGTCCCTCAGAGAGGGACACGCAGCCGGCCATACTGGGTTGCCTGAGCCGGTCATGTGTGAACAGGCCTGCTCAAGCGAGGGCTGTGAACCCGGAGCCTGGCCTGTTTACCCAGATAGATGGGGACTCCCCCACTGGAGGAGAGTCGGGGGGGGGCCATCCATCCTCCACGGGAGGTGGCCCTGTGTGGGGCCTGCTCCCTGACTTCCTGACTGGGCAATGTCTGGTGGCTTTGCCAAGGCCCCTGGGTGAGAGCAAGGGCTGCCTGCCTGCCCCGAGTCGGGGCTTGTGTGAGTGCTGGGTTCCCCCTTCCAGGGAGCCTCCTGGATGTGGCCCTGTGGGCTGCAGGTGGGGCCAGCCGTTTCTTTCTCGCTGGGGCTTGTGGTGGGGCTTGTCGGGTCAGCCCAAGGTGGGGGTGACCTCAGCCTGTAGCCGCAGGCCTTGGGATGAAGCACAAAAGTGACTTGCAAGCCAGCAAGGTGGGTGGCCGCCAGCTTGTCCAGGAGAGGTCCTGTCCACGTAAAGCCTCAGGCAGAGTCACAGAGGCCCGTTCCTGTGTCCTTTGCCCTTCATTTCTCCCAAGAGCAGGAGCCAAGAAAAATGGGGCAGCACAAAAGGAAGGAAGAAGGCCTGCAGGGTGTGTGTCCTCCTGGGAGGTGGTCATTCGGCCCTGTGTACTTATTTGGTGGTCCCCTTGGGTCCCCTTGGCTGGTTTGTTGCTCTTTCTCTGGTTCCTCATGCCCAGTTATGGTGTCCAGTGGTGGTGGTAGTGGTAGTGGTGGTCCTGGTGGTGGTGGGTTTTCTCGAGTGTGTTTTTGCCTTGTGGTGTGGGTGGGGGGGGGCCGGGTGGGTGGGGGAATGGTAGTGGAGAAAGTCAGGTGGGTGGTGGTGGGGGTTTGTTTAGGTTTTCCTTTTCCTTTGTGCTTTCCCTTCCTTGGTTGGTGTGTGGGTGGGGTGGGGGCAGTGTGTAGGGGTTGAGATGTGTGTGTTGTGGTTGTTGCCGGTTTTGTTTGTCTGTTTTGACTTTAGAAGGTGCTGAGGCCCAAGGTCCGCAGGGGGAGGGCTACGGGTTCAGCTGGCATTCGTGGAGCCATACTGCCATCAAGCGGAAATCGTTTCTGTCCCGGGGAGGTTTCTGTCTCCTCCTGCTGAGGAGAGCCCAGGAGCAGGAAGGAGAAGGCTCCAGTGTGTCCCTGTGTGTATGGTGGTGGGGAGGTGGGGGTTGGCGGTGGGGCCAACGGGAAGCCGTGGGACACCTGGCTCCAGGTCCTGTCTTCCCCGCTCTGCTGGATCCGAGACTGGAGCTGAGGAATTCACTCAGAAACCCCGGGGGCAGCCCGAGATGGCTGCCTGGGAACCCCCTACACCTCCCCCCCACCCCCCACCCTTCGACCCCCTCCCCCACCCAGCCCCCTACCCCCTTTCCCTGAGCTGCCTGGGACTGCCAAGCACCAGTGGCCCCGAACCCAGGGCCTCTAAACGCCTCCGCTCCCGGGGAGGCCAGGGATGGCCCCAGGCAGGGCACCCTGCTATTCCCCAGAAAGGACAACAGAGGAAATGTCCGCCTGGTCCCTGTGGACAGGGGTGAGTTGCTTCCCTTGGGCCCACCCCAAAATGGCTGACGGGGAAGCTCCGCCCCCCTGGGCTGTTTGGTCTTGGGGCTGCCTGCTGTGTCCCCAGGGCCCCTAGAGCTCCTGCTTCCTCACTGGGTCCCAGCATCAGGCACACTTCCCTCTAGGCCTCAGAGCCCAGATCGGGGAAACCCTGGCTTGAGCCCAGCACAGCCCACCCAGCGCATCCCTTCTGACCCCTGTGCCTGGCAGAAGGCGCCATGCTGCTGCTGGGCTTTTCAGAGACCTTTTCCGCTGGATGGCACTGTGGCTGCAGAAATGACAGTCACCCCTCTCCCTGCCCCCCACTGGGCTTTCTGCCCTCCACTCCCCTGCACCTCACCTTTGCTGCCTGGCACAGAGAGGGGAACAGCAAGGACCACCACACAAATCATCCATCCTCCTCCTGCAGCCTCCTCCAGCCTCTGCCTCTTCCCCCGCTCCCCCTCCCTAGGCTGGGCTCCTGGCCAACTTGACCACTTTGTGGTAAACCTGCAAGAGTATGCAGGCTTTGCTTTTCCTTTTTCTTCAGGGGTTTAGTGTAATTGCGGTAACTGAACATGCGGTGTTATATTGGTTTCAGGTGTCCAGTATAGGGATTCATCAGCTACTTAGGTCACCTGCTGCTCAGCAGGACAAGTGAGCTCCCTAATCCCCATCACCCCTTTCAGGCAACACTCCCTCCCCACCGGTAACCATCAGTTTTCTCTAAGACTCTATTTCTTGATCTCTCTCTCTCTCTTTCTTTGTGTGTGTGTGTGTGTGTGTGTGTGTGTGCCCGCGCGCTCATTTGTATTCTTTTCTTGAAATCTGCATAGGAGTGAAATCATATGGTATTGTCTTTCTTTGACTGATTCATCTCACCTAGCATTATACTCTCTGTCCCCCGCCCCCCTGCCACCACCGCCCCATCCCTGTGAATGGCAAGAAGATTATTTCATTTTCATTTCAAGGGTGAATAGTATTCCCCTGACTCTTTCTATCTCTGTGTGTGTGTGTGTGTCTGTGTGTATCTTTGCGTGCCTATGTACCACTTTGTCCATATGTCTTCTTTGTCCATTCGTCAATGCGAATGGCACGTGGGCTGCTCCTGTCTCTTGGCTATTGTAATGAATACTGCTGTAACATGGGGTTGCACGTATCCCTTTGAATACGTGCTCTTGTAGTCTTTGGGCAATTATCCCATATGCGATTGCTGGGAGCATAGGGTGCTTGTAGTTTTGCCTTTCCGAGGAACCTCCATAGTGTTTTGCACTGCGGCGGCCTTCTCAGTTTGTGTTGCCAGCAACAGTTTAGGAGTGTTCCTTTTCCTCCACATCCTCGCCAACGCCTGTTGTTTCTTGTGTGATTGCATTTTGGCTGGGCATTTCTTGACCCTGTCCATCCTCTTAGGCTCCCTGTGAAGACAGATGGCCCTCAAGCGATCCCACCAGTGGGCTTGCAGATTTCTCTTTGACTTTGAATCTTCAGACTCCCCTGGCCGCTGGCTTGTCTCCACCGCACCTGTCCCTTGGCAGCAGACTCCCGTCTCTCCAAGCCTCGTGGTTCAGGGGACTACGAATTGGACCAGCGGGCAGCCAGGTGCCACAGGGGTCCAGAACCTGGTGACCAGTCCTGCAGCACGGGGTCCTGCCAAGTGTCACCCGGCTCTGAGGGCCCAGGCTACCTCCCTCCATGGAGGGCCCGGGCTCTGTTTGGTGCCCTGGGGTGGGCCCTTTCAGAGATGGGATGGGTTGCAGAGGTGGGTGTCCCGGGAGGCCACTTGGCATCTCTTAGGGAGCTCGGTGCGCGCTTGCCTAGAATGCCTCTGTTCTTGAGTTCCAGGCGATAGGGGTGGGGGGGGGGCTTTCTGTCTCCTGGCGTTGGTGGCCCGGCTTCCCTGGATTCAGGTCTGCCTAGGAATCTTTTCCATGGGAATTACCTAGTTTTCTTCCAGGGCTCCTGCAAATTTTGTCCCTTGGGCATGGGTGATGGAGGTCAGGAGGCCATTGGAGTGGGAGGTGGGGTTGGGGGCGTTGCAGTTTGGAGAGGGGTGTGTGGCTGAAGAGGGTTTGGGGACTTGGTCTGGTATGTAGCTCTCTCTGATTCTCAGCCTCACCTGTGGTTGATGCTCTAGTACCCAGGCCCTGTATTCTCCCGGGAAAACGAATGAGCTGGAGGACCCACGAGCAGAGGAGGAGGAAGGAGGGCTGTGTGTGTGTTTGCGCGGGCGCGCGCGCAGGCCTGGGAGTGTGCTTGTGTGTGTGTGCGTGTGGCAGGAGGGTCCGGGATCCCCCTACCTCCAAACACCACCCCCTTCTGAGGAACCACGGAACACCTTAATGCTGCCCCGCGTTTCCAGGCAGGCAGGCAGGCAACACCAGGGATAAGGGCCTTGCCTTGAATCCAGCAGCAGGCTGGGATGCAAAGCAAAGCAGTGGTCACCTCGGTGTGATTGTTTAAGGTCGTACCCTCCTAGCCATGCCACCCCGTGCCTGGACAACGTGATCCTGAGGCTTTCTACGGGTTCTCAGGTGGTTCCCTTCCTGGCCCTTTTGGGAAGGCTTCCTAGACGCCTGGGCCCATGAGAGCTCCGGTAGAGGGAAAATCCACACCCGCAGGGCAGGGAATTCCAACACTCCAACACTGGGTAGTATCTTAAGGACTCTTAGAATGGAGGACTCCTGTTTCGGACACTCTTCCACGCCAGGCTCTCCCAGAAATCGGGCATCCGTTTTGAACCTGGTGAGAGGAAAGAAGACGCCAAAGACAACCCACAAACACTTTTGGAAGTCGCCACCGTCCTGCCAAGTAGGGCCTAAGGTGGATCTTCCGCACGTATGCCCGGGCAGGGAGCGACCACAGCACAACTTCTTGGGAGAAATGCAGGGAGAAAGAAGGGCCCGGATTGGGTCCCCCAAGTGGTGGAATCCCCACTCTGCAGCATCTGGGGTCATCCTTGTTTTCTCACATCTGGATGCAGCCCCTCCACACCTTTCCCCGTAGTCCTGCCCATGCTTACCTTTGAAAACTCGGGCACATACCTACACGCCCGCACGCGCCCGCACACAGGCACAGACACGCACATCCAGCCACACGGGGGCAGGCACACACACGCGCGCACGCACACACACACAAAAACAGAGACACACAGGCCTACGTGCCTACGGGTAGACCCGTCTGGGCTGGCACCCACACTCGCACACCGAGAATCTCTGTGCAAGGAGGCTCAGTGGACCCCACAGACGCCCTTCCTTGTTTCCTTTCCTTCCTCCTTGCCCCTTTCTTTTCGGCCTCCCACTCCTCATTTGGGTCGTAGAGCATGGCAAAACAGGCCTCTCTCTGGACAGGGTTCGTTCAAGTGGCTCGCCTAAGTGGCTGAGACTTTGTCTTGGCACATGGCTCTTCCCCTAGGAGGCCACTGCTGGTTTCCCCCGGTCCCCCTCGGGGCGGCGATGCCTTCCGAGGTCGCATTCGTTCTCCTCCTCCACCAGGATTCCTTCTCTGCCTGCGCTTTGCTCTCCCCACTTTTGGCTCCTTACCTGGACGTCTTCATTGGCCCTGCTTCCCCTGTGGCTGTCCCCAGATTCACCTTCACGGGTCCCGTGGAAGGGAAAATGGCGCGCGTGGATTGGGGGAGCAAGGGGGCATCCCCTCACAACCATCCCTTTCTTACCCTGGGAGAGTAACTCCCCCTTCTCCTCTCCTGTCACCACGCACGCCACCGCCCACCCGCCGCTCCCCTCCAGCCCCCGTGTTTTCAACCCACCCTGGTTTCCGGGGTTTCCTCCTACCCACTCTTGGCCCTGCGTGCGTAGCCGGGACTCTTTGGCTCTTTGGGCCCTGTGGAGTGTGCCCATGACATATGTAGGTGTGGCTCAGCCTGCCCTTTGCCCTCCTTAGGCCCTACAGGCCGACCTCTGGGTCAGGACCCTTGATGGCCCTCAGGAGGGATCCTGTGGCAAGAGGCGGCCTGGCCAGGCCGTTGCGCCCTTCCCTGGCGAGGCCGCCCGTAGCTTGTGTCTCCTTGCTGTAGCTTGGGTCTCCTTGTCATTCCATGTGCCTGTTACCCCCAACGTGAGGCGCGCCTGGACTGCGCCCACGTCCACGAGGGCCCTGGCCCTGGCCCTGGCGCGGTGGCTGGTGGTGACATTGTGCTTCTCTCTTTTCCTTTCCCTTTGCATGCTAAGGCTAGGGGCCCGGATGGGTGGGGGGGAGGGGAGGGGATGGGGTGGGGGAGAGGGGCGTGGTTGGAGGGGGAATGGGTGGGGATGGGTGTGCTAGGGGCAGAGGGGAGGTGTGCTGGGAGGTGGGGGTGGGCTTGCGGGGGGGCAGGGGCTGGGGGCGGTGCAGGGGCTGGGGCAGAAGGGCCCTGTGTGATTCCCAGGGTGGGGAGGGGCGGCTGGAGGCAGCCAGGGACCCAGGGATCCTCCTTCTACCCCTGGTCTCGGGGGTATGAGGGAGACACAGGTGCAGCAGAAGGCAGGAGTGAGGAGGTGCCGCCGTTGGCGAACTTTGTGACCCCGTGGCGGTGGCAGTCAGGCTCATCCTTGAAAAACACGATCCAGAAGTTCCTTCGCAAGGGAACCACATCAGGAAGTCAGGACTCGGCAAAAGATGCCTTGGCTTTCCAGTCCTTGCAGTTCTTGTCCTTACCAAAGCTCTTAAAGTCAGTGCTTGGACCCGTTGGAACCTCACCAAGTTGTGCCCTCCTTCCCCTGTTTTCAGGGAGTGCCTGCGAGCTGGGGTCCTCCAGTTGCGCAGGCCAAGGCGGGCCGAGCAAGCACAGCCCACAGGCCAGCGCCCCCACCCGCCGCACACGCACGGGTACACAGGCCCACAGGCACCCTCCCAGAGGTACGCACCGTGCACACACTGAGCATACTCCCAACACGCCACACGCTCACTCCCACCGGGACGCGGACACACACACTCTCAGGCGTGTCCCTCAGAGAGGGACACGCAGCCGGCCATACTGGGTTGCCTGAGCCGGTCATGTGTGAACAGGCCTGCTCAAGCGAGGGCTGTGAACCAGGAGCCTGGCCTGTTTACCCAGATAGATGGGGACTCCCCCACTGGAGGAGAGTCGGGGGGGGCCATCCATCCTCCACGGGAGGTGGCCCTGTGTGGGGCCGGCTCCCTGACTTCCTGACTGGGCAATGTCTGGTGGCTTTGCCAAGGCCCCTGGGTGAGAGCAAGGGCTGCCTGCCTGCCCCGAGTCGGGGCTTGTGTGAGTGCTGGGTTCCCCCTTCCAGGGAGCCTCCTGGATGTGGCCCTGTGGGCTGCAGGTGGGGCCAGCCGTTTCTTTCTCGCTGGGGCTTGTGGTGGGGCTTGTCGGGTCAGCCCAAGGTGGGGGTGACCTCAGCCTGTAGCCGCAGGCCTTGGGATGAAGCACAAAAGTGACTTGCAAGCCAGCAAGGTGGGTGGCCGCCAGCTTGTCCAGGAGAGGTCCTGTCCACGTAAAGCCTCAGGCAGAGTCACAGAGGCCCGTTCCTGTGTCCTTTGCCCTTCATTTCTCCCAAGAGCAGGAGCCAAGAAAAATGGGGCAGCACAAAAGGAAGGAAGAAGGCCTGCAGGGTGTGTGTCCTCCTGGGTGGTGGTCATTCGGCCCTGTGTACTTATTTGGTGGTCCCCTTGGGTCCCCTTGGCTGGTTTGTTGCTCTTTCTCTGGTTCCTCATGCCCAGTTATGGTGTCCAGTGGTGGTGGTAGTGGTAGTGGTGGTCCTGGGGGTGGTGGGTTTTCTCGAGTGTGTTTTTGCCTTGTGGTGTGGGTGGGGGGGGCCGGGTGGGTGGGGGAATGGTAGTGGAGAAAGTCAGGTGGGTGGTGGTGGGGGTTTGTTTAGGTTTTCCTTTTCCTTTGTGCTTTCCCTTCCTTGGTTGGTGTGTGGGTGGGGTGGGGGCAGTGTGTAGGGGTTGAGATGTGTGTGTTGTGGTTGTTGCCGGTTTTGTTTGTCTGTTTTGACTTTAGAAGGTGCTGAGGCCCAAGGTCCGCAGGGGGAGGGCTACGGGTTCAGCTGGCATTCGTGGAGCCATACTGCCATCAAGCGGAAATCGTTTCTGTCCCGGGGAGGTTTCTGTCTCCTCCTGCTGAGGAGAGCCCAGGAGCAGGAAGGAGAAGGCTCCAGTGTGTCCCTGTGTGTATGGTGGTGGGGAGGTGGGGGTTGGCGGTGGGGCCAACGGGAAGCCGGGAAGCCGTGGGACACCTGGCTCCAGGTCCTGTCTTCCCCGCTCTGCTGGATCCGAGACTGGAGCTGAGGAATTCACTCAGAAACCCCGGGGGCAGCCCGAGATGGCTGCCTGGGAACCCCCTACACCTCCCCCCCACCCCCCACCCTTCGACCCCCTCCCCCACCCAGCCCCCTACCCCCTTTCCCTGAGCTGCCTGGGACTGCCAAGCACCAGTGGCCCCGAACCCAGGGCCTCTAAACGCCTCCGCTCCCGGGGAGGCCAGGGATGGCCCCAGGCAGGGCACCCTGCTATTCCCCAGAAAGGACAACAGAGGAAATGTCCGCCTGGTCCCTGTGGACAGGGGTGAGTTGCTTCCCTTGGGCCCACCCCAAAATGGCTGACGGGGAAGCTCCGCCCCCCTGGGCTGTTTGGTCTTGGGGCTGCCTGCTGTGTCCCCAGGGCCCCTAGAGCTCCTGCTTCCTCACTGGGTCCCAGCATCAGGCACACTTCCCTCTAGGCCTCAGAGCCCAGATCGGGGAAACCCTGGCTTGAGCCCAGCACAGCCCACCCAGCGCATCCCTTCTGACCCCTGTGCCTGGCAGAAGGCGCCATGCTGCTGCTGGGCTTTTCAGAGACCTTTTCCGCTGGATGGCACTGTGGCTGCAGAAATGACAGTCACCCCTCTCCCTGCCCCCCACTGGGCTTTCTGCCCTCCACTCCCCTGCACCTCACCTTTGCTGCCTGGCACAGAGAGGGGAACAGCAAGGACCACCACACAAATCATCCATCCTCCTCCTGCAGCCTCCTCCAGCCTCTGCCTCTTCCCCCGCTCCCCCTCCCTAGGCTGGGCTCCTGGCCAACTTGACCACTTTGTGGTAAACCTGCAAGAGTATGCAGGCTTTGCTTTTCCTTTTTCTTCAGGGGTTTAGTGTAATTGCGGTAACTGAACATGCGGTGTTATATTGGTTTCAGGTGTCCAGTATAGGGATTCATCAGCTACTTAGGTCACCTGCTGCTCAGCAGGACAAGTGAGCTCCCTAATCCCCATCACCCCTTTCAGGCAACACTCCCTCCCCACCGGTAACCATCAGTTTTCTCTAAGACTCTATTTCTTGATCTCTCTCTCTCTCTTTCTTTGTGTGTGTGTGTGTGTGTGTGTGTGCCCGTGCGCTCATTTGTATTCTTTTCTTGAAATCTGCATAGGAGTGAAATCATATGGTATTGTCTTTCTTTGACTGATTCATCTCACCTAGCATTATACTCTCTGTCCCCCGCCCCCCTGCCACCACCGCCCCATCCCTGTGAATGGCAAGAAGATTATTTCATTTTCATTTCAAGGGTGAATAGTATTCCCCTGACTCTTTCTATCTCTGTGTGTGTGTGTGTGTCTGTGTGTATCTTTGCGTGCCTATGTACCACTTTGTCCATATGTCTTCTTTGTCCATTCGTCAATGCGAATGGCACGTGGGCTGCTCCTGTCTCTTGGCTATTGTAATGAATACTGCTGTAACATGGGGTTGCACGTATCCCTTTGAATACGTGCTCTTGTAGTCTTTGGGCAATTATCCCATATGCGATTGCTGGGAGCATAGGGTGCTTGTAGTTTTGCCTTTCCGAGGAACCTCCATAGTGTTTTGCACTGCGGCGGCCTTCTCAGTTTGTGTTGCCAGCAACAGTTTAGGAGTGTTCCTTTTCCTCCACATCCTCGCCAACGCCTGTTGTTTCTTGTGTGATTGCATTTTGGCTGGGCATTTCTTGACCCTGTCCATCCTCTTAGGCTCCCTGTGAAGACAGATGGCCCTCAAGCGATCCCACCAGTGGGCTTGCAGATTTCTCTTTGACTTTGAATCTTCAGACTCCCCTGGCCGCTGGCTTGTCTCCACCGCACCTGTCTCTTGGCAGCAGACTCCCATCTCTCCAAGCCTCGTGGTTCAGGGGACTACGAATTGGACCAGCGGGCAGCCAGGTGCCACAGGGGTCCAGAACCTGGTGACCAGTCCTGCAGCACGGGGTCCTGCCAAGTGTCACCCGGCTCTGAGGGCCCAGGCTACCTCCCTCCATGGAGGGCCCGGGCTCTGTTTGGTGCCCTGGGGTGGGCCCTTTCAGAGATGGGATGGGTTGCAGAGGTGGGTGTCCCGGGAGGCCACTTGGCATCTCTTAGGGAGCTCGGTGCGGGCTTGCCTAGAATGCCTCTGTTCTTGAGTTCCAGGCGATAGGGGTGGGGGGGGGGGCTTTCTGTCCCCTGGCGTTGGTGGCCCGGCTTCCCTGGATTCAGGTCTGCCTAGGAATCTTTTCCATGGGAATTGCCTAGTTTTCTTCCAGGGCTCCTGCAAATTTTGTCCCTTGGGCATGGGTGATGGAGGTCAGGAGGCCATTGGAGTGGGAGGTGGGGTTGGGGGCGTTGCAGTTTGGAGAGGGGTGTGTGGCTGAAGAGGGTTTGGGGACTTGGTCTGGTATGTAGCTCTCTCTGATTCTCAGCCTCACCTGTGGTTGATGCTCTAGTACCCAGGCCCTGTATTCTCCCGGGAAAACGAATGAGCTGGAGGACCCACGAGCAGAGGAGGAGGAAGGAGGGCTGTGTGTGTGTTTGCGCGGGCGCGCGCGCAGGCCTGGGAGTGTGCTTGTGTGTGTGTGCGTGTGGCAGGAGGGTCCGGGATCCCCCTACCTCCAAACACCACCCCCTTCTGAGGAACCACGGAACACCTTAATGCTGCCCCGCGTTTCCAGGCAGGCAGGCAGGCAACACCAGGGATAAGGGCCTTGCCTTGAATCCAGCAGCAGGCTGGGATGCAAAGCAAAGCAGTGGTCACCTCGGTGTGATTGTTTAAGGTCGTACCCTCCTAGCCATGCCACCCCGTGCCTGGACAACGTGATCCTGAGGCTTTCTACGGGTTCTCAGGTGGTTCCCTTCCTGGCCCTTTTGGGAAGGCTTCCTAGACGCCTGGGCCCATGAGAGCTCCGGTAGAGGGAAAATCCACACCCGCAGGGCAGGGAATTCCAACACTCCAACACTGGGTAGTATCTTAAGGACTCTTAGAATGGAGGACTCCTGTTTCGGACACTCTTCCACGCCAGGCTCTCCCAGAAATCGGGCATCCGTTTTGAACCTGGTGAGAGGAAAGAACACGCCAAAGACAACCCACAAACACTTTTGGAAGTCGCCACCGTCCTGCCAAGTAGGGCCTAAGGTGGATCTTCCGCACGTATGCCCGGGCAGGGAGCGACCACAGCACAACTTCTTGGGAGAAATGCAGGGAGAAAGAAGGGCCCGGATTGGGTCCCCCAAGTGGTGGAATCCCCACTCTGCAGCATCTGGGGTCATCCTTGTTTTCTCACATCTGGATGCAGACCCTCCACACCTTTCCCCGTAGTCCTGCCCATGCTTACCTTTGAAAACTCGGGCACATACCTACACGCCCGCACGCGCCCGCACACACGCACAGACACGCACATCCAGCCACACGGGGGCAGGCACACACACGCGCGCACGCACACACACACAGAAACAGAGACACACAGGCCTACGTGCCTACGGGTAGACCCGTCTGGGCTGGCACCCACACTCGCACACCGAGAATCTCTGTGCAAGGAGGCTCAGTGGACCCCACAGACGCCCTTCCTTGTTTCCTTTCCTTCCTCCTTGCCCCTTTCTTTTCGGCCTCCCACTCCTCATTTGGGTCGTAGAGCATGGCAAAACAGGCCTCTCTCTGGACAGGGTTCGTTCAAGTGGCTCGCCTAAGTGGCTGAGACTTTGTCTTGGCACATGGCTCTTCCCCTAGGAGGCCACTGCTGGTTTCCCCCGGTCCCCCTCGGGGCGGCGATGCCTTCCGAGGTCGCATTCGTTCTCCTCCTCCACCAGGATTCCTTCTCTGCCTGCGCTTTGCTCTCCCCACTTTTGGCTCCTTACCTGGACGTCTTCATTGGCCCTGCTTCCCCTGTGGCTGTCCCCAGATTCACCTTCACGGGTCCAGTGGAAGGGAAAATGGCGCGCGTGGATTGGGGGAGCAAGGGGGCATCCCCTCACAACCATCCCTTTCTTACCCTGGGAGAGTAACTCCCCCTTCTCCTCTCCTGTCACCACGCACGCCACCGCCCACCCGCCGCTCCCCGCCAGCCCCCGTGTTTTCAACCCACCCTGGTTTCCGGGGTTTCCTCCTACCCACTCTTGGCCCTGCGTGCGTAGCCGGGACTCTTTGGCTCTTTGGGCCCTGTGGAGTGTGCCCATGACATATGTAGGTGTGGCTCAGCCTGCCCTTTGCCCTCCTTAGGCCCTACAGGCCGACCTCTGGGTCAGGACCCTTGATGGCCCTCAGGAGGGATCCTGTGGCAAGAGGCGGCCTGGCCAGGCCGTTGCGCCCTTCCCTGGCGAGGCCGCCCGTAGCTTGTGTCTCCTTGCTGTAGCTTGGGTCTCCTTGTCATTCCATGTGCCTGTTACCCCCAACGTGAGGCGCGCCTGGACTGCGCCCACGTCCACGAGGGCCCTGGCCCTGGCCCTGGCGCGGTGGCTGGTGGTGACATTGTGCTTCTCTCTTTTCCTTTCCCTTTGCATGCTAAGGCTAGGGGCCCGGATGGGTGGGGGGGAGGGGAGGGGATGGGGTGGGGGAGAGGGGCGTGGTTGGAGGGGGAATGGGTGGGGATGGGTGTGCTAGGGGCAGAGGGGAGGTGTGCTGGGAGGTGGGGGTGGGCTTGCGGGGGGGCAGGGGCTGGGGGCGGTGCAGGGGCTGGGGCAGAAGGGCCCTGTGTGATTCCCAGGGTGGGGAGGGGCGCTGGAGGCAGCCAGGGACCCAGGGATCCTCCTTCTACCCCTGGTCTCGGGGGTATGAGGGAGACACAGGTGCAGCAGAAGGCAGGAGTGAGGAGGTGCCGCCATTGGCGAACTTTGTGACCCCGTGGCGGTGGCAGTCAGGCTCATCCTTGAAAAACATAATCCAGAAGTTCCTTCGCAAGGGAACCACATCAGGAAGTCAGGACTCGGCAAAAGATGCCTTGGCTTTCCAGTCCTTGCAGTTCTTGTCCTTACCAAAGCTCTTAAAGTCAGTGCTTGGACCCGTTGGAACCTCACCAAGTTGTGCCCTCCTTCCCCTGTTTTCAGGGAGTGCCTGCGAGCTGGGGTCCTCCAGTTGCGCAGGCCAAGGCGGGCCGAGCAAGCACAGCCCACAGGCCAGCGCCCCCACCCGCCGCACACGCACGGGTACACAGGCCCACAGGCACCCTCCCAGAGGTACGCACCGTGCACACACTGAGCATACTCCCAACACGCCACACGCTCACTCCCACCGGGACGCGGACACACACACTCTCAGGCGTGTCCCTCAGAGAGGGACACGCAGCCGGCCATACTGGGTTGCCTGAGCCGGTCATGTGTGAACAGGCCTGCTCAAGCGAGGGCTGTGAACCCGGAGCCTGGCCTGTTTACCCAGATAGATGGGGACTCCCCCACTGGAGGAGAGTCGGGGGGGGCCATCCATCCTCCACGAGAGGTGGCCCTGTGTGGGGCCGGCTCCCTGACTTCCTGACTGGGCAATGTCTGGTGGCTTTGCCAAGGCCCCTGGGTGAGAGCAAGGGCTGCCTGCCTGCCCCGAGTCGGGGCTTGTGTGAGTGCTGGGTTCCCCCTTCCAGGGAGCCTCCTGGATGTGGCCCTGTGGGCTGCAGGTGGGGCCAGCCGTTTCTTTCTCGCTGGGGCTTGTGGTGGGGCTTGTCGGGTCAGCCCAAGGTGGGGGTGACCTCAGCCTGTAGCCGCAGGCCTTGGGATGAAGCACAAAAGTGACTTGCAAGCCAGCAAGGTGGGTGGCCGCCAGCTTGTCCAGGAGAGGTCCTGTCCACGTAAAGCCTCAGGCAGAGTCACAGAGGCCCGTTCCTGTGTCCTTTGCCCTTCATTTCTCCCAAGAGCAGGAGCCAAGAAAAATGGGGCAGCACAAAAGGAAGGAAGAAGGCCTGCAGGGTGTGTGTCCTCCTGGGAGGTGGTCATTCGGCCCTGTGTACTGATTTGGTGGTCCCCTTGGGTCCCCTTGGCTGGTTTGTTGCTCTTTCTCTGGTTCCTCATGCCCAGTTATGGTGTCCAGTGGTGGTGGTAGTGGTAGTGGTGGTCCTGGGGGTGGTGGGTTTTCTCTAGGGTGTTTTTGCCTTGTGGTGTGGGTGGGGGGGGCCGGGTGGGTGGGGGAATGGTAGTGGGGAAAGTCAGGTGGGTGGTGGTGGGGGTTTGTTTAGGTTTTCCTTTTTCTTTGTGCTTTCCCTTCCTTGGTTGGTGTGTGGGTGGGGTGGGGGCAGTGTGTAGGGGTTGAGATGTGTGTGTTGTGGTTGTTGCCGGTTTTGTTTGTCTGTTTTGACTTTAGAAGGTGCTGAGGCCCAAGGTCCGCAGGGGGAGGGCTACGGGTTCAGCTGGCATTCGTGGAGCCATACTGCCATCAAGCGGAAATCGTTTCTGTCCCGGGGAGGTGCCTGGGCTCTCCTGCTGAGGAGAGCCCAGGAGCAGGAAGGAGAAGGCTCCAGTGTGTCCCTGTGTGTACGGTGGTGGGGAATTGGGGGTTGGCGGTGGGGCCAACGGGAAGCCGTGGGTCCTGTGCAGGCACATGGACACCTGGCTCCAGGTCCTGTCTTCCCCGCTCTGCTGGATCCGAGACTGGAGCTGAGGAATTCACTCAGAAACCCCGGGGGCAGCCCGAGATGGCTGCCTGGGAACCCCCTACACCTCCCCCCCACCCCCCACCCTTCGACCCCCTCCCCCACCCAGCCCCCTACCCCCTTTCCCTGAGCTGCCTGGGACTGCCAAGCACCAGTGGCCCCGAACCCAGGGCCTCTAAACGCCTCCGCTCCCGGGGAGGCCAGGGATGGCCCCAGGCAGGGCACCCTGCTATTCCCCAGAAAGGACAACAGAGGAAATGTCCGCCTGGTCCCTGTGGACAGGGGTGAGTTGCTTCCCCTGGGCCCACCCCAAAATGGCTGACGGGGAAGCTCCGCCCCCCTGGGCTGTTTGGTCTTGGGGCTGCCTGCTGTGTCCCCAGGGCCCCTAGAGCTCCTGCTTCCTCACTGGGTCCCAGCATCAGGCACACTTCCCTCTAGGCCTCAGAGCCCAGATCGGGGAAACCCTGGCTTGAGCCCAGCACAGCCCACCCAGCGCATCCCTTCTGACCCCTGTGCCTGGCAGAAGGCGCCATGCTGCTGCTGGGCTTTTCAGAGACCTTTTCCGCTGGATGGCACTGTGGCTGCAGAAATGACAGTCACCCCTCTCCCTGCCCCCCACTGGGCTTTCTGCCCTCCACTCCCCTGCACCTCACCTTTGCTGCCTGGCACAGAGAGGGGAACAGCAAGGACCACCACACAAATCATCCATCCTCCTCCTGCAGCCTCCTCCAGCCTCTGCCTCTTCCCCCGCTCCCCCTCCCTAGGCTGGGCTCCTGGCCAACTTGACCACTTTGTGGTAAACCTGCAAGAGTATGCAGGCTTTGCTTTTCCTTTTTCTTCAGGGGTTTAGTGTAATTGCGGTAACTGAACATGCGGTGTTATATTGGTTTCAGGGGTCCAGTATAGGGATTCATCAGCTACTTAGGTCACCTGCTGCTCAGCAGGACAAGTGAGCTCCCTAATCCCCATCACCCCTTTCAGGCAACACTCCCTCCCCACCGGTAACCATCAGTTTTCTCTAAGACTCTATTTCTTGATCTCTCTCTCTCTCTTTCTTTGTGTGTGTGTGTGTGTGTGTGTGTGTGTGTGTGTGTGTGTGTGCCCGCGCGCTCATTTGTATTCTTTTCTTGAAATCTGCATAGGAGTGAAATCATATGGTATTGTCTTTCTTTGACTGATTCATCTCACCTAGCATTATACTCTCTGTCCCCCGCCCCCCTGCCACCACCGCCCCATCCCTGTGAATGGCAAGAAGATTATTTCATTTTCATTTCAAGGGTGAATAGTATTCCCCTGACTCTTTCTCTCTCTGTGTGTGTGTGTGTGTCTGTGTGTATCTTTGCGTGCCTATGTACCACTTTGTCCATATGTCTTCTTTGTCCATTCGTCAATGCGAATGGCACGTGGGCTGCTCCTGTCTCTTGGCTATTGTAATGAATACTGCTGTAACATGGGGTTGCACGTATCCCTTTGAATACGTGCTCTTGTAGTCTTTGGGCAATTATCCCTTATGCGATTGCTGGGAGCATAGGGTGCTTGTAGTTTTGCCTTTCCGAGGAACCTCCATAGTGTTTTGCACTGCGGCGGCCTTCTCAGTTTGTGTTGCCAGCAACAGTTTAGGAGTGTTCCTTTTCCTCCACATCCTCGCCAACGCCTGTTGTTTCTTGTGTGATTGCATTTTGGCTGGGCATTTCTTGACCCTGTCCATCCTCTTAGGCTCCCTGTGAAGACAGACGGCCCTCAAGCGATCCCACCAGTGGGCTTGCAGATTTCTCTTTGACTTAGAATCTTCAGACTCCCCTGGCCGCTGGCTTGTCTCCACCGCACCTGTCCCTTGGCAGCAGACTCCCGTCTCTCCAAGCCTCGTGGTTCAGGGGACTACGGATTGGACCAGCGGGCAGCCAGGTGCCACAGGGGTCCAGAACCTGGTGACCAGTCCTGCAGCACGGGGTCCTGCCAAGTGTCACCCGGCTCTGAGGGCCCAGGCTACCTCCCTCCATGGAGGGCCCGGGCTCTGTTTGGTGCCCTGGGGTGGGCCCTTTCAGAGATGGGATGGGTTGCAGAGGTGGGTGTCCCGGGAGGCCACTTGGCATCTCTTAGGGAGCTCGGTGCGGGCTTGCCTAGAATGCCTCTGTTCTTGAGTTCCAGGCGATAGGGGTGGGGGGGGGGCTTTCTGTCCCCTGGCGTTGGTGGCCCGGCTTCCCTGGATTCAGGTCTGCCTAGGAATCTTTTCCATGGGAATTGCCTAGTTTTCTTCCAGGGCTCCTGCAAATTTTGTCCCTTGGGCATGGGTGATGGAGGTCAGGAGGCCATTGGAGTGGGAGGTGGGGTTGGGGGCGTTGCAGTTTGGAGAGGGGTGTGTGGCTGAAGAGGGTTTGGGGACTTGGTCTGGTATGTAGCTCTCTCTGATTCTCAGCCTCACCTGTGGTTGATGCTCTAGTACCCAGGCCCTGTATTCTCCCGGGAAAACGAATGAGCTGGAGGACCCACGAGCAGAGGAGGAGGAAGGAGGGCTGTGTGTGTGTTTGCGCGGGCGCGCGCGCAGGCCTGGGAGTGTGCTTGTGTGTGTGTGCGTGTGGCAGGAGGGTCCGGGATCCCCCTACCTCCAAACACCACCCCCTTCTGAGGAACCACGGAACACCTTAATGCTGCCCCGCGTTTCCAGGCAGGCAGGCAGGCAACACCAGGGATAAGGGCCTTGCCTTGAATCCAGCAGCAGGCTGGGATGCAAAGCAAAGCAGTGGTCACCTCGGTGTGATTGTTTAAGGTCGTACCCTCCTAGCCATGCCACCCCGTGCCTGGACAACGTGATCCTGAGGCTTTCTACGGGTTCTCAGGTGGTTCCCTTCCTGGCCCTTTTGGGAAGGCTTCCTAGACGCCTGGGCCCATGAGAGCTCCGGTAGAGGGAAAATCCACACCCGCAGGGCAGGGAATTCCAACACTCCAACACTGGGTAGTATCTTAAGGACTCTTAGAATGGAGGACTCCTGTTTCGGACACTCTTCCACGCCAGGCTCTCCCAGAAATCGGGCATCCGTTTTGAACCTGGTGAGAGGAAAGAACACGCCAAAGACAACCCACAAACACTTTTGGAAGTCGCCACCGTCCTGCCAAGTAGGGCCTAAGGTGGATCTTCCGCACGTATGCCCGGGCAGGGAGCGACCACAGCACAACTTCTTGGGAGAAATGCAGGGAGAAAGAAGGGCCCGGATTGGGTCCCCCAAGTGGTGGAATCCCCACTCTGCAGCATCTGGGGTCATCCTTGTTTTCTCACATCTGGATGCAGCCCCTCCACACCTTTCCCCGTAGTCCTGCCCATGCTTACCTTTGAAAACTCGGGCACATACCTACACGCCCGCACGCGCCCGCACACACGCACAGACACGCACATCCAGCCACACGGGGGCAGGCACACACACGCGCGCACGCACACACACACAGAAACAGAGACACACAGGCCTACGTGCCTACGGGTAGACCCGTCTGGGCTGGCACCCACACTCGCACACCGAGAATCTCTGTGCAAGGATTCTCAGTGGACCCCACGGACGCCCTTCCTTGTTTCCTTTCCTTCCTCCTTGCCCCTTTCTTTTCGGCCTCCCACTCCTCATTTGGGTCGTAGAGCATGGCAAAACAGGCCTCTCTCTGGACAGGGTTCGTTCAAGTGGCTCGCCTAAGTGGCTGAGACTTTGTCTTGGCACATGGCTCTTCCCCTAGGAGGCCACTGCTGGTTTCCCCCGGTCCCCCTCGGGGCGGCGATGCCTTCCGAGGTCGCATTCGTTCTCCTCCTCCACCAGGATTCCTTCTCTGCCTGCGCTTTGCTCTCCCCACTTTTGGCTCCTTACCTGGACGTCTTCATTGGCCCTGCTTCCCCTGTGGCTGTCCCCAGATTCACCTTCACGGGTCCCGTGGAAGGGAAAATGGCGCGCGTGGATTGGGGGAGCAAGGGGGCATCCCCTCACAACCATCCCTTTCTTACCCTGGGAGAGTAACTCCCCCTTCTCCTCTCCTGTCACCACGCACGCCACCGCCCACCCGCCGCTCCCCGCCAGCCCCCGTGTTTTCAACCCACCCTGGTTTCCGGGGTTTCCTCCTACCCACTCTTGGCCCTGCGTGTGTAGCCGGGACTCTTTGGCTCTTTGGGCCCTGTGGAGTGTGCCCATGACATATGTAGGTGTGGCTCAGCCTGCCCTTTGCCCTCCTTAGGCCCTACAGGCCGACCTCTGGGTCAGGACCCTTGATGGCCCTCAGGAGGGATCCTGTGGCAAGAGGCGGCCTGGCCAGGCCGTTGCGCCCTTCCCTGGCGAGGCCGCCCGTAGCTTGTGTCTCCTTGCTGTAGCTTGGGTCTCCTTGTCATTCCATGTGCCTGTTACCCCCAACGTGAGGCGCGCCTGGACTGCGCCCACGTCCACGAGGGCCCTGCCCTGGCCCTGGCGCGGTGGCTGGTGGTGACATTGTGCTTCTCTCTTTTCCTTTCCCTTTGCATGCTAAGGCTAGGGGCCCTGATGGGTGGGGGGGAGGGGAGGGGATGGGGTGGGGGAGAGGGGCGTGGTTGGAGGGGGAATGGGTGGGGATGGGTGTGCTAGGGGCAGAGGGGAGGTGTGCTGGGAGGTGGGGGTGGGCTTGCGGGGGGCAGGGGCTGGGGGTGGTGCAGGGGCTGGGACAGAAGGGCCCTGTGTGATTCCCAGGGTGGGGAGGGGCGGCTGGAGGCAGCCAGGGACCCAGGGATCCTCCTTCTACCCCTGGTCTCGGGGGTATGAGGGAGACACAGGTGCAGCAGAAGGCAGGAGTGAGGAGGTGCCGCCGTTGGCGAACTTTGTGACCCCGTGGCGGTGGCAGTCAGGCTCATCCTTGAAAAACACGATCCAGAAGTTCCTTCGCAAGGGAACCACATCAGGAAGTCAGGACTCGGCAAAAGATGCCTTGGCTTTCCAGTCCTTGCAGTTCTTGTCCTTACCAAAGCTCTTAAAGTCAGTGCTTGGACCCGTTGGAACCTCACCAAGTTGTGCCCTCCTTCCCCTGTTTTCAGGGAGTGCCTGCGAGCTGGGGTCCTCCAGTTGCGCAGGCCAAGGCGGGCCGAGCAAGCACAGCCCACAGGCCAGCGCCCCCACCCGCCGCACACGCACGGGTACACAGGCCCACAGGCACCCTCCCAGAGGTACGCACCGTGCACACACTGAGCATACTCCCAACACGCCACACGCTCACTCCCACCGGGACGCGGACACACACACTCTCAGGCGTGTCCCTCAGAGAGGGACACGCAGCCGGCCATACTGGGTTGCCTGAGCCGGTCATGTGTGAACAGGCCTGCTCAAGCGAGGGCTGTGAACCCGGAGCCTGGCCTGTTTACCCAGATAGATGGGGACTCCCCCACTGGAGGAGCGTCGGGGGGGGGGCATCCATCCTCCACGGGAGGTGGCCCTGTGTGGGGCCTGCTCCCTGACTTCCTGACTGGGCAATGTCTGGTGGCTTTGCCAAGGCCCCTGGGTGAGAGCAAGGGCTGCCTGCCTGCCCCGAGTCGGGGCTTGTGTGAGTGCTGGGTTCCCCCTTCCAGGGAGCCTCCTGGATGTGGCCCTGTGGGCTGCAGGTGGGGCCAGCCGTTTCTTTCTCGCTGGGGCTTGTGGTGGGGCTTGTCGGGTCAGCCCAAGGTGGGGGTGACCTCAGCCTGTAGCCGCAGGCCTTGGGATGAAGCACAAAAGTGACTTGCAAGCCAGCAAGGTGGGTGGCCGCCAGCTTGTCCAGGAGAGGTCCTGTCCACGTAAAGCCTCAGGCAGAGTCACAGAGGCCCGTTCCTGTGTCCTTTGCCCTTCATTTCTCCCAAGAGCAGGAGCCAAGAAAAATGGGGCAGCACAAAAGGAAGGAAGAAGGCCTGCAGGGTGTGTGTCCTCCTGGGAGGTGGTCATTCGGCCCTGTGTACTGATTTGGTGGTCCCCTTGGGTCCCCTTGGCTGGTTTGTTGCTCTTTCTCTGGTTCCTCATGCCCAGTTATGGTGTCCAGTGGTGGTGGTAGTGGTAGTGGTGGTCCTGGTGGTGGTGGGTTTTCTCGAGTGTGTTTTTGCCTTGTGGTGTGGGTGGGGGGGGCCGGGTGGGTGGGGGAATGGTAGTGGGGAAAGTCAGGTGGGTGGTGGTGGGGGTTTGTTTAGGTTTTCCTTTTTCTTTGTGCTTTCCCTTCCTTGGTTGGTGTGTGGGTGGGGTGGGGGCAGTGTGTAGGGGTTGAGATGTGTGTGTTGTGGTTGTTGCCGGTTTTGTTTGTCTGTTTTGACTTTAGAAGGTGCTGAGGCCCAAGGTCCGCAGGGGGAGGGCTACGGGTTCAGCTGGCATTCGTGGAGCCATACTGCCATCAAGCGGAAATCGTTTCTGTCCCGGGGAGGTGCCTGGGCTCTCCTGCTGAGGAGAGCCCAGGAGCAGGAAGGAGAAGGCTCCAGTGTGTCCCTGTGTGTATGGTGGTGGGGAGGTGGGGGTTGGCGGTGGGGCCAACGGGAAGCCGTGGGTCCTGTGCAGGCACATGGACACCTGGCTCCAGGTCCTGTCTTCCCCGCTCTGCTGGATCCGAGACTGGAGCTGAGGAATTCACTCAGAAACCCCGGGGGCAGCCCGAGATGGCTGCCTGGGAACCCCCTACACCTCCCCCCCACCCCCCACCCTTCGACCCCCTCCCCCACCCAGCCCCCTACCCCCTTTCCCTGAGCTGCCTGGGACTGCCAAGCACCAGTGGCCCCGAACCCAGGGCCTCTAAACGCCTCCGCTCCCGGGGAGGCCAGGGATGGCCCCAGGCAGGGCACCCTGCTATTCCCCAGAAAGGACAACAGAGGAAATGTCCGCCTGGTCCCTGTGGACAGGGGTGAGTTGCTTCCCCTGGGCCCACCCCAAAATGGCTGACGGGGAAGCTCCGCCCCCCTGGGCTGTTTGGTCTTGGGGCTGCCTGCTGTGTCCCCAGGGCCCCTAGAGCTCCTGCTTCCTCACTGGGTCCCAGCATCAGGCACACTTCCCTCTAGGCCTCAGAGCCCAGATCGGGGAAACCCTGGCTTGAGCCCAGCACAGCCCACCCAGCGCATCCCTTCTGACCCCTGTGCCTGGCAGAAGGCGCCATGCTGCTGCTGGGCTTTTCAGAGACCTTTTCCGCTGGATGGCACTGTGGCTGCAGAAATGACAGTCACCCCTCTCCCTGCCCCCCACTGGGCTTTCTGCCCTCCACTCCCCTGCACCTCACCTTTGCTGCCTGGCACAGAGAGGGGAACAGCAAGGACCACCACACAAATCATCCATCCTCCTCCTGCAGCCTCCTCCAGCCTCTGCCTCTTCCCCCGCTCCCCCTCCCTAGGCTGGGCTCCTGGCCAACTTGACCACTTTGTGGTAAACCTGCAAGAGTATGCAGGCTTTGCTTTTCCTTTTTCTTCAGGGGTTTAGTGTAATTGCGGTAACTGAACATGCGGTGTTATATTGGTTTCAGGGGTCCAGTATAGGGATTCATCAGCTACTTAGGTCACCTGCTGCTCAGCAGGACAAGTGAGCTCCCTAATCCCCATCACCCCTTTCAGGCAACACTCCCTCCCCACCGGTAACCATCAGTTTTCTCTAAGACTCTATTTCTTGATCTCTCTCTCTCTCTTTCTTTGTGTGTGTGTGTGTGTGTGTGTGTGTGTGTGTGTGTGTGTGTGCCCGCGCGCTCATTTGTATTCTTTTCTTGAAATCTGCATAGGAGTGAAATCATATGGTATTGTCTTTCTTTGACTGATTCATCTCACCTAGCATTATACTCTCTGTCCCCCGCCCCCCTGCCACCACCGCCCCATCCCTGTGAATGGCAAGAAGATTATTTCATTTTCATTTCAAGGGTGAATAGTATTCCCCTGACTCTTTCTCTCTCTGTGTGTGTGTGTGTGTCTGTGTGTATCTTTGCGTGCCTATGTACCACTTTGTCCATATGTCTTCTTTGTCCATTCGTCAATGCGAATGGCACGTGGGCTGCTCCTGTCTCTTGGCTATTGTAATGAATACTGCTGTAACATGGGGTTGCACGTATCCCTTTGAATACGTGCTCTTGTAGTCTTTGGGCAATTATCCCTTATGCGATTGCTGGGAGCATAGGGTGCTTGTAGTTTTGCCTTTCCGAGGAACCTCCATAGTGTTTTGCACTGCGGCGGCCTTCTCAGTTTGTGTTGCCAGCAACAGTTTAGGAGTGTTCCTTTTCCTCCACATCCTCGCCAACGCCTGTTGTTTCTTGTGTGATTGCATTTTGGCTGGGCATTTCTTGACCCTGTCCATCCTCTTAGGCTCCCTGTGAAGACAGACGGCCCTCAAGCGATCCCACCAGTGGGCTTGCAGATTTCTCTTTGACTTAGAATCTTCAGACTCCCCTGGCCGCTGGCTTGTCTCCACCGCACCTGTCCCTTGGCAGCAGACTCCCGTCTCTCCAAGCCTCGTGGTTCAGGGGACTACGGATTGGACCAGCGGGCAGCCAGGTGCCACAGGGGTCCAGAACCTGGTGACCAGTCCTGCAGCACGGGGTCCTGCCAAGTGTCACCCGGCTCTGAGGGCCCAGGCTACCTCCCTCCATGGAGGGCCCGGGCTCTGTTTGGTGCCCTGGGGTGGGCCCTTTCAGAGATGGGATGGGTTGCAGAGGTGGGTGTCCCGGGAGGCCACTTGGCATCTCTTAGGGAGCTCGGTGCGGGCTTGCCTAGAATGCCTCTGTTCTTGAGTTCCAGGCGATAGGGGTGGGGGGGGGGCTTTCTGTCCCCTGGCGTTGGTGGCCCGGCTTCCCTGGATTCAGGTCTGCCTAGGAATCTTTTCCATGGGAATTGCCTAGTTTTCTTCCAGGGCTCCTGCAAATTTTGTCCCTTGGGCATGGGTGATGGAGGTCAGGAGGCCATTGGAGTGGGAGGTGGGGTTGGGGGCGTTGCAGTTTGGAGAGGGGTGTGTGGCTGAAGAGGGTTTGGGGACTTGGTCTGGTATGTAGCTCTCTCTGATTCTCAGCCTCACCTGTGGTTGATGCTCTAGTACCCAGGCCCTGTATTCTCCCGGGAAAACGAATGAGCTGGAGGACCCACGAGCAGAGGAGGAGGAAGGAGGGCTGTGTGTGTGTTTGCGCGGGCGCGCGCGCAGGCCTGGGAGTGTGCTTGTGTGTGTGTGCGTGTGGCAGGAGGGTCCGGGATCCCCCTACCTCCAAACACCACCCCCTTCTGAGGAACCACGGAACACCTTAATGCTGCCCCGCGTTTCCAGGCAGGCAGGCAGGCAACACCAGGGATAAGGGCCTTGCCTTGAATCCAGCAGCAGGCTGGGATGCAAAGCAAAGCAGTGGTCACCTCGGTGTGATTGTTTAAGGTCGTACCCTCCTAGCCATGCCACCCCGTGCCTGGACAACGTGATCCTGAGGCTTTCTACGGGTTCTCAGGTGGTTCCCTTCCTGGCCCTTTTGGGAAGGCTTCCTAGACGCCTGGGCCCATGAGAGCTCCGGTAGAGGGAAAATCCACACCCGCAGGGCAGGGAATTCCAACACTCCAACACTGGGTAGTATCTTAAGGACTCTTAGAATGGAGGACTCCTGTTTCGGACACTCTTCCACGCCAGGCTCTCCCAGAAATCGGGCATCCGTTTTGAACCTGGTGAGAGGAAAGAAGACGCCAAAGACAACCCACAAACACTTTTGGAAGTCGCCACCGTCCTGCCAAGTAGGGCCTAAGGTGGATCTTCCGCACGTATGCCCGGGCAGGGAGCGACCACAGCACAACTTCTTGGGAGAAATGCAGGGAGAAAGAAGGGCCCGGATTGGGTCCCCCAAGTGGTGGAATCCCCACTCTGCAGCATCTGGGGTCATCCTTGTTTTCTCACATCTGGATGCAGCCCCTCCACACCTTTCCCCGTAGTCCTGCCCATGCTTACCTTTGAAAACTCGGGCACATACCTACACGCCCGCACGCGCCCGCACACACGCACAGACACGCACATCCAGCCACACGGGGGCAGGCACACACACGCGCGCACGCACACACACACACAGAAACAGAGACACACAGGCCTACGTGCCTACGGGTAGACCCGTCTGGGCTGGCACCCACACTCGCACACCGAGAATCTCTGTGCAAGGAGGCTCAGTGGACCCCACGGACGCCCTTCCTTGTTTCCTTTCCATCCTCCTTGCCCCTTTCTGTTTGGCCTCCCACTCCTCATTTGGGTCGTAGAGCATGGCAAAACAGGCCTCTCTCTGGACAGGGTTCGTTCAAGTGGCTCGCCTAAGTGGCTGAGACTTTGTCTTGGCACATGGCTCTTCCCCTAGGAGGCCACTGCTGGTTTCCCCCGGTCCCCCTCGGGGCGGCGATGCCTTCCGAGGTCGCATTCGTTCTCCTCCTCCACCAGGATTCCTTCTCTGCCTGCGCTTTGCTCTCCCCACTTTTGGCTCCTTACCTGGACGTCTTCATTGGCCCTGCTTCCCCTGTGGCTGTCCCCAGATTCACCTTCACGGGTCCCGTGGAAGGGAAAATGGCGCGCGTGGATTGGGGGAGCAAGGGGGCATCCCCTCACAACCATCCCTTTCTTACCCTGGGAGAGTAACTCCCCCTTCTCCTCTCCTGTCACCACGCACGCCACCGCCCACCCGCCGCTCCCCGCCAGCCCCCGTGTTTTCAACCCACCCTGGTTTCCGGGGTTTCCTCCTACCCACTCTTGGCCCTGCGTGCGTAGCCGGGACTCTTTGGCTCTTTGGGCCCTGTGGAGTGTGCCCATGACATATGTAGGTGTGGCTCAGCCTGCCCTTTGCCCTCCTTAGGCCCTACAGGCCGACCTCTGGGTCAGGACCCTTGATGGCCCTCAGGAGGGATCCTGTGGCAAGAGGCGGCCTGGCCAGGCCGTTGCGCCCTTCCCTGGCGAGGCCGCCCGTAGCTTGTGTCTCCTTGCTGTAGCTTGGGTCTCCTTGTCATTCCATGTGCCTGTTACCCCCAACGTGAGGCGCGCCTGGACTGCGCCCACGTCCACGAGGGCCCTGCCCTGGCCCTGGCGCGGTGGCTGGTGGTGACATTGTGCTTCTCTCTTTTCCTTTCCCTTTGCATGCTAAGGCTAGGGGCCCGGATGGGTGGGGGGGAGGGGAGGGGATGGGGTGGGGGAGAGGGGCGTGGTTGGAGGGGGAATGGGTGGGGATGGGTGTGCTAGGGGCAGAGGGGAGGTGTGCTGGGAGGTGGGGGTGGGCTTGCGGGGGGCAGGGGCTGGGGGCGGTGCAGGGGCTGGGGCAGAAGGGCCCTGTGTGATTCCCAGGGTGGGGAGGGGCGGCTGGAGGCAGCCAGGGACCCAGGGATCCTCCTTCTACCCCTGGTCTCGGGGGTATGAGGGAGACACAGGTGCAGCAGAAGGCAGGAGTGAGGAGGTGCCGCCGTTGGCGAACTTTGTGACCCCGTGGCGGTGGCAGTCAGGCTCATCCTTGAAAAACACGATCCAGAAGTTCCTTCGCAAGGGAACCACATCAGGAAGTCAGGACTCGGCAAAAGATGCCTTGGCTTTCCAGTCCTTGCAGTTCTTGTCCTTACCAAAGCTCTTAAAGTCAGTGCTTGGACCCGTTGGAACCTCACCAAGTTGTGCCCTCCTTCCCCTGTTTTCAGGGAGTGCCTGCGAGCTGGGGTCCTCCAGTTGCGCAGGCCAAGGCGGGCCGAGCAAGCACAGCCCACAGGCCAGCGCCCCCACCCGCCGCACACGCACGGGTACACAGGCCCACAGGCACCCTCCCAGAGGTACGCACCGTGCACACACTGAGCATACTCCCAACACGCCACACGCTCACTCCCACCGGGACGCGGACACACACACTCTCAGGCGTGTCCCTCAGAGAGGGACACGCAGCCGGCCATACTGGGTTGCCTGAGCCGGTCATGTGTGAACAGGCCTGCTCAAGCGAGGGCTGTGAACCCGGAGCCTGGCCTGTTTACCCAGATAGATGGGGACTCCCCCACTGGAGGAGCGTCGGGGGGGGGGCATCCATCCTCCACGGGAGGTGGCCCTGTGTGGGGCCTGCTCCCTGACTTCCTGACTGGGCAATGTCTGGTGGCTTTGCCAAGGCCCCTGGGTGAGAGCAAGGGCTGCCTGCCTGCCCCGAGTCGGGGCTTGTGTGAGTGCTGGGTTCCCCCTTCCAGGGAGCCTCCTGGATGTGGCCCTGTGGGCTGCAGGTGGGGCCAGCCGTTTCTTTCTCGCTGGGGCTTGTGGTGGGGCTTGTCGGGTCAGCCCAAGGTGGGGGTGACCTCAGCCTGTAGCCGCAGGCCTTGGGATGAAGCACAAAAGTGACTTGCAAGCCAGCAAGGTGGGTGGCCGCCAGCTTGTCCAGGAGAGGTCCTGTCCACGTAAAGCCTCAGGCAGAGTCACAGAGGCCCGTTCCTGTGTCCTTTGCCCTTCATTTCTCCCAAGAGCAGGAGCCAAGAAAAATGGGGCAGCACAAAAGGAAGGAAGAAGGCCTGCAGGGTGTGTGTCCTCCTGGGAGGTGGTCATTCGGCCCTGTGTACTGATTTGGTGGTCCCCTTGGGTCCCCTTGGCTGGTTTGTTGCTCTTTCTCTGGTTCCTCATGCCCAGTTATGGTGTCCAGTGGTGGTGGTAGTGGTAGTGGTGGTCCTGGTGGTGGTGGGTTTTCTCGAGTGTGTTTTTGCCTTGTGGTGTGGGTGGGGGGGGCCGGGTGGGTGGGGGAATGGTAGTGGGGAAAGTCAGGTGGGTGGTGGTGGGGGTTTGTTTAGGTTTTCCTTTTTCTTTGTGCTTTCCCTTCCTTGGTTGGTGTGTGGGTGGGGTGGGGGCAGTGTGTAGGGGTTGAGATGTGTGTGTTGTGGTTGTTGCCGGTTTTGTTTGTCTGTTTTGACTTTAGAAGGTGCTGAGGCCCAAGGTCCGCAGGGGGAGGGCTACGGGTTCAGCTGGCATTCGTGGAGCCATACTGCCATCAAGCGGAAATCGTTTCTGTCCCGGGGAGGTTTCTGTCTCCTCCTGCTGAGGAGAGCCCAGGAGCAGGAAGGAGAAGGCTCCAGTGTGTCCCTGTGTGTACGGTGGTGGGGAGGTGGGGATTGGCGGTGGGGCCAACGGGAAGCCGTGGGTCCTGTGCAGGCACATGGACACCTGGCTCCAGGTCCTGTCTTCCCCGCTCTGCTGGATCCGAGACTGGAGCTGAGGAATTCACTCAGAAACCCCGGGGGCAGCCCGAGATGGCTGCCTGGGAACCCCCTACACCTCCCCCCCACCCCCCACCCTTCGACCCCCTCCCCCACCCAGCCCCCTACCCCCTTTCCCTGAGCTGCCTGGGACTGCCAAGCACCAGTGGCCCCGAACCCAGGGCCTCTAAACGCCTCCGCTCCCGGGGAGGCCAGGGATGGCCCCAGGCAGGGCACCCTGCTATTCCCCAGAAAGGACAACAGAGGAAATGTCCGCCTGGTCCCTGTGGACAGGGGTGAGTTGCTTCCCCTGGGCCCACCCCAAAATGGCTGACGGGGAAGCTCCGCCCCCCTGGGCTGTTTGGTCTTGGGGCTGCCTGCTGTGTCCCCAGGGCCCCTAGAGCTCCTGCTTCCTCACTGGGTCTCAGCATCAGGCACACTTCCCTCTAGGCCTCAGAGCCCAGATCGGGGAAACCCTGGCTTGAGCCCAGCACAGCCCACCCAGCGCATCCCTTCTGACCCCTGTGCCTGGCAGAAGGCGCCATGCTGCTGCTGGGCTTTTCAGAGACCTTTTCCGCTGGATGGCACTGTGGCTGCAGAAATGACAGTCACCCCTCTCCCTGCCCCCCACTGGGCTTTCTGCCCTCCACTCCCCTGCACCTCACCTTTGCTGCCTGGCACAGAGAGGGGAACAGCAAGGACCACCACACAAATCATCCATCCTCCTCCTGCAGCCTCCTCCAGCCTCTGCCTTTTCCCCCGCTCCCCCTCCCTAGGCTGGGCTCCTGGCCAACTTGACCACTTTGTGGTAAACCTGCAAGAGTATGCAGGCTTTGCTTTTCCTTTTTCTTCAGGGGTTTAGTGTAATTGCGGTAACTGAACATGCGGTGTTATATTGGTTTCAGGGGTCCAGTATAGGGATTCATCAGCTACTTAGGTCACCTGCTGCTCAGCAGGACAAGTGAGCTCCCTAATCCCCATCACCCCTTTCAGGCAACACTCCCTCCCCACCGGTAACCATCAGTTTTCTCTAAGACTCTATTTCTTGATCTCTCTCTCTCTCTTTCTTTGTGTGTGTGTGTGTGTGTGTGTGTGCCCGCGCACTCATTTGTATTCTTTTCTTGAAATCTGCATAGGAGTGAAATCATATGGTATTGTCTTTCTTTGACTGATTCATCTCACCTAGCATTATACTCTCTGTCCCCCGCCCCCCTGCCACCACCGCCCCATCCCTGTGAATGGCAAGAAGATTATTTCATTTTCATTTCAAGGGTGAATAGTATTCCCCTGACTCTTTCTCTCACTGTGTGTGTGTGTGTGTCTGTGTGTATCTTTGCGTGCCTATGTACCACTTTGTCCATATGTCTTCTTTGTCCATTCGTCAATGGGAATGGCACGTGGGCTGCTCCTGTCTCTTGGCTATTGTAATGAATACTGCTGTAACATGGGGTTGCACGTATCCCTTTGAATACGTGTTCTTGTAGTCTTTGGGCAATTATCCCATATGCGATTGCTGGGAGCATAGGGTGCTTGTAGTTTTGCCTTTCCGAGGAACCTCCATAGTGTTTTGCACTGCGGCGGCCTTCTCAGTTTGTGTTGCCAGCAACAGTTTAGGAGTGTTCCTTTTCCTCCACATCCTCGCCAACGCCTGTTGTTTCTTGTGTTATTGCATTTTGGCTGGGCATTTCTTGACCCTGTCCATCCTCTTAGGCTCCCTGTGAAGACAGACGGCCCTCAAGCGATCCCACCAGTGGGCTTGCAGATTTCTCTTTGACTTAGAATCTTCAGACTCCCCTGGCCGCTGGCTTGTCTCCACCGCACCTGTCCCTTGGCAGCAGACTCCCGTCTCTCCAAGCCTCGTGGTTCAGGGGACTACGGATTGGACCAGTGGGCAGCCAGGTGCCACAGGGGTCCAGAACCTGGTGACCAGTCCTGCAGCACGGGGTCCTGCCAAGTGTCACCCGGCTCTGAGGGCCCAGGCTACCTCCCTCCATGGAGGGCCCGGGCTCTGTTTGGTGCCCTGGGGTGGGCCCTTTCAGAGATGGGATGGGTTGCAGAGGTGGGTGTCCCGGGAGGCCACTTGGCATCTCTTAGGGAGCTCGGTGCGCGCTTGCCTAGAATGCCTCTGTTCTTGAGTTCCAGGCGATAGGGGTGGGGGGGCGGCTTTCTGTCCCCTGGCGTTGGTGGCCCGGCTTCCCTGGATTCAGGTCTGCCTAGGAATCTTTTCCATGGGAATTGCCTAGTTTTCTTCCAGGGCTCCTGCAAATTTTGTCCCTTGGGCATGGGTGATGGAGGTCAGGAGGCCATTGGAGTGGGAGGTGGGGTTGGGGGCGTTGCAGTTTGGAGAGGGGTGTGTGGCTGAAGAGGGTTTGGGGACTTGGTCTGGTATGTAGCTCTCTCTGATTCTCAGCCTCACCTGTGGTTGATGCTCTAGTACCCAGGCCCTGTATTCTCCCGGGAAAACGAATGAGCTGGAGGACCCACGAGCAGAGGAGGAGGAAGGAGGGCTGTGTGTGTGTTTGCGCGGGCGCGCGCGCAGGCCTGGGAGTGTGCTTGTGTGTGTGTGCGTGTGGCAGGAGGGTCCGGGATCCCCCTACCTCCAAACACCACCCCCTTCTGAGGAACCACGGAACACCTTAATGCTGCCCCGCGTTTCCTGGCAGGCAGGCAGGCAACACCAGGGATAAGGGCCTTGCCTTGAATCCAGCAGCAGGCTGGGATGCAAAGCAAAGCAGTGGTCACCTCGGTGTGATTGTTTAAGGTCGTACCCTCCTAGCCATGCCACCCCGTGCCTGGACAACGTGATCCTGAGGCTTTCTACGGGTTCTCAGGTGGTTCCCTTCCTGGCCCTTTTGGGAAGGCTTCCTAGACGCCTGGGCCCATGAGAGCTCCGGTAGAGGGAAAATCCACACCCGCAGGGCAGGGAATTCCAACACTCCAACACTGGGTAGTATCTTAAGGACTCTTAGAATGGAGGACTCCTGTTTCGGACACACTTCCACGCCAGGCTCTCCCAGAAATCGGGCATCCGTTTTGAACCTGGTGAGAGGAAAGAAGACGCCAAAGACAACCCACAAACACTTTTGGAAGTCGCCACCGTCCTGCCAAGTAGGGCCTAAGGTGGATCTTCCGCACGTATGCCCGGGCAGGGAGCGACCACAGCACAACTTCTTGGGAGAAATGCAGGGAGAAAGAAGGGCCCGGATTGGGTCCCCCAAGTGGTGGAATCCCCACTCTGCAGCATCTGGGGTCATCCTTGTTTTCTCACATCTGGATGCAGCCCCTCCACACCTTTCCCCGTAGTCCTGCCCATGCTTACCTTTGAAAACTCGGGCACATACCTACACGCCCGCACGCGCCCGCACACACGCACAGACACGCACATCCAGCCACACGGGGGCAGGCACACACACGCGCGCACGCACACACACACACAGAAACAGAGACACACAGGCCTACGTGCCTACGGGTAGACCCGTCTGGGCTGGCACCCACACTCGCACACCGAGAATCTCTGTGCAAGGAGGCTCAGTGGACCCCACGGACGCCCTTCCTTGTTTCCTTTCCATCCTCCTTGCCCCTTTCTGTTTGGCCTCCCACTCCTCATTTGGGTCGTAGAGCATGGCAAAACAGGCCTCTCTCTGGACAGGGTTCGTTCAAGTGGCTCGCCTAAGTGGCTGAGACTTTGTCTTGGCACATGGCTCTTCCCCTAGGAGGCCACTGCTGGTTTCCCCCGGTCCCCCTCGGGGCGGCGATGCCTTCCGAGGTCGCATTCGTTCTCCTCCTCCACCAGGATTCCTTCTCTGCCTGCGCTTTGCTCTCCCCACTTTTGGCTCCTTACCTGGACGTCTTCATTGGCCCTGCTTCCCCTGTGGCTGTCCCCAGATTCACCTTCACGGGTCCCGTGGAAGGGAAAATGGCGCGCGTGGATTGGGGGAGCAAGGGGGCATCCCCTCACAACCATCCCTTTCTTACCCTGGGAGAGTAACTCCCCCTTCTCCTCTCCTGTCACCACGCACGCCACCGCCCACCCGCCGCTCCCCGCCAGCCCCCGTGTTTTCAACCCACCCTGGTTTCCGGGGTTTCCTCCTACCCACTCTTGGCCCTGCGTGCGTAGCCGGGACTCTTTGGCTCTTTGGGCCCTGTGGAGTGTGCCCATGACATATGTAGGTGTGGCTCAGCCTGCCCTTTGCCCTCCTTAGGCCCTACAGGCCGACCTCTGGGTCAGGACCCTTGATGGCCCTCAGGAGGGATCCTGTGGCAAGAGGCGGCCTGGCCAGGCCGTTGCGCCCTTCCCTGGCGAGGCCGCCCGTAGCTTGTGTCTCCTTGCTGTAGCTTGGGTCTCCTTGTCATTCCATGTGCCTGTTACCCCCAACGTGAGGCGCGCCTGGACTGCGCCCACGTCCACGAGGGCCCTGCCCTGGCCCTGGCGCGGTGGCTGGTGGTGACATTGTGCTTCTCTCTTTTCCTTTCCCTTTGCATGCTAAGGCTAGGGGCCCGGATGGGTGGGGGGGAGGGGAGGGGATGGGGTGGGGGAGAGGGGCGTGGTTGGAGGGGGAATGGGTGGGGATGGGTGTGCTAGGGGCAGAGGGGAGGTGTGCTGGGAGGTGGGGGTGGGCTTGCGGGGGGCAGGGGCTGGGGGCGGTGCAGGGGCTGGGGCAGAAGGGCCCTGTGTGATTCCCAGGGTGGGGAGGGGCGGCTGGAGGCAGCCAGGGACCCAGGGATCCTCCTTCTACCCCTGGTCTCGGGGGTATGAGGGAGACACAGGTGCAGCAGAAGGCAGGAGTGAGGAGGTGCCGCCGTTGGCGAACTTTGTGACCCCGTGGCGGTGGCAGTCAGGCTCATCCTTGAAAAACACGATCCAGAAGTTCCTTCGCAAGGGAACCACATCAGGAAGTCAGGACTCGGCAAAAGATGCCTTGGCTTTCCAGTCCTTGCAGTTCTTGTCCTTACCAAAGCTCTTAAAGTCAGTGCTTGTGAAAGACCCGCGGATCCCCTTACCCAAGAATCCAACACTGCCACTGGATGCAATCAGCAAGAGGTTCTTTATTGTTACGCAGGCGCCTGCGGGTGGTCAGCGCGCGCCTGCGGGTGGTCAGCAGCGCCTGCTAGCTGAGCACACCTGGCTGGGGTGGTGCAGGATTTTTATAGACAGGTGCAAACAAGTTTTGGGTGGGACGCAACTGATTGGTTGACAGTTAGAACTTTTGAAAAAGGCATATGTGGAGTTTGCTGATTGGCTTTGGGGACCCGCGCGCGCGAAGAGAGCGGCGCGAAGGGGGAACAAGCTGATTGGTTATGAGGGCCTGCGCGCGCGAAGGGAGAGGCGGGAGAGGGGAACAAGAAGGGGGAAGGTAGGAATGCCATCATGGCGTCTTCTATTAATTCTATAAGCGAAACAGTTACAGAAGGGCAAAAGAGCAATTAGTCACGCAATTAATAACCTAATCTACGCCTAAAAGCCAGCGGTTCACAGAAAAGCAAACAAGCGGTTAGTTATCCTATCTATCTTCTAAGGGAGGGGGCTTTTTTTTTTGGGGGGAGGGGTCTTTCATTCCCCCCTTTTTCTTTATCATGGATAGAATCTTCTATCCATTCGTCTTGTTCCTGCTCTAAGTGGGGTGCAAGGCGCCAGCTTTTGCTTTCTCCTCAGCCAGCCTCCTGCTCCTTCATTTCCCCCTGAACAATCTTGACCCTGAAATCTTTAAGGGGGTTGAAGGTGGAAGGTCTCATCTTCTGTAACTTCTTCGTGCTGAATAGGGGCGTAGAGCTGTCCCTACCTGCTCAGGTCAATATTGATCAGGGAAGGAACGTATAAGGGAGTTACAAAGGTGGAGGCAGCTGAATCCAGTGCTGACAGTGAAGAGGCGTCCTTGCACGCGACAAGGATCGTCTGTCGTGGCGAAGTCATTGTAGCAATGGAGTCTCGGCACCAAGTAGAGAAACATGGAACAAAGCAACATATTAAGATTAATAAGGCGATAAGAATGAAAAGCCCGAAAAAGAGATTCGGCCATAGTCCTCCTTCAAATTAGGAACTTAACCATTTACTGAGAGAGAAGGATCTTGTAGGGCCTTAATCTGGGTGTTCATATCCTTTATTATTCCTGTGACATTTTTGTGATAGTCTGGGATGTACACACAACATTCTGTCTTGATAATTGCACATGTGCCATCCTGGGCTGCTGTCAGGACATCCAAGGCCATCCTATTTTGTAGGACTGCCTTGCATATCTGTGACACTTCAGTATTAAGCTGGGAGATGCTATTTAGTGAATCATTGAGTGCCTTTGTAGTATATTTATTAAGGGCTTCTACATGCCACATGACATCCTCTAGTCCCGCAGATGGAACAAAGATGGATGCTAAGTGATCACACCATTTAAAAACAAATCGTGTCCATCTTTGTTTCAAGTTGGGGAGATTAGCTGGAGTTGTGATGGTTTTAGTAATGCGCCCATGAATCCAGGCAAATCCTAAAGTACAGCGACCTATCCACCCTGGAGGAAGCCAGGGCCACAGGTTGGTTCCATATATCCAGTGGGTTCCGTTTGGAGCTGGCCATCTGATGCCAGGTCACCTTGCCCAATCAGTAGCAAACCGGTCAGTAGCCTGGAGTACTATTACTTGGGAACACATTTCTAGTGAGCCATCCTAGACATCATGTGTTATTTGCCCAAGTACCACTCGTATGATTCTTGTTCCCAGCATAAAACTGCCTTCTGACTGAGCTGTCCAATCATGGGTGTAAGTCACAGATGTGTATCCCAGATTTGATATATGCCATCCTTAGTATAGCGATGAGGAGGGTTTTGGAACTTAGGCCCATATTGGATTGGGAAGTTATGGCTTGATAGCAATCCCCTTTCCTTCCAAATAGCTCCATGGGCATGTAGTACCAGGAAAGCATATTTGGAGTCAGTATAAATGTTAATTCTTAGGCTTTGGCAATTGCAAAGTGCTAGTGAGCACTATGGCACACCTAGCTTTTCTTATTTTTTTCTATGAAAACTACTGTCATCAGAAAACCAACTGTCATTCGTATTTTTAACAGGGGCATCTTAAATCTGGACAAATAGAGTAAGCAAGATCAATAACTTTTGAACATTTTTGCTCTATAGAGAAAGAAGTACAGTGGTCAGGTTCAGGCATACAGGTAACTAGGTTTAAAGTCTGACAACTTTTAAGTATTAATTCTGGCATATCTATAAGTATAGCCCAGTATTTAATAAGTCGGCCTCCATCATCCATTGGTGGCCTTTGGCTTCTAAGACAAATCTGGACCTGATGTGAAGTCATTACAGTCAGGGACTGTTCCATAGTGAGCTTTGAGGCTCCTTTATAGGAGGGCTGTTCCATGCTTAGCTAAAGCATCTGTTTGCAATTGCACCTCAACAGAGGTGGCCTCTAGGATAAATATGACTAAGGGATGAAACCAATAAGACGACCTTTGAGTGGTCCAGCCTTAACAATATCCTGATTACAGAGGATCACTGGCAAGTGAGAAAACTTGTCAAAAGATAAGGGGAGTCCCTCATGGAGCATTCAATCCATTCATAAAGAAAGTGGGGTCATCCATTATTTCCACAAGTCCATAGTTAATCCTATGGAGTGCGGTATGCTGGCTTTTAGACAATTTCATTATTCCAGTTATTTCATCATGTGCCGTGGGGTCTGCTAATATCCCCACAAAACAGTAAGATTGACTAAAGAAGCGATTGTGCAACTTCTCTGAAGTTTATCTCAAATTGTTTAGCTTAGGTAAACATTTAAAGACAATCAAATCTAGAATTTAACATTCATAAAGGTGTGTTACTAAAACAATTTTTCTCTCTAAAATAACCCTCATTTCCAGAGATAGCCAAATCAGGACTAATTCACTTGTGAAACAAGTCCAGTTTTAACAAACTTGGCCTAATTATTTACATAAGCTCAGCAAGAACAGTGACTGTGATCAATAGATCTTTTAGAATCTGCTTTGCTGGAACTTTGTATAAGGAATCTCTAGGTTGAACTTTTAGTAGCCTCTTCAGGCCAGAAGCCAAGCCCTGTACTTGCCATGAGGCATGCCTGCAATGCCTTTGGGCAAATTCCTCTTCCCGAGACTGCACCTACCAAGGAGTGACATTCTTTACTCACCTGGTGGGGCTGCTGGGAACTCTGTAAGCAAGGTATCAGGCCAACAGTCCCAAGGGGCTTTATGGCTCCAGGTTTCATAAAGTCAACCTTAGTTCCTTAAAGCTGTCTGGTCATATCTGAGTCTTTTCAAATATGACATCCCAGTCAAAGCCTTGGTAAAATAACCAGTTTCCAATTCTTTCCTGTTACAAGGAGAACAGATTCTTATTGAACTTATGCAAATGACTGATTGCCATGGAAGAAAGAATACTTACTAAGACCTTTTGGTTTCAGAGGGTTCAGATAGAGAGAAAATTTGAATGCCTTGAGCACTTTTACATCTCTATAAGTTACAGATAACTAGGAGGGAGTATCCCTAGTCTGGAAGAGCAAACAGTAGAGAGAACCAGCAATGTTTAAAGACAAAACATTAAGGGACACAACACTATAATCTTTTAGTCCCATGTTACTAAATCTGGTGAATGCGGCTTTAGTCAGTTTTGGAAATTCTTACCCATTTCAGTTTTAGGATTTTCAAGCATATCAAATATCTGTATTTGTCCTGAAAGTCCTTTATAGGAATCTCCTTGAAGATAAAACTCATTTTACAAGAGAATTAAAACAATTATAAATGACAAAAACTCAGAATGGATATGGTTAGAGCTAAAGAGACACGGGAGTTTACAATTTAGCTGCAAGGAAATCAGGTTATTTCTGTGATACATAACATTTCCATAATTACAGTATCAAGCGATGATCTCTCAAAACGTTAAAACTTTAGGAAGTGCGTAGAATCTCTAGAATAGTTATAGCATTTTCCCAAATGTAACCCAAGGTTTATCATTGGTTCAGTAGTACTTCATGAGCAACTTCACATACCAAGGAAAAGCCTGAGTTAAAGAGATTTACGATTTAAATCTTGTCAACATTTGCTAAAATCTTAGAAAGTTTTAAAGCACATGCCTAAATATAATTAGGGATGTTAAACACCTGATAAAACTGAACATAGGGCAGGCAAAGAAAAAACCATTTACATTTTCTTAACAGCAGATCAATTGATCTAAGAAAACATTGTCCTTTTGAACAGAGAATTTCAGTCTTGTACCAATGTACCTTTAAAACCCATTCATTTCAATCTTAATCCATTCTTGACCAGGCTAAAATTCCTTTTCTGAAGATTTCCCTTCACAAACCTTCTACAACTTTCCTTTGCATTCAGGTTTTGTCCCAAGCCACTTCCTTCTAAACAACCATTTCATTTAGGACAAAATTATCTTTCTTTACCTTCAACAAAATGTATTCCCATTCCTTAAATCTTTCCTACATATCTCCTATTTTCCTACATACAGAGTTTCCTTTTATTTCCATCAGTCTTAGTTACACTAAGCAGAACTTTGTATTCTTAGAAACACCTTTAGTTATTAACCAATTGTGAACTGTTACAACAGAATTCTTCAGGTGGCAAATTTATGAATCAGTTAAGTGGAAAACAAGTTTACCAGCAGATTTAAATACTCTTAGTTTCTTTGCAGTAAGAAGTCAAAAGCACAAACCTACATCCAGTAATTTATGACTTAGTATTTTATCCTGTTTGGTTAAGACCTAGATGTCCACAATTTAATTCCATTTGTCATCCAAGCAAAACTTTAAAACTTTCAGGTTACCAAAGACTTTGAAAGCTACTTCAGCAATTACCCATTAGAACTTTGAGACAGACAATTAACCATCAGTTTCGTCATTTCTTTGCTAACAAATTTTAACAAGTAACACAAGCTTATTTGACCTTCAGTAAATTTTGAAGTTTCACATTTACTGCTGATAACTTAAAAGACAGGTCTTAATTAAACCAACAAACTTAACTTAGTTCCAATAGTGATTTATGTTCCACCTGGGCCCACTCCACTTTGAATGTTTACCTGAGACATGCGTGGGAAGATCTGGAGTGGGGAGTATTAGGTCCAGGGGTGCTCTTCTTGCTCCTTTACAGTGGAGAGAGAAGGAGCCGTGGTGCATGATCTAGAGGCCAGTCATGCAGGCTGCACACACGTTGGTACAGAAACACGTAAGGGGGTAACAGAAGAAACAAAGTGCTACCAGGAGGCAGAGAAAAGATTACCAGTTTTAGAGCTCATAAGCCCCAACAGAGGAGCAGAGGCCATGCTTTCCCACCAGCAAGGGGGGAGGGGTTAGGTAGTCCAAGTCAGGCCAGAGAACACAAGGAAACTTCCCCGAAACAAAAAGAGTTTCGGCAGCTGCTTGGGAATATTCCTTATGGTCTCTGTCTCGAGTTAGACCAACTCCAGTTGGCTCCAGTCATAGCCATTTACATGGGAACTGAGTGAGGGAGAAGCCCCCCACATCTATTAGGAGAAACAGAGAGAAATAAAGCCAGAGTCCCCTTAAACAGAATGTAACCTTCATGACCAGTACAAGGAACATATATCCACATTTAAAGACATAACATGGAGACATGCATGAAGACATACATTGTTGGCCTCCATTCGGAGTCAAAGAAAACACCAAGGACAATAAGCAAGACACACAAAACAATTAACAAGAAGGCGCTGCGCGATTTCGGTACAAAACCGAAAATACAAATTCAACCGGCCTAGGGGAACCACGAGGTCTCCCTTTGGCGGACAGAACCAGCCCAGGGGAACCACGAGGTCTCCCTGTGGCGGACAGAACCAGCCCAGGGGAACCAAAAGGCTCCTCTGCGGCGGACAGAACCAGCCCAGGGGAACCAAAAGGCTCCTCTGCGGCGGACAGAACCAGCCCAGGGGAACCAAAAGGCTCCTCTGCGGCGGACAGAACCAGCCCAGGGGAACCAAAAGGCTCCTCTGCAGCGGACAGATCCCTGGGGCGTCCCCCAGGGTGGCAGGGGAGAAGTCCGAGTTCGTCAACTCCTTCTCAAGCTGCCTACAGAATACAGAGCAACAACGCACGCTGTTGTACAGTCCTATTCTGCTACCCGCAGAACAGGCAGAACAGAGGCCTCACAAGACGAGAGACAAACAAGAGCACGAGACAGGAGACAAAAACACATAGTTATTAAAATTTAAATGCTGGCCAGCTTACCTCCCAGTGGGAGTCGGTTGGATCCTTGGGCAGGAGTCCGATGATCTCGGTGGGACCTCCAAATGAAAGACCCGCGGATCCCCTTACCCAAGAATCCAACACTGCCACTGGATGCAATCAGCAAGAGGTTCTTTATTGTTACGCAGGCGCCTGCGGGTGGTCAGCGCGCGCCTGCGGGTGGTCAGCAGCGCCTGCTAGCTGAGCACACCTGGCTGGGGTGGTGCAGGATTTTTATAGACAGGTGCAAACAAGTTTTGGGTGGGACGCAACTGATTGGTTGACAGTTAGAACTTTTGAAAAAGGCATATGTGGAGTTTGCTGATTGGCTTTGGGGACCCGCGCGCGCGAAGAGAGCGGCGCGAAGGGGGAACAAGCTGATTGGTTATGAGGGCCTGCGCGCGCGAAGGGAGAGGCGGGAGAGGGGAACAAGAAGGGGGAAGGTAGGAATGCCATCATGGCGTCTTCTATTAATTCTATAAGCGAAACAGTTACAGAAGGGCAAAAGAGCAATTAGTCACGCAATTAATAACCTAATCTACGCCTAAAAGCCAGCGGTTCACAGAAAAGCAAACAAGCGGTTAGTTATCCTATCTATCTTCTAAGGGAGGGGGCTTTTTTTTTGGGGGGGAGGGGTCTTTCACTTGGACCCGTTGGAACCTCACCAAGTTGTGCCCTCCTTCCCCTGTTTTCAGGGAGTGCCTGCGAGCTGGGGTCCTCCAGTTGCGCAGGCCAAGGCGGGCCGAGCAAGCACAGCCCACAGGCCAGCGCCCCCACCCGCCGCACACGCACGGGTACACAGGCCCACAGGCACCCTCCCAGAGGCATGCACCGTGCACACACTGAGCATACTCCCAACACGCCACACGCTCACTCCCACCGGGACGCGGACACACACACTCTCAGGCGTGTCCCTCAGAGAGGGTCACGCAGCCGGCCGTTCTGGGTTGCCTGAGCCTGTCATGTGTGAACAGGCCTGCTCAAGCGAGGGCTGTGAACCCGGAGCCTGGCCTGTTTACCCAGATAGATGGGGACTCCCCCACTGGAGGAGAGTCGGGGGGGCCATCCATCCTCCATGGGAGGTGGCCCTGTGTGGGGCCTGCTCCCTGACTTCCTGACTGGGCAATGTCTGGTGGCTTTGCCAAGGCCCCTGGGTGAGAGCAAGGGCTGCCTGCCTGCCCCGAGTCGGGGCTTGTGTGAGTGCTGGGTTCCCCTTTCCAGGGAGCCTCCTGGATGTGGCCCTGTGGGCTGCAGGTGGGGCCAGCCGTTTCTTTCTCGCTGGGGCTTGTGGTGGGGCTTGTCGGGTCAGCCCAAGGTGGGGGTGACCTCAGCCTGTAGCCGCAGGCCTTGGGATGAAGCACAAAAGTGACTTGCAAGCCAGCAGGGTGGGTGGCCGCCAGCTTGTCCAGGAGAGGTCCTGTCCACGTAAAGCCTCAGGCAGAGTCACAGAGGCCCGTTCCTGTGTCCTTTGCCCTTCATTTCTCCCAAGAGCAGGAGCCAAGAAAAATGGGGCAGCACAAAAGGAAGGAAGAAGGTCTGCAGAGTGTGTGTCCTCCTGGGAGGTGGTCATTCGGCCCTGTGTACTTATTTGGTGGTCCCCTTGGCTGGTTTGTTGCTCTTTCTCTGGTTCCTCATGCCCAGTTATGGTGTCCAGTGGTGGTGGTAGTGGTAGTGTTGGTCCTGGTGGTGGTGGGTTTTCTGGAGGGTGTTTTAGCCTTGTGGTGGGGGTTGGGGGGGGGCGGGCCGGTGGGGGGATGGTAGTGTGGAAAGTCAGGTGGGTGGTGGTGGGGGTTTGTTTAGGTTTTCCTTTTTCTTTGTGCTTTCCCTTTCTTGGTGTGTGTGGGTGGGGTGGGGGCAGTGTGTAGGGTTTGAGATGTGTGTGTTGTGGTTGTTGCCGGTTTTGTTTGTCTGTTTTGACTTTAGAAGGTGCTGAGGCCCAAGGTCCGCAGGGGGAGGGCTACGGGTTCAGCTGGCATTCGTGGAGCCATACTGCCATCAAGCGGAAATCGGAAATCGTTTCTGTCCCGGGGAGGTGCCTGGGCTCTCCTGCTGAGGAGAGCCCAGGAGCAGGAAGGAGAAGGCTCCAGTGTGTCCCTGTGTGTAGGGTGGTGGGGAGGTGGGGATTGGCGGTGGGGCCAACGGGAAGCGGTGGGTCCTGTGCACGCACCTGGACACCTGGCTCCAGGTCCTGTCTTCCCCGCTCTTCTGGATCCGAGACTGGAGCTGAGGAATTCACTCAGAAACCCCGGGGGCAGCCCGAGATGGCTGCCTGGGAACCCCCTACACCTCCCCCCCACCCCCCACCCTTCGACCCCCTCCCCCACCCAGCCCCCTACCCCCTTTCCCTGAGCTGCCTGGGACTGCCAAGCACCAGTGGCCCCGAACCCAGGGCCTCTAAACGCCTCCGCTCCCGGGGAGGCCAGGGATGGCCCCAGGCAGGGCACCCTGCTATTCCCCAGAAAGGGCAACAGAGGAAATGTCCGCCTGGTCCCTGTGGACAGGGGTGAGTTGCTTCCCCTGGGTCCACCCCAAAATGGCTGACGGGGAAGCTCCGCCCCCCTGGGCTGTTTGGTCTCGGGGCTGCCTGCTGTGTCCCCAGGGCCCCTAGAGCTTCTGCTTCCTCACTGGGTCCCAGCATCAGGCACACTTCTCTCTTGGCCTCAGAGCCCAGGTCGGGGAAACCCTAGCTTGATATGAGTATAGAAGATCCATTGTGTTATTTATGTCAATTTTTCTGGTAGAAAGGTAGTTGCTCCTTCCTGGCCTTTCTCTGAGAAGTGCTTTTTATATTGATTTTCATTATTTATTTGTCTGATTTTCTTTATTATAGTTTTCCTCTTTTCATTTTTAAATCTTTTTTCAAGAATGTCAAATATAATGTGATATCTTAGATTATTATTTATTTTTAAAATATATATCACATGTGTATATTTATATTTTTATTCCTTTTCTCATGTCTTTAATATGTAAGATTACTTGTTGTCATTATTTTCTTTTTTATTTTTGAGTTTTTTTGGGGCAGTTTTTAACCTTTGCTTATATATTAGTTCGTAAAATGTCTTTTGTTTTATTGAGGGCTCTTTTTTCTCTTTTCAGATTGCTTTTTTACCTTTATCTTATTTATTTACAGGAATCTGCTGTTTTGGAAAGGGACTTTAAGTTTATGAGTTATTTTGTGCTTTCTTTTTTGCGTTTTCTAAGAAACAATTTTAAAATATTTGTAACATACATTCCAGTGAAATTCTTTCTGTGTTCCAAGTGTAGGGTATAGTGTGTCCCTAGAGCTTAACCCTAATATGACCATATTGCATAACATTTTTTAAGTTTCCTTGTGTCATTCTTTTTTTCATTTATAGCTTATTTTCCTCAAATAAATTCCTTGAAAAAATTTTCACTTTTTTAAGAATTGAAAATAATATCATTTACAAAGCTAGTCTTCACTAGTTTATTATTTAGCTTTTGTGAACTTAGACCCAGTAGCCTTCACCTATGCTGATTTTACTTGAGGTGCTTGTCTGGGTTCCTCCTCTGTGTTTCTCCTCCCAGGTGCTCATGTTTTCTCTGTACCATGTCTTGTCCCCAGGATCCTGTGTCACTGCTTCTTAGTGCTGTTCACAATCAGTAGACTGCATACATCTCTATGTTATAGTTTAAATTTTGCTGTCCTGCCCTTTATCTCCTGTGTTTTATGTCTTGTTTTTGACTTGTCTTCTTGGGTTGCTTTTTGTCTTACACTTTGGTCCTAAGACACATATTAGATCCATCTTCAGTGGGACTGATCGGGTGGTACTTTCAGCTATTCCCATAGTTCCTAAGTTGTGGTTTTGTGCTTCTGTCACCATTCATACTATTGCTCTTTTTTGCCCCTCCTCCTAAGTCCTGAGTTGCTTCTTTGATCTGCCATCAGTAGCTGCTGCTCTGCCACATCTCTTTTTTCATACCCTAAGTTGTAAATATGATTCACCAGCACTAGGACCATGCTGCTTCTCTTATGCAACTCCCCTCGGGTCCTAAGTTAGGATTTTGACTTCCCTGGCAAAGACTTGTATCTTGTTTTCTGCACACTCTCCTTTGGTTTCTGAGAATACACTTTGACCTTTAGGGCATGCTGCCCCTGCAACCCTTTCCCTAGGCCTATTCCACTGTTATAGTATATCATCCCTAACCTCTTTATTTTACTATATCCTGTTTACCTTTCTGCTAGGCCTTAGTCATATAATGATTCCCAGTGACTCAGACCTAGTTTAATAAGTGTTGTACACTTGCCCTTATTTCTGATACCAACACTATGGTATTCACCATCGTTCAGATATCATAGCAGTTCCATATGCCTCTAAGCCTAAAATCCAGCTGTGTTGTCATGCTGAGTCCCAGCATGCAAGACATAGCTCCAGGTGAGACCCGCTTGGGTAGAAATTCCTCCATGCATGCAGAAGAACCAAATAACCCCAATTGCTTTTGCTGCTGGAGAACCCAACAGCCCTAGCCACCACTGCCACCACAAATATGTGCAGGAGACCTTCAAACTTGGCTAATAAGATCCATATGGTATTTTCTATGTTGACCTCAGCTGACAGAACTGCTTGTAGAATACATTTCTGCACCTTCCTCAGAATCAGAGATGCTGCATCCTACTCAAATTGTACCCTTCAGCCACATTCAAGTGAAGTTTCTCCAGTGAAGGCAGTGAAGGCAGTTTGAAATAGGTGACTGCTCTCTGAAATGTGGAGACGCCAATGTGTAGGTACCTGCAACACACAAACATAAAAGAAAATATGATACCACCAAAAATCACAGTAATCTTTCAGTAATTTATCCCAAAGAAAAAGAGATGTGAAAATTGCCTGAAAAATAATTAAAAAATAATTATTATAGGTAAATTCAGCATGATTTAAAAGAGTACATATAGAAAACTTAATGAACTCAGGAGAACACTGCACAAAGTTAATGCAAAGTTGTAAATTGTAAAAAATTGTAGAAATTGTAAAAAAAACTAAACATAAATGTTTAACTGAATAATACAATGAATGAAATGAGAAATTGATCTTGAGATTTAATGGTAGCCTTGGTAAAGCAGAAGAAAGAATCTGTAAGTTTGAAGACCGATCTCTTGAAATTATTCAGTAAGAGGGGAGAAAGAGAAGAATGGGGATCCCTGAAATTAGAGAATCGGAGGTGCAAGAAGCTTATTTAATAATGACTGAAAACTTCCCAAGTTTAGGGAGTGTTATGGACATCCAGATATATAAAACACAAAGTTCTTCATTCAGATTCATCCCATAGAGATCTTTTCTGAGATACATTATAATCCAACTCTCAAAGATTAAAGACAGAATCTTGAAAGCCACAACAGAAAAATGACTCATTAGTACAATGTAACCCTGATGAAGCTATGAGCTGATTTCTCAGCGGAAACTCTGTGGGGCAGGAGGGTGTGGGAACGTACATCCAAAGTGCTGAAAAACAAAATTACCAATGAAGAATATATTCATCAAAATCACCCATCAAAAATGTATAAACACTTAGATAAGCAAAGCTGAGGGACTTCACTACCACTACCCCTGCCTTACAAGAAATGATGAGGGAGTTCTTCAACTTATAAAGCTGTAATGTTTTCTTATAATACACAGTATAAAAGTTGTAAATTGTGACATCAGGTGAAGTCGTTCAAAAGGTCAACATAGGAAAATCCTGAACTCATTTCTCATTGAAACAGCAATCAACAGCTACATATAGGACAATTTCTTCTGAAAAATTCTGACAACTAGCTGATTGACTCCTTCATATTGGGCAAAGAAGAAGAAATCCATATTGAAGTGTTTAGGAGAGGCAGAGACATAATCTTGTCATAAACCCCACCCCAACGCAGTAACCCACAAGCAGAAGGGAACTCACAAACATGTGGATTCTCTCTGAGGAGCAAATAGTTCATATCCTAACCTAGCTCCCACCAAACTTCTAAGACCTGCGCCTGAGAGGTGAGCCCCCAAACATCTGGCTTTGAAAACCATCCTGACTCATAGTTACAAGACACAAAGGGCTATAGCAAACTATGAAATGGTTGTTAAAGGGCCCATGTGTGGACTCACACCAGGGCTCTATGGATAAGCAGCCATTTGAACAGCACCCAGATTTTATGTAAAACTAACATATTTGCTAATCCTAAAGCATCAGCTGGATGGGCAGGGGCATATTAGGGCACTCTAGGATGAAGGCTGATGGGTACCATTTCCATATTCTCCTGCCTTGGTGAATTTTGTGGGTGCCATTTCACTTCAGATGTGAGCACACAAAGAATGATGGTAAAGGGATGCAAAAAGATATTCTGTGAAATAGAATCCAAAAGAAAGCTAGAATAAGTATCCTTATAGAAGAAAAAGTAGACTATTTTTAAAAAAAAATTTGTTAAAGAGAGACAGAGAAAAGAGCGAGAGAGAGCACCCATGAGTGCAGGGGAGAGGAGCAGAAGGGGAGGGAGAGAAAGAGAGAGAATCCCTGGCAGACTCCATGCCACTGAGCACAGAACCCAGTGTGGGGTTGGATCTCACAACCCTGAAATTACAACCTGAGTCGAAAGCAAGAGTCAGACACCTAACCAACTGAGCCACCTAGGCACCTCAAAATAGACTTTTTAAAGCAAATATTGTAATAAGGGACAAAAAAGGGTATTACAGAATGATAAAGGGGTCAGTCCAACAAGATATAACATTTGTAAATATTGAGGCACTCAACATAGCATCTAAATTTATGAAGCAAATATTAATAGGCCCAAAGGGAGAAATAGATGACAATACAATAATAGGAGAATTTAATGCCAAACATACATCAGTAGATAGATCATCCAGATAGAAAAAAAAAAACACTGTTATATCCTATTGAGTATTTTGGTATCAATGTTCATCAGGGATATTGGTCTATAATTCTCATTTTTTACGGGGCCTTTGTCTGCTTTTGGGATCAGGGTAATGCTGGCCTCACAGAATGAGTTTGGAGGTTTTCCTTCCATTTCTATTTTTTGGAACAGCTTCAGTAGAATAGGTATGATTTCTTTCTATATTTAGTAGAATTACCCTAGGAAGCCGCATGGCCCTGGACTCTTGTATTTTGAGATATTTTTGATTACTGCTTCAATTCCGTTACTGGTTATTGGTCTATTCATATTGTTTAGTTCTTCCTGTTTCAGTCTTGGTAGTTTGTAACTTCCCAGGAAGTCATCAATTTCTTTCAGGTTGCTTAATTTCTTGGCATATAATTGCTGGTAATAATTGCTAGTAATTGTTTCTATTTCCATGGTGTTAGTTGTGATTGATCCTCTTATTCATGATTTTATTAATTTGGGTCCTTTCTCTTTTCTTTTGGAAAAGTCTGGCCAGAGGTTTATCAATCTTTTTAATTCTTTCAAAGAACCAGCTTCTAGTTTCCTTGATCTCTTCTACTGTTATTCTGGTTTGTATTTCATTGATTTCTGCTCTAATCTTTACTATTTCTCTTCTCCTGCTTTCTTGAGGCTTTATTTGCTATTTCCTCACCCCCCAGATGCTTTAGGTGTAAGGTTAGCTTGTGCATTGGGCATTTTTCAAATTTTTTGAGAGAGGCTTGGGTGGCTATGTACTTACCCCTAAGGACAGCCTTTGCAGTATCCTATAGATTCTGAACCAATGTGCTTTCGTTTTGGTTGGTTTGGATGAACTTCTTAAGTTCCTCTTTAGTTTCCTGGTTGGCCTATTCATTCTTTAGCAGGATGCTCTTTAGCCTCCATGTGTTTCAGTTCCTTCTAAATTTGTCCTTGTGGTTGAGTTCCTGTCTCAATACACTGTGGTCTGAAAATATGCAGGGAATAATCTCAATCTTTTGGTATCAGTTGAGATTTGTGACCCAGTATGTGATTTGTTCTGGAGAAAGTTCCATATACACTCAAGAAGAATGACTATTCTCTTGTTTTAGTATGGAATGTTGTGTATATATCTGTGAAGTCCATCTGGTCCAATATGTCATTCAAAGCTTTGTTTCTTTGTTAATCTTCTGCTTAGATGATCTATCTATTGCTATGAGTGGAATGTTGAAGTCTCCTACTATTAATGTATTATTTATGATTCTTTATTTTGGTTTTTAGTTGGTTTATGTAATTGGCTGCTCCCATGTTGGGGGGCATCAATATTTACAATTATTAATTCTTCTTGTTGGATAGACAGTTTAAGTATGATATAATGTCCCTATATATCTCTTATTACAGCCGTTGGTTTAAAATCTAAGTTGTCTGGTATAAGAATTGCTGCTCCACAATGGGCACAGTTGCCAAACTGTGGAAAGAGCCAAGATGCCCTTTAATAGATGAATGGATCAAAAAGATATGCTCCATATATACAATGGAATATTATGCTTCCATCAGAGAGGATGAATACCCAACTTTTGTTATCAACGTGGACGAGACTGAAGGCGATTATGCTGAGTGAAATAAGACAAACACTGAAAGTCAATTATCATATGGTTTCACTTACTTGTGGAGCATAAGAAATAACATGGAGGACATTGGGAGAAGCAGAGGAGAAGTGAGTTGGGGGAAGTCAGAGGGGGAGAAGAACCATGAAAGACTGTGGACTCTGAGAAACAAACTGAGGGTTTTGGGGGGAGGGGTGTGGAGAGTTGGGTGAGCCTGGTGGTAGGTATTAAGGAGGGCACATATTGCATGGACTATTGGGTGTGGTGCATAAATAATGGATCTTGGAACACTGAAAATGTAAAATTAAAAAAAAAAAAAAAGGAATTGCCACTCCAGCTTTCTTTTGAGGTCCGTTGGCCTGACAAATTGTTCTCCATCCACTCACTTTCAATCTGGAGGTATCTTTAGGTTCAAAATGAGTCTCTTGTATACAGCATATGGATGGGTCCTGCTTTTTTCTTTTAACCAGTTGGAAACCCTGTGTCTTTTGATGGAGCATTCAGTCCATTTACATTGAGATTAACTATTGGGAAGATATGAATTTAATGCCACCACATTGCCTGTAAATTCCTGTTTCTTTTCTTTATTTTTTTTTTTAAGATTTTATTTATTTGACAGACAGAGATCACAAGTAGGCAGAGAGGCAGGCATAGAGAGAGGAGGAAGCAGGCTCTCCACAGAGCAGAGAGCCTGACACGGGGCTCAATCCCAGGACCTGATCATGGCCTGAGCCGAAGGCAGAGGCTTTAACCCACTGAGCCACCCAGGTGCCCCTAAATTCCTGTTTCTATAGATTGTCTCTGTTAATTTCTGGCCCATTTTATACTTGAAGTCTTTCTTCTTTCATGGAACCCCCTTTAATATTTCTTGCAGGGCTGGCTTGGTGGTCACATATTCTTTCAGTTTCTGCCTGTCCTGGAGGCTCTTTGTCTCTCCATCCATTCTGAATGACAGCCTTGCTGGATAAAATATTCTTGGCTGCAATTTATTCTCATTTAGTACCTGACTATGTCTTGCCAACCCTTTCTGGTTTGCCAGGTCTCTGTGGATTAGTCTGATGTTATTCTGATGTTTCTCCTTCCATATGTAAGAAATCTTTTACCCCTAGCTGCTCTCAGGATGGGTCCTTAGCTCAAGATTTGCAAGATTCACCATTATATGCCAGGGTATTGGTCTATTTTTAGTGATTTTTGGAGGGATCCTCTCTGCCTCTTGGACATGAATGACTGTTTCCTTACCCAGATGAGGGAACTTCTCAGCTATGATTTGCTCAAATATACCTTCTAGCCCTCTCTCCCCACCCCTTTGGGATCCCAATATTTCTGACATTGGAACATTTCATGGCAAAATTAATCTCTGCAAAAGTTTTTTTCATGTGCTACTAGCAGCCTATCTCTGTTTACCTCCACTTCTTTCTTTTCCATCAGTTTATCTTCTAGATCACTAATTCTCTCTTCTGCCTCATTTACCCTGGCTGTTAGAGTATCCAATTTAGACTGCATCTCATTCTCTCCAACACATGTTGTTTACTGTCTTGTTAATTTTGGCCTTTCTAACTGGTGTAAGGTGGTATTTCAATGCGGTTTTGATTTGAATCTCCCTGATGGCTAGTGATGATGAAAATTTTTTCATGTGCCTGTTAGCCATTTGTATGTCTTCATTGGAGAAGTGTCTGTTCATGTCTTCTGCCCATTTTTTGACATGATTATCTGTTATGCATGTGTTGAGTTTGAGGAGTTCTTTATAGATCTTGGATATCAACCCTTTGACTGTAGTGTCATTTGTGAATATCTTCTCCCATTCCGTGGGTTCCCTCTTTGTTTTGTTGACTGTTTCCTTTGCTGTGCAGAAGCTTTTGATCTTGATGAAGTCCCAAAAATTCATTTTCACTTTTGTTTCCTTTGCCTTTGGAGACATACCTTGAAAGAAGGTGCTGTGGCTGATGTCAAAGAAGTTACTGCCTATGATCTCCCCTAGGATTCTGATGGATTCCTGCCCCATGTTGAGGTCTTTTATCCATTTCGAGTTTATCTTTGGGTATGGTATAAGAGAATGGTCGAGTTTCACTATTCTATACATAGCTGTCCAATTTTCCCAGCACAATTTATTGAAGAGACGGTCTTTTTTCCACTGGATATTTTTTCCTACTTTGTCGAAGATTATTTGACCATAGAGTTGCGGGTCCATATCTGGGCTCTCTGCTCTGTTCCGCTGGTCTATGTGTCTGTTTTTATGCCAGTACCATGCTGTTTCTGTGATCACAGCTTTGTACTAAAGCTTAAAATCAGGCAACACAATGCCCCGATTTTGTTTTTCTTTTTCAACATTTCCTTAGCAATTTGGGGTCTCTTCTGGTTCTATACAAATTTTAGGATTGTTTGTTCCAGCTCTTTGAAAAATGCCAGTAGAATTTTGATTGGAATGTAATTGAAAGTATAGATTTCTCTAGGCAGTATAGACATTTTAACAATGCTTATTCTTTTGATCCATGAGCATGGAATGGTCTTCCATCTTTTTGCATCTTCTTCCATTTCTTTCATGAGTGTTCTGTAGTTCCTCAAGTACAGATCCTTTACCTCTTTGGATAGGTTTATTCCCAGGTATGTTATGGTTCTTGTATGCTAAATGGAATTGATTCTGGAATTGCCCTTTCTGTATTTTCATTGTTAGTGTATAAGAAAACAACTGATTTCTGCACATTGATTTTGTATCCTGCCACATTCCTGAATTGCTGTATGAATTCTAGTAGTTTGAGGTGGAGTCTTTTGGTTTTCCATATAAATTATCACGTCTTCTCACTCATATCAATTTTTAGTTTGGTCTGTTTAGAACTCATTTCTTATAGTTCCTATATTGTCACCAATGATTCTTCCAAGCCTACCTATTGATTTAATGATTGATATCCTGAGTTCTATCTGACATCTTGCCTATATCCATATCCATTAGTTCTATGGTAGAGGATACTGTCTCTGTTTCTTTGTTGGGAGTTCCTCCTCCTAGTCATTCTGTTGAGGGATCTTTGGGTGAATGAGAAGAGTCCAAAATGTCAACCATGACCCAAGGAAAATGCACCCTAGCAAAATCCAGAGTGTTCAGAAGCCAATGCTGAAAAAGCCAAGTCAAAATGAAAACAGAGGAATAAAATTTTTAAAATTAAAAAAGAATTATAAAGAGGGTGAGGGGAAAGGGGCTATAATCTCTTAGTGTGGACAAAAAAGATTGTCTCATTTGTTCCTAGGTGTATTTTGGTCTGTGTTAGATGGCACTATTTCCCAAAATCATAAGGAAAGTAAAATTTGTATATTTATAAAGGTAAAATTGAATAGTGAAAAAAGCCTTCAATAAGCATCTATCTATAAAAAATAAGTGTGAAAAAATACAAGTTAAAAAGGTACAATGACATATAAGTTGATATTATAAACATTTAGCTGAAATGAGAAAAAGATAAAAAGGAAAAAAAAAACCCAGAAAAGACATAAGAAAAAGAAAAAAAAATGAGAGTTTTATCTGAAAAATGACCAAGCCATGAAGCAGCAGCTAGAGCTCAATATACAATTTTCCTCTAGCATTGGGATTTTACAATCTTATGAGATCTGTGGTGTTGTCCTCCACTTGCTCTGCCAGCCTGTCTTCTGGGGCAGAGGCCTGCTATTCTGTTTCCCAGGTAACCCTGCTTTGGTGGAATTGCCTTGCCCTTGTCAGTGGATGGGCTCAGTGGAAACTGGTCCTCTGTGCTTTTGTTCCTGGGGACTTTTTTTGAATCTTCCAAGGGTCGGAGCAAAAATGGTTGTATCCAAGCCTCTAACCCAGAGCAGAGAAGTCATTCTGCTTTCTTCACCAAACTCTCTAGGACAATCTACGTTTCTTTATGTATCACCAAAAATGACATCCTCCCATAGTGCTACCCACAGTAACCCTCTCAGAGGTAGTCCCAGGGGCCCAGGCTGTCACTGCCCTTTTCACTTCTGAAATCATGAGTGGCCATAAGCTCGAGTGCATGCCTGAAGCTTTTTGATAATGTCTGGGTGCTGCTCTAAAGCTCTTTTCTGGCCTCTAACACTTTGTGAGTTTTTGCCTGTTTGTGGGTGTGGGTTCCTAATTTTTTCAGGCTGCCAGGGAGAAGAGAGATTCTCAACCACATGGTTTGCAGTTTATGATGATCTGAGCTGAGAGTCCTTTCCTGGGCTCACTGACAATAACCTGCTTCCTGGCTCCCGTGCTCAGACACTCTGTCAGTCCCAGAAGTCTGTTTGGCTCTGAGGTTTCCTGTATCCTGAGACCACAATGCTCTACCTAGATTTCAGCCTCTTCATTTCCAGAGCCCCTTTAAGCGAGGTATGTCACTCCCTAGAGTGGATTTCTAAGGGGTCTGATTTTGCAGTCTGGTGTTATATCACTTTATAAGAGTCAGCTTGTGGAGGCTTTCTCCCTCTTCTGTTTATCTTCTGCTATCTCCCTGTAGATTCACCACTCTGCACATCTTACCCTGCAATAAACAGTTGCTTTTCTGCTTGTAGAGATCCAGATATATATTCTTACATCTCGGGCTGATTTTGTGGGCATTCAGAATGGTTTGGTAGATACTCAGTTAAATACATCTCGGGCTGATTTTGTGGGCATTCAGAATGGTTTGGTAGATACTCAGTTAAATATAGGGGACTAGTTGAAACAGGGTCCCCTACTCCTCTACCATCTTTCCTCTCTCCAGGAGCTGATTCTTTGAAAATTAAGAAAATAGAAGACAACTACCTTTAACTAGGCTCACCAAGAAAAATATAGAGAAGACATAAATAAATAAAATCTGAAATAAGGATACATTAAAAGGGATACTACAAAAAAATATAAGTCAAAAGTTTGAATAAATGGGGCGCCTGGGTGGCTCAGTGGGTTAAGCCGCTGCCTTCAGCTCAGGTCATGATCTCAGGGTCCTGGGATCAAGTCCTGCATCGGGCTCTCTGCTCAGCAGGGAGCCTGCTTTCCTCTGCCTGCCTCTCTGTCTACTTGTGATCTCGTTCTGTCAAATAAATAAATAAAATCTTTAAAAAAAAAAGTTTGAATAAATGAATAAATTCCTAAACGCATATATGGCCTACAAAGACTAAATCATGAAGAATAAAAGACCTGTATAGACTGATTATTAGTTAAAAGATAGAAACTGTAATCAAAATGCTCCTGACAAAAGTCCAGGTTCAGTTGTCTTTATTGTTGAATTCCATCAAACATTGGGAAAAAAAAAAAAGAATTACTAGAAATCCTTCTTAAACACTTCCAAAAAAATTGAAAAAAAAGATGGAACACTTCTAAAGTAATTTAAAAAAGACTTTATTTATTTATTTGAGATAGAGACAGTGAGAGAGAGCATGAAAGAGAAGGTCAAAGGGAGAAGCAGACTCCCTGCAGAGCTGGGAACCTGATGCGTAACTCGATCCCTGGACTCTGGGATCATGACCCGAGCTGAAGGCAGTTGCTTAACTAACTGGGCCACCTGGAAACCCCTAAAGTCATTTTTAAGGCAGACATTACCATGATACCAAAACCAGACAAGGCAAACACAAGAAAAGAAAATTACATGTCATCAGATGTATACCTGATGAATATAGATGGAAGTGCCTTAACAAAATATAAGCAAACAAAATTCAAAAATACATTAAAAGGAAAATACACCATTATCAAGTAGGATTTATATTTGGGATGCAAGGATAGTTCAACATCTACAACTCAATCAAGGATGCACCATATTAAAAATGAAGGATATAAATCATATGATTATTTCAATATATGTAGAAAAATCATTTGACAAATTTTATCATCCTTTTAAGATATAAACTCTCAACGACTTGGTCATCAATGACATGTACTCAACCTAATAAAAGCCATTTATGTCAAACCCTCAATGGTGAAACATTAAAAGCTTTTTCTCTAAGATCAGGACAAGATAAGCATGTATGCTCTCCACTTTGATTCAACATAAAATAAAAGTGTCAGTAGTAGCTACAGCGGCTAGGACAAATCTACAGCAGAGAAAGAAGGAAAGAGAGAGAGAGAGAGAGAGAGAGAGAAAGAGAAAGAAAGGAAGGAAGAAAACAAGAGAAGACAAGAGAGAAGACAAGAACAAAGAAGAGCACCCCAATGGGAAAGTAAGAAGGAAAACTGTCACTATCTTCAGATCAAATGATATTTTATATTAAAAAATCCTAAATATTCTGCCCAAATAATTGTTACACCTTAAAAAAATTCACTGAATTTTCAGGGTGCATAGTTAATATGGCAGAAAAATCTGTTTTGTTTCTATATGCTAATTGTGAAAAACCAAAAAAAGTAATTAAGAAAGCAATCCATTTTATAATTGCATCAAAACTAGTAAAATACCTAGGAAATAACCTAGGATTTGAAAGGATTTGAAAAGCTTATACACTGAAAACTTTAAGACATTGATGTAAGACATTGTAAAAACAACAACAACAAGAAATAAATGGAATATATTCCATAGTCATGAATTGGAGGAACTAATATTGTTAAAATGTACATATTACCCAAAGTTATCTACAGATTGTATCCAATCTCTTTCACAATTCCAATGGCATTTGTTTCATTTTTTGTTTGTTTCAAATTTTTTATCTAAATTCTAGTTAGTTAACATATAACATGATATTGGTTTCAGGAGTAGAATTTAGTGGTTCATCACTTACACGTAACACCCAGTGCTCATCATAACAAGTGCCCTCCTTAATACCCATCACCCATTTAGCTAATACCTCACCCACCTCCCTCCATCAACCCTGTTTGTTCTCTATCTCATTGTTTCTTCCCTCTCTCTTTTTTTGCTTCCCATATGTTCATCTGTTTTCTTTCAAAAATCCACACACGAGTAAAATCACATGTTATTTGTTTTTCTCTAACTGACTTATTTTACTTAGCATAATACACTCTAGCTCAATCCATGTTGCTGTAGTGGCAAGATTTTATTCTTTTTGATGGCTGAGCAATAGTCCACTATGTTATGTATAGATATGTATCTATATATGTCTTCTTTATCCATTCATCAGTCAATGAATATCTGGGATCTTTCCACAGTTTGGCTATGGTTGATAATGCTGCTGTAAACATCTCCAATGACATTTTTTTTTTTTACAGAAATAGTAAAAATAATCTTAAAATCTGTATGGAATCATTAAACATCCGAAATTGTTAAAGCAATTTTGAGAAAGAAGAACAAAGCTGGATACAACACACTTCCCTAGTTCAAAGTATATATAAAAATATAGTTATCAAAACAATATGGCATTGTTATAAAAATAGACACAAAGATCAATGGAACATAATCAAGAACCCAGAAATAAGCCCATACATATATGGCTTATGTATGGAGCCATGCAAAGGAGCCATGAATAAACAATGAGAAAAAGTCTGTCTCTTCAATAAATCGTGCTGGGCAAATAGGACAGCCACATGCAAAGGAATGAAACTGGACCACTATTTTATACCTTGTAAGAAAATTATCTCAAAGTAGATTAAAGACTTGAATATAAGACCTAAACCCATAAAAGTCCCTAGAAGAAAACCCATCAGGAAGGCTCCTTGACATAAGTCTTGGTGATGATTTTTTGGAACTGACTTCCAGTAGCAAAGGCAACAGAAGAAAACAATAAACAACTGGGATTATATCAGACTAAAAAGGTTCTGTAAATCAAAGGAAACCATCAACAAATAAAAATACAACATATTGAATGGGAGAAAATATTTGCATGTCATATTTGATAAAGGGTTAGTACCCAAAATATATAAAAATTTCATACAACTCATTAGTTAAAAAACAAACAATCTGATGAAAAAAATAGTCCTAGGAAATTTATAGATATTTTCCCAAAGAAGATGTACAGATGCTATCAGGTTGAAAAAATTCTCAACATGACTGATCACCAGGGAAATGCAAGTCAAAATCACAGTGAGATCTCATCTTTCACCTGTTATAATGTCTATTATCAAAAAGACAAGAAATAAATGTTTACAAAGATGTAAAAAAAAAAGGTGATTATTCACTATTGGTGGGAATATAAATTAGTGATATCACCATGGAAAACAGTGTGGAGGTTCCTTAAAAATTAAAAATAGAGGGGTGCCTGGCTGGCTGACTTGGTAGAGGATGTAACTCTTGATCTCAGGGTCATAAGTCCAAGCCCCATGTTGGATGTAGAGCTTACTTACAATAACTATATATCATCTATCTATCTACTCTATCTATCATCTCTACTATATGATCCAATATTTCATTTCTAGGTTTTATCTGAAAAAAACAAAAACAGTAATTCAAAATGGTTTCTGCCCCACTGCGTTCATTACAGGAATATTTACAGAATTATGTTGTATTTTCATTTGTTGATGGTTTCCTTTGATTTACAGCTCGGATATGGAAACAACTCAAGTGTCTATTGATAGATGAATGGATAAGGAAGATATCAAACACACATATACACACTACTCAGTCACTAAAAAAAAAAAAAAGAAAAGAAAAGAAAAGAAAGAAATCATGCCATTTGCAACACCATGGATGGACCTTGTGGGCATTATGCTAAGTAAAATATATTAGGCAGAGAAAACACAAATACCAGATGATTTCACTTAAATGGAATCTAACACCTTAGGTGGAGGGAAGTTTGCAAATAGAACAGATTGGTGGTTACTAGAAGTGTGGCCAAAAGGTGGGCAGAAATGGGTGAAGGGACTCCAAAGGTACAAACTTTTATATTTCAGATGTCATGGCATTGTAATTTAGAGCATGACAATGAGAGTTAATACTTTACTACATATTTGAAATATGCTATATGAGTAGAACTTAAAAGTCCTTATGAAAACAAACAAAAAGCTATATGTATTTATTCATTTATATTTTCCATTATGTTCAGTTAGCTAACATATAGTTTATTAAGTTTTTGTTATAGTGTTCAATGATTTATTAGTTGTATATAACACCCAGTGATCATCCCAACACATGCGCTCCTTAATACCCATTGCCTGATTACTCCATTCACCACCCTCTCTCCTCTGTAACCTTCAGTTTGTTTTCTGGAGTCCAGAGTCTCTCACACTTTGTCTCCTTCTCTGATTTCTTCCCATTTAGTTTTCCCTCCCTTCTCCTGGGGTCCTCTGGTCTATTCCTTCTGTTCTGCATATGAGTGAAACCATATGGTAATTGTCTTTCTCTGCTTGACTTATTTCACTTAGCATGATCCCCTTCAATTCCATCCATGCCAATGCAAATGGTAGGTATTCATCCTTTCAAATGACTGAGTAATATTCCATTGTATATATGAACCACATCTTTATCCATAAATTTGTCTGTTGAGGGGCATCTTGGTTCCTTCCACAGTTTGGCTAAGGTAAACATTGCCCCTTCTTTTCACTACATCTGTATCTCTGGGGTAAATACCTAGTAGTGCAATTGCTGGGTCATAGGATAACTCTATTTTTAACATCTTCAGGAAACTCCATACTGTTTTCCAGAGTGACTGTACCAGCTTGCATTCCCAACAGTTTAAGAGCGTTCCCCCTTCTCCTCAACCTCGCCAACACTTGTTGCTTCCTGTCTTGTTAAATTTGGCCATTCTGCTTGGTGTAAGGTGGTATTTCAAGTAGTTTTAATTTGTATTTCCCTGATGGCTAGTGACGTTGAGCATTGTTTGTGTGTTTCTTCACCATTTGTATGTTTTCCTTGGACAACAGTCTGTTTCTGTCTTTTGCCTCTTTCTTGACTGGGTTATTTGTTTTTTGGGTGTTGAGTTTGAGAAGTTCTTTATAGATCTTGAATACAAGCCCTTTATATAAAATGTAATTTGCAAATATCTTCTTCCATTCCATGAGTTTCCCCTTAGTTTTGCTAATGGTTTCCTTTGTTGTGCAAAAGCTTTTTATTTTGATGAAGTCCCAATAGTTTATTTTTTTCTTTTGTTTCCCTTGCTTTTAGAGATATGTCTGGAAAGAAGTTCCTCTATCCAATGTCAAAGAGGTTACTGACTATGTTCTCCTCTAGGATTTTAATGGATTTAAAGATTGAAAGATTGAAATCTTTCATCAATTTTGAGTTTATCTTTGTGTATGGTGTAAGAGAATAGTCTGGTTTCATTCTTCTGCATGTGACAGTCCAGTTTTCCCAGCACCATTTATTGTACACTTTCAATGCAATTTCGATCAAATACCATTGATACTTTTCACAGAGCTAAAACAAACAATCCTAAAATTTGTGTGGAACCAGAAAAGACCTTGAATTGCAAAGGTCATGTTGAAAAAGAAAAGCTAAGCTGGGGGTATCACAATGCCTGAATTCAAGCTATATTACAAAGCTGTAGTCATCAAGACAGTATGGTATTGGCACAAAAACAGACACATAGATTAGTGAAACAGAATGAGACCCCAGAAATGGACTCTCACCTCTATGGTCAACTGATATTTGACAAAGCAGGAAACAACATTCAATGGAAAAAAGTTGTAATTATGGGTGGTGACAGATGTTGACTTATTGTGATGGTTATTTCACAATATATACAAATATTGAATCATGATATTGTACAACTAAAACTAATATAATGTTATAGGTCCATTATCAGTGGGTTAAGCCGCTGCCTTCAGCTCAGGTCATGATCTCAGGGTCCTGGGATCAAGTCCTGCATCGGGCTCTCTGCTCAGCAGGGAGCCTGCTTTCCTCTGCCTGCCTCTCTGTCTACTTGTGATCTCGTTCTGTCAAATAAATAAATAAAATCTTTAAAAAAAAAAGTTTGAATAAATGAATAAATTCCTAAACGCATATATGGCCTACAAAGACTAAATCATGAAGAATAAAAGACCTGTATAGACTGATTATTAGTTAAAAGATAGAAACTGTAATCAAAATGCTCCTGACAAAAGTCCAGGTTCAGTTGTCTTTATTGTTGAATTCCATCAAACATTGGGAAAAAAAAAAAAGAATTACTAGAAATCCTTCTTAAACACTTCCAAAAAAATTGAAAAAAAAGATGGAACACTTCTAAAGTAATTTAAAAAAGACTTTATTTATTTATTTGAGATAGAGACAGTGAGAGAGAGCATGAAAGAGAAGGTCAAAGGGAGAAGCAGACTCCCTGCAGAGCTGGGAACCTGATGCGTAACTCGATCCCTGGACTCTGGGATCATGACCCGAGCTGAAGGCAGTTGCTTAACTAACTGGGCCACCTGGAAACCCCTAAAGTCATTTTTAAGGCAGACATTACCATGATACCAAAACCAGACAAGGCAAACACAAGAAAAGAAAATTACATGTCATCAGATGTATACCTGATGAATATAGATGGAAGTGCCTTAACAAAATATAAGCAAACAAAATTCAAAAATACATTAAAAGGAAAATACACCATTATCAAGTAGGATTTATATTTGGGATGCAAGGATAGTTCAACATCTACAACTCAATCAAGGATGCACCATATTAAAAATGAAGGATATAAATCATATGATTATTTCAATATATGTAGAAAAATCATTTGACAAATTTTATCATCCTTTTAAGATATAAACTCTCAACGACTTGGTCATCAATGACATGTACTCAACCTAATAAAAGCCATTTATGTCAAACCCTCAATGGTGAAACATTAAAAGCTTTTTCTCTAAGATCAGGACAAGATAAGCATGTATGCTCTCCACTTTGATTCAACATAAAATAAAAGTGTCAGTAGTAGCTACAGCGGCTAGGACAAATCTACAGCAGAGAAAGAAGGAAAGAGAGAGAGAGAGAGAGAGAGAGAGAGAAAGAGAAAGAAAGGAAGGAAGAAAACAAGAGAAGACAAGAGAGAAGACAAGAACAAAGAAGAGCACCCCAATGGGAAAGTAAGAAGGAAAACTGTCACTATCTTCAGATCAAATGATATTTTATATTAAAAAATCCTAAATATTCTGCCCAAATAATTGTTACACCTTAAAAAAATTCACTGAATTTTCAGGGTGCATAGTTAATATGGCAGAAAAATCTGTTTTGTTTCTATATGCTAATTGTGAAAAACCAAAAAAAGTAATTAAGAAAGCAATCCATTTTATAATTGCATCAAAACTAGTAAAATACCTAGGAAATAACCTAGGATTTGAAAGGATTTGAAAAGCTTATACACTGAAAACTTTAAGACATTGATGTAAGACATTGTAAAAACAACAACAACAAGAAATAAATGGAATATATTCCATAGTCATGAATTGGAGGAACTAATATTGTTAAAATGTACATATTACCCAAAGTTATCTACAGATTGTATCCAATCTCTTTCACAATTCCAATGGCATTTGTTTCATTTTTTGTTTGTTTCAAATTTTTTATCTAAATTCTAGTTAGTTAACATATAACATGATATTGGTTTCAGGAGTAGAATTTAGTGGTTCATCACTTACACGTAACACCCAGTGCTCATCATAACAAGTGCCCTCCTTAATACCCATCACCCATTTAGCTAATACCTCACCCACCTCCCTCCATCAACCCTGTTTGTTCTCTATCTCATTGTTTCTTCCCTCTCTCTTTTTTTGCTTCCCATATGTTCATCTGTTTTCTTTCAAAAATCCACACACGAGTAAAATCACATGTTATTTGTTTTTCTCTAACTGACTTATTTTACTTAGCATAATACACTCTAGCTCAATCCATGTTGCTGTAGTGGCAAGATTTTATTCTTTTTGATGGCTGAGCAATAGTCCACTATGTTATGTATAGATATGTATCTATATATGTCTTCTTTATCCATTCATCAGTCAATGAATATCTGGGATCTTTCCACAGTTTGGCTATGGTTGATAATGCTGCTGTAAACATCTCCAATGACATTTTTTTTTTTTACAGAAATAGTAAAAATAATCTTAAAATCTGTATGGAATCATTAAACATCCGAAATTGTTAAAGCAATTTTGAGAAAGAAGAACAAAGCTGGATACAACACACTTCCCTAGTTCAAAGTATATATAAAAATATAGTTATCAAAACAATATGGCATTGTTATAAAAATAGACACAAAGATCAATGGAACATAATCAAGAACCCAGAAATAAGCCCATACATATATGGCTTATGTATGGAGCCATGCAAAGGAGCCATGAATAAACAATGAGAAAAAGTCTGTCTCTTCAATAAATCGTGCTGGGCAAATAGGACAGCCACATGCAAAGGAATGAAACTGGACCACTATTTTATACCTTGTAAGAAAATTATCTCAAAGTAGATTAAAGACTTGAATATAAGACCTAAACCCATAAAAGTCCCTAGAAGAAAACCCATCAGGAAGGCTCCTTGACATAAGTCTTGGTGATGATTTTTTGGAACTGACTTCCAGTAGCAAAGGCAACAGAAGAAAACAATAAACAACTGGGATTATATCAGACTAAAAAGGTTCTGTAAATCAAAGGAAACCATCAACAAATAAAAATACAACATATTGAATGGGAGAAAATATTTGCATGTCATATTTGATAAAGGGTTAGTACCCAAAATATATAAAAATTTCATACAACTCATTAGTTAAAAAACAAACAATCTGATGAAAAAAATAGTCCTAGGAAATTTATAGATATTTTCCCAAAGAAGATGTACAGATGCTATCAGGTTGAAAAAATTCTCAACATGACTGATCACCAGGGAAATGCAAGTCAAAATCACAGTGAGATCTCATCTTTCACCTGTTATAATGTCTATTATCAAAAAGACAAGAAATAAATGTTTACAAAGATGTAAAAAAAAAAGGTGATTATTCACTATTGGTGGGAATATAAATTAGTGATATCACCATGGAAAACAGTGTGGAGGTTCCTTAAAAATTAAAAATAGAGGGGTGCCTGGCTGGCTGACTTGGTAGAGGATGTAACTCTTGATCTCAGGGTCATAAGTCCAAGCCCCATGTTGGATGTAGAGCTTACTTACAATAACTATATATCATCTATCTATCTACTCTATCTATCATCTCTACTATATGATCCAATATTTCATTTCTAGGTTTTATCTGAAAAAAACAAAAACAGTAATTCAAAATGGTTTCTGCCCCACTGCGTTCATTACAGGAATATTTACAGAATTATGTTGTATTTTCATTTGTTGATGGTTTCCTTTGATTTACAGCTCGGATATGGAAACAACTCAAGTGTCTATTGATAGATGAATGGATAAGGAAGATATCAAACACACATATACACACTACTCAGTCACTAAAAAAAAAAAAAAGAAAAGAAAAGAAAAGAAAGAAATCATGCCATTTGCAACACCATGGATGGACCTTGTGGGCATTATGCTAAGTAAAATATATTAGGCAGAGAAAACACAAATACCAGATGATTTCACTTAAATGGAATCTAACACCTTAGGTGGAGGGAAGTTTGCAAATAGAACAGATTGGTGGTTACTAGAAGTGTGGCCAAAAGGTGGGCAGAAATGGGTGAAGGGACTCCAAAGGTACAAACTTTTATATTTCAGATGTCATGGCATTGTAATTTAGAGCATGACAATGAGAGTTAATACTTTACTACATATTTGAAATATGCTATATGAGTAGAACTTAAAAGTCCTTATGAAAACAAACAAAAAGCTATATGTATTTATTCATTTATATTTTCCATTATGTTCAGTTAGCTAACATATAGTTTATTAAGTTTTTGTTATAGTGTTCAATGATTTATTAGTTGTATATAACACCCAGTGATCATCCCAACACATGCGCTCCTTAATACCCATTGCCTGATTACTCCATTCACCACCCTCTCTCCTCTGTAACCTTCAGTTTGTTTTCTGGAGTCCAGAGTCTCTCACACTTTGTCTCCTTCTCTGATTTCTTCCCATTTAGTTTTCCCTCCCTTCTCCTGGGGTCCTCTGGTCTATTCCTTCTGTTCTGCATATGAGTGAAACCATATGGTAATTGTCTTTCTCTGCTTGACTTATTTCACTTAGCATGATCCCCTTCAATTCCATCCATGCCAATGCAAATGGTAGGTATTCATCCTTTCAAATGACTGAGTAATATTCCATTGTATATATGAACCACATCTTTATCCATAAATTTGTCTGTTGAGGGGCATCTTGGTTCCTTCCACAGTTTGGCTAAGGTAAACATTGCCCCTTCTTTTCACTACATCTGTATCTCTGGGGTAAATACCTAGTAGTGCAATTGCTGGGTCATAGGATAACTCTATTTTTAACATCTTCAGGAAACTCCATACTGTTTTCCAGAGTGACTGTACCAGCTTGCATTCCCAACAGTTTAAGAGCGTTCCCCCTTCTCCTCAACCTCGCCAACACTTGTTGCTTCCTGTCTTGTTAAATTTGGCCATTCTGCTTGGTGTAAGGTGGTATTTCAAGTAGTTTTAATTTGTATTTCCCTGATGGCTAGTGACGTTGAGCATTGTTTGTGTGTTTCTTCACCATTTGTATGTTTTCCTTGGACAACAGTCTGTTTCTGTCTTTTGCCTCTTTCTTGACTGGGTTATTTGTTTTTTGGGTGTTGAGTTTGAGAAGTTCTTTATAGATCTTGAATACAAGCCCTTTATATAAAATGTAATTTGCAAATATCTTCTTCCATTCCATGAGTTTCCCCTTAGTTTTGCTAATGGTTTCCTTTGTTGTGCAAAAGCTTTTTATTTTGATGAAGTCCCAATAGTTTATTTTTTTCTTTTGTTTCCCTTGCTTTTAGAGATATGTCTGGAAAGAAGTTCCTCTATCCAATGTCAAAGAGGTTACTGACTATGTTCTCCTCTAGGATTTTAATGGATTTAAAGATTGAAAGATTGAAATCTTTCATCAATTTTGAGTTTATCTTTGTGTATGGTGTAAGAGAATAGTCTGGTTTCATTCTTCTGCATGTGACAGTCCAGTTTTCCCAGCACCATTTATTGTACACTTTCAATGCAATTTCGATCAAATACCATTGATACTTTTCACAGAGCTAAAACAAACAATCCTAAAATTTGTGTGGAACCAGAAAAGACCTTGAATTGCAAAGGTCATGTTGAAAAAGAAAAGCTAAGCTGGGGGTATCACAATGCCTGAATTCAAGCTATATTACAAAGCTGTAGTCATCAAGACAGTATGGTATTGGCACAAAAACAGACACATAGATTAGTGAAACAGAATGAGACCCCAGAAATGGACTCTCACCTCTATGGTCAACTGATATTTGACAAAGCAGGAAACAACATTCAATGGAAAAAAGTTGTAATTATGGGTGGTGACAGATGTTGACTTATTGTGATGGTTATTTCACAATATATACAAATATTGAATCATGATATTGTACAACTAAAACTAATATAATGTTATAGGTCCATTATCAGTGGGTTAAGCCGCTGCCTTCAGCTCAGGTCATGATCTCAGGGTCCTGGGATCAAGTCCTGCATCGGGCTCTCTGCTCAGCAGGGAGCCTGCTTTCCTCTGCCTGCCTCTCTGTCTACTTGTGATCTCGTTCTGTCAAATAAATAAATAAAATCTTTAAAAAAAAAAGTTTGAATAAATGAATAAATTCCTAAACGCATATATGGCCTACAAAGACTAAATCATGAAGAATAAAAGACCTGTATAGACTGATTATTAGTTAAAAGATAGAAACTGTAATCAAAATGCTCCTGACAAAAGTCCAGGTTCAGTTGTCTTTATTGTTGAATTCCATCAAACATTGGGAAAAAAAAAAAAGAATTACTAGAAATCCTTCTTAAACACTTCCAAAAAAATTGAAAAAAAAGATGGAACACTTCTAAAGTAATTTAAAAAAGACTTTATTTATTTATTTGAGATAGAGACAGTGAGAGAGAGCATGAAAGAGAAGGTCAAAGGGAGAAGCAGACTCCCTGCAGAGCTGGGAACCTGATGCGTAACTCGATCCCTGGACTCTGGGATCATGACCCGAGCTGAAGGCAGTTGCTTAACTAACTGGGCCACCTGGAAACCCCTAAAGTCATTTTTAAGGCAGACATTACCATGATACCAAAACCAGACAAGGCAAACACAAGAAAAGAAAATTACATGTCATCAGATGTATACCTGATGAATATAGATGGAAGTGCCTTAACAAAATATAAGCAAACAAAATTCAAAAATACATTAAAAGGAAAATACACCATTATCAAGTAGGATTTATATTTGGGATGCAAGGATAGTTCAACATCTACAACTCAATCAAGGATGCACCATATTAAAAATGAAGGATATAAATCATATGATTATTTCAATATATGTAGAAAAATCATTTGACAAATTTTATCATCCTTTTAAGATATAAACTCTCAACGACTTGGTCATCAATGACATGTACTCAACCTAATAAAAGCCATTTATGTCAAACCCTCAATGGTGAAACATTAAAAGCTTTTTCTCTAAGATCAGGACAAGATAAGCATGTATGCTCTCCACTTTGATTCAACATAAAATAAAAGTGTCAGTAGTAGCTACAGCGGCTAGGACAAATCTACAGCAGAGAAAGAAGGAAAGAGAGAGAGAGAGAGAGAGAGAGAGAGAAAGAGAAAGAAAGGAAGGAAGAAAACAAGAGAAGACAAGAGAGAAGACAAGAACAAAGAAGAGCACCCCAATGGGAAAGTAAGAAGGAAAACTGTCACTATCTTCAGATCAAATGATATTTTATATTAAAAAATCCTAAATATTCTGCCCAAATAATTGTTACACCTTAAAAAAATTCACTGAATTTTCAGGGTGCATAGTTAATATGGCAGAAAAATCTGTTTTGTTTCTATATGCTAATTGTGAAAAACCAAAAAAAGTAATTAAGAAAGCAATCCATTTTATAATTGCATCAAAACTAGTAAAATACCTAGGAAATAACCTAGGATTTGAAAGGATTTGAAAAGCTTATACACTGAAAACTTTAAGACATTGATGTAAGACATTGTAAAAACAACAACAACAAGAAATAAATGGAATATATTCCATAGTCATGAATTGGAGGAACTAATATTGTTAAAATGTACATATTACCCAAAGTTATCTACAGATTGTATCCAATCTCTTTCACAATTCCAATGGCATTTGTTTCATTTTTTGTTTGTTTCAAATTTTTTATCTAAATTCTAGTTAGTTAACATATAACATGATATTGGTTTCAGGAGTAGAATTTAGTGGTTCATCACTTACACGTAACACCCAGTGCTCATCATAACAAGTGCCCTCCTTAATACCCATCACCCATTTAGCTAATACCTCACCCACCTCCCTCCATCAACCCTGTTTGTTCTCTATCTCATTGTTTCTTCCCTCTCTCTTTTTTTGCTTCCCATATGTTCATCTGTTTTCTTTCAAAAATCCACACACGAGTAAAATCACATGTTATTTGTTTTTCTCTAACTGACTTATTTTACTTAGCATAATACACTCTAGCTCAATCCATGTTGCTGTAGTGGCAAGATTTTATTCTTTTTGATGGCTGAGCAATAGTCCACTATGTTATGTATAGATATGTATCTATATATGTCTTCTTTATCCATTCATCAGTCAATGAATATCTGGGATCTTTCCACAGTTTGGCTATGGTTGATAATGCTGCTGTAAACATCTCCAATGACATTTTTTTTTTTTACAGAAATAGTAAAAATAATCTTAAAATCTGTATGGAATCATTAAACATCCGAAATTGTTAAAGCAATTTTGAGAAAGAAGAACAAAGCTGGATACAACACACTTCCCTAGTTCAAAGTATATATAAAAATATAGTTATCAAAACAATATGGCATTGTTATAAAAATAGACACAAAGATCAATGGAACATAATCAAGAACCCAGAAATAAGCCCATACATATATGGCTTATGTATGGAGCCATGCAAAGGAGCCATGAATAAACAATGAGAAAAAGTCTGTCTCTTCAATAAATCGTGCTGGGCAAATAGGACAGCCACATGCAAAGGAATGAAACTGGACCACTATTTTATACCTTGTAAGAAAATTATCTCAAAGTAGATTAAAGACTTGAATATAAGACCTAAACCCATAAAAGTCCCTAGAAGAAAACCCATCAGGAAGGCTCCTTGACATAAGTCTTGGTGATGATTTTTTGGAACTGACTTCCAGTAGCAAAGGCAACAGAAGAAAACAATAAACAACTGGGATTATATCAGACTAAAAAGGTTCTGTAAATCAAAGGAAACCATCAACAAATAAAAATACAACATATTGAATGGGAGAAAATATTTGCATGTCATATTTGATAAAGGGTTAGTACCCAAAATATATAAAAATTTCATACAACTCATTAGTTAAAAAACAAACAATCTGATGAAAAAAATAGTCCTAGGAAATTTATAGATATTTTCCCAAAGAAGATGTACAGATGCTATCAGGTTGAAAAAATTCTCAACATGACTGATCACCAGGGAAATGCAAGTCAAAATCACAGTGAGATCTCATCTTTCACCTGTTATAATGTCTATTATCAAAAAGACAAGAAATAAATGTTTACAAAGATGTAAAAAAAAAAGGTGATTATTCACTATTGGTGGGAATATAAATTAGTGATATCACCATGGAAAACAGTGTGGAGGTTCCTTAAAAATTAAAAATAGAGGGGTGCCTGGCTGGCTGACTTGGTAGAGGATGTAACTCTTGATCTCAGGGTCATAAGTCCAAGCCCCATGTTGGATGTAGAGCTTACTTACAATAACTATATATCATCTATCTATCTACTCTATCTATCATCTCTACTATATGATCCAATATTTCATTTCTAGGTTTTATCTGAAAAAAACAAAAACAGTAATTCAAAATGGTTTCTGCCCCACTGCGTTCATTACAGGAATATTTACAGAATTATGTTGTATTTTCATTTGTTGATGGTTTCCTTTGATTTACAGCTCGGATATGGAAACAACTCAAGTGTCTATTGATAGATGAATGGATAAGGAAGATATCAAACACACATATACACACTACTCAGTCACTAAAAAAAAAAAAAAGAAAAGAAAAGAAAAGAAAGAAATCATGCCATTTGCAACACCATGGATGGACCTTGTGGGCATTATGCTAAGTAAAATATATTAGGCAGAGAAAACACAAATACCAGATGATTTCACTTAAATGGAATCTAACACCTTAGGTGGAGGGAAGTTTGCAAATAGAACAGATTGGTGGTTACTAGAAGTGTGGCCAAAAGGTGGGCAGAAATGGGTGAAGGGACTCCAAAGGTACAAACTTTTATATTTCAGATGTCATGGCATTGTAATTTAGAGCATGACAATGAGAGTTAATACTTTACTACATATTTGAAATATGCTATATGAGTAGAACTTAAAAGTCCTTATGAAAACAAACAAAAAGCTATATGTATTTATTCATTTATATTTTCCATTATGTTCAGTTAGCTAACATATAGTTTATTAAGTTTTTGTTATAGTGTTCAATGATTTATTAGTTGTATATAACACCCAGTGATCATCCCAACACATGCGCTCCTTAATACCCATTGCCTGATTACTCCATTCACCACCCTCTCTCCTCTGTAACCTTCAGTTTGTTTTCTGGAGTCCAGAGTCTCTCACACTTTGTCTCCTTCTCTGATTTCTTCCCATTTAGTTTTCCCTCCCTTCTCCTGGGGTCCTCTGGTCTATTCCTTCTGTTCTGCATATGAGTGAAACCATATGGTAATTGTCTTTCTCTGCTTGACTTATTTCACTTAGCATGATCCCCTTCAATTCCATCCATGCCAATGCAAATGGTAGGTATTCATCCTTTCAAATGACTGAGTAATATTCCATTGTATATATGAACCACATCTTTATCCATAAATTTGTCTGTTGAGGGGCATCTTGGTTCCTTCCACAGTTTGGCTAAGGTAAACATTGCCCCTTCTTTTCACTACATCTGTATCTCTGGGGTAAATACCTAGTAGTGCAATTGCTGGGTCATAGGATAACTCTATTTTTAACATCTTCAGGAAACTCCATACTGTTTTCCAGAGTGACTGTACCAGCTTGCATTCCCAACAGTTTAAGAGCGTTCCCCCTTCTCCTCAACCTCGCCAACACTTGTTGCTTCCTGTCTTGTTAAATTTGGCCATTCTGCTTGGTGTAAGGTGGTATTTCAAGTAGTTTTAATTTGTATTTCCCTGATGGCTAGTGACGTTGAGCATTGTTTGTGTGTTTCTTCACCATTTGTATGTTTTCCTTGGACAACAGTCTGTTTCTGTCTTTTGCCTCTTTCTTGACTGGGTTATTTGTTTTTTGGGTGTTGAGTTTGAGAAGTTCTTTATAGATCTTGAATACAAGCCCTTTATATAAAATGTAATTTGCAAATATCTTCTTCCATTCCATGAGTTTCCCCTTAGTTTTGCTAATGGTTTCCTTTGTTGTGCAAAAGCTTTTTATTTTGATGAAGTCCCAATAGTTTATTTTTTTCTTTTGTTTCCCTTGCTTTTAGAGATATGTCTGGAAAGAAGTTCCTCTATCCAATGTCAAAGAGGTTACTGACTATGTTCTCCTCTAGGATTTTAATGGATTTAAAGATTGAAAGATTGAAATCTTTCATCAATTTTGAGTTTATCTTTGTGTATGGTGTAAGAGAATAGTCTGGTTTCATTCTTCTGCATGTGACAGTCCAGTTTTCCCAGCACCATTTATTGTACACTTTCAATGCAATTTCGATCAAATACCATTGATACTTTTCACAGAGCTAAAACAAACAATCCTAAAATTTGTGTGGAACCAGAAAAGACCTTGAATTGCAAAGGTCATGTTGAAAAAGAAAAGCTAAGCTGGGGGTATCACAATGCCTGAATTCAAGCTATATTACAAAGCTGTAGTCATCAAGACAGTATGGTATTGGCACAAAAACAGACACATAGATTAGTGAAACAGAATGAGACCCCAGAAATGGACTCTCACCTCTATGGTCAACTGATATTTGACAAAGCAGGAAACAACATTCAATGGAAAAAAGTTGTAATTATGGGTGGTGACAGATGTTGACTTATTGTGATGGTTATTTCACAATATATACAAATATTGAATCATGATATTGTACAACTAAAACTAATATAATGTTATAGGTCCATTATCTCTTAATTAAAAAAGAGAATAAATTGGACATAAACATAAGGTGTGGGGTAGGGGCAAGAAAATAAATAGAGCTTTTATATATAATTTGAGTTATCGTCAGTCTAAAATAGGCTTGTAAGATGCATTATGAAAGCCTTATTGTAACAAGAAATCTAAAACCCAAAGTAGGTGTACAAAGACAAAGAGAAAAGAATCAATCCACAGTCTTAGAAAAGTCATCAGTTCACAAACAAAACACCAAAAAAGATAGAAAGGAACAAATGATCTTCAATAGAATCAGAGAATAATTTAATAATCACAATAGTAAGTTCTTAATAAATAATTATTCTGAATGTACATAGTTTAAATTCCCATACAAAAGGGCATGGGCTGTCTGAATGGGTGAAAAAGTGGCACTCAACTATATGCTACTTACAAGAGAGTCACCAAAAATTTAAGGAAACTTATTTAAGAATCTATTTTGTTGTTTTTTTCTGAAAGTGAAGGTATGGAAAAGGTATTGCACGCAAAATGGACACCAAAAGAGAACAGGGGTAGCTATATTTATATCAGATGATATAGTTTAAGACAAAAGGCTGTGAAAACAGCCCAATGTAATTATACAGTAATATGATAATTTTATTAAGAAGATATAACAACTGTAAATATATATTCACCCAATATGGGAACACCTAAATATAGTAAACATTTGTTAACAGATCAGAAGGAAAAAATAGCAATGCAATAACAGTAGGGCACATTAGTACCCTATTTTATTCAACAATGAATGGATCATGCAGACAGAAAATGAATATGCCAATAATGGACTTGAAGTACACTTTAGACTAAATGGACCTTATGGACATATAGAAAGCATTCCACTTCTCTTAAGCACACAAGAAATGTTTTCCAGGATAGGTAATGTGTTAGTCACAAAATAAGTTTTAACATTTCAGAATATTGAAATCATATCAGATATCTTTTCCAAACACAATAGTATGAAATTATAAAGCAACAGCAAGAGAAAGCAGGAAATTTCACCAATATGTGAAAAACAACACACTCCTGAAAAACCAAAGGCAATGGGCAAAGAAAATAAAAAGGAACTCAGAAAATATCTTGAGGAAAAAAACCCAAAGCAAAAACAAATTAAAACAACATACTAAAACTTGTGAGACACAGGATTTCTAGTCCAAGATGGTGACTCAGGAAGACCCTGAAATCACATTCTTCATGGAACACACCAAGTTATAGTTATTTATAGGACAATTCTTCCTGAAGAATTGGCAGCCCACTGAGCAGCTTCTGCACAATGAAATGAAGAATAATAAAAGAGAACAGCAAGACAGAAACACTGTACAAAAGAGAAATCCCATCCCTGGTACTGCAACTGCAGTGGGGAAGGAAAGTACTGAAGGGCTAAGAAAAGAATCTGTCCTTGGGCACAGACAAAAAGCCGTGGTTTAAAAGAGCAAGTAGTTTATAAAAGAGTCAGCTCTAGAACTCTGTCAAATGGGAGGGAGTTGCTGAAACTATCTCTGGGTGAGAGGGACTAACATGGTCTATTATTCTACTTTGAAAGCACCAAACAATGCAGTCTATGTGCTCTAACCATCCCGCCACCTCAGTATGTTCCAGGACCCTAGCCTACACCAGCCCTAGCTATCCTATCAAGGTGTCCAGAGGGTGGTGCACACCAGGACACCCCTGTTCAGTGCTCACCACAGATCCAACCTCTGCTCCCAGATGACACAGACACAAAGCACCCTAGAAAAAACAGGCCCATACCAGTTCAATTTCAAATGGCTTGCTAGGGCATCCCTGCTGCAGAATGCTCCAGAACCTCCCATATGACTGTCTACTTTGGATCCAGCTACTCTGCCCAGGTGCCCCCAATGCAGAGCACCTGAGGACTCCTCCTGCCCAATCCCTGCATCAGTTTCAGCCCTCTTCCAAGGCTCCACCTATGCAAAGTGTCCCAAAATACCCCTGCCCAGACCAGCCTCAGCTTCAGTTGCCTGGCCAAGACATCCTCTACACTGAGCACCCAGTGACATCCCAGCTTACAACCCAGTTCAGCTTCAACTATCCCACCAGGTCACCCTCAGTGTGTAGAGTCCCAGAATACCTCAGTTTACACTCACTTCAAGTATCCTGCCAAGTTTTCCTCTGTGCAAAGTGCACTGGGTTTCCTGGCTTATACTAACTTTAGCTTCAGCTATACTACCAGGGAACCCTCTGCTCAGAGGGCCCAGGAAACTCACAGCCCACATAGCACCTTAGGTCCAGTTACTCTACCAGACATTCCATTTATGGAAAACCTCAAGACACCATGGATTACATCCATTTCAGCTTTAGCTGCCCTGCCAGGGTGCCCATGCACAGAAAACAACAACGCCTCCTAACCCACACCCCATCTCTCAGCATTAGCTGCACAGCCAGAGCACCCTCTGTGTGGAAAGCTCTGGGACACCCCTGCTAACACCTATTTCAGCTTCAGCTATCCTGTTAAGGTGCTTTCTATGTGTAGACCTCAGAACAACCCATCTTGCATGCACTTTAGTTTAAACTGTCCTGCCACATCACCTGCTACTGGAGAGCACAAGGAACACACCCATCTGTGACCACGTTGGCTTCAGCTGCCTTACCAAAGTACTAAATTTTGAACTTTGCAGAGCATTGGAACCCCAAGCCCATAACATCTACAGCTCCAGCCAGGCAGGTAAATTCACTAAGCACACAGTCTACATAGGGGATGACAATACATGAAACCATTCCTCCAAGTTTAAATGTAGCTGTCCTACCTAATCCATAGAAACAAGCACAGAAAGTCAAGCAAAATGAGGAAACAGAGAAATATGTTGTAAAAGAAATAACAATGCAAAATCTCAGAAAAGAACTAACAAAACAAAGATAAAAAAATGCTTGATAAAAAAAATTAAGGTAATTATAAGTGATCATCCTAGAGATGTGCACTGGAAGAACAGAAGAGTGGATGGCTTCAGTAAGACCTTCAATAAAGAGATACAAAATTTAAGAGCCAATTAGAGTTGAGGAATAAAATAACTGAAATAAACACAGTAGAGGAAATCATCAATTTAACAGATTTAGGAGAACATATCAACGATTTGGAAGATAGTGATGGGAAACCAAGGGGAACAGCAAAAGAGAAAATAATTTAAAAAATGAGTGTAGTTTAAGAGTTCAAGCTAAGAAAATTTTTATTGTAGGGGTCCCAGAAGAAGAGAGATAGAATGAAGCACAAAACTTTTTTGAAAGGATGGTAGCTGAAAACTTGTCTAAACTGAGAAAGAAAATAGACATCCAGGGCCAAAAAGCACAAAGAGTTCCAAACAACATAAACCCAAAAAGGAGCACACCATGACACATAATAATTAAAATATCAAAGGTTAATGATAAAAAGTCTTAAAAGCAGAGGGGCAAGATGGCAGAGAAGTAGGAGACGCTGTTTTAACCAGTCTCCTAAAGTGAGCTGATTATCTACCAGAACACTTTGAAACCAGTCTGAGAAGTAGAATTATATTCTTCTGGATCCCTACGGGGTCAGAAGACACCAGTGGACAGGTAAAGCAGAGTGGAAACATCGGACTGATATCAGAAGATCAACAAAAGGGGGAGGGAGCCACCAGAAGCAACACATTGGAAAGTAATACCCCAATACATTGTGCCCTGTGATTGGGGACCAGCATTAACTTGGAGTCTAGTTAAAAGCACTTAAAAAGAGAAAAAGATCTTAAAGGTAAATTTGTGGATTCGGGCAGTTAGGGGCTTAAGCCCACAGACCCAGGATGGCCACTACAGATGCCTTGCCAGAGGGAGTGCAGTGAAGAATCCAGACCCTGGTCCCTGAGCTGCCAGTGCTTGTGAGAGCATCTGGGTAGCGGTGCACATAAGAGACTCTGGTGTAGATACCAGCTGGTGCTCTCTAGAACGACAGCCTTTTGCACTCTGCACGCGTGCTGTGCAACCAGAGTCTGAGTCGCGCTCCACGCCCTCCACTGACAGAAGTCCATGTGGGTCCTAGTCACTGCTCTCTAGGGTCTACAAGAATCTGAACACTCCCAGAACAGGCCAACCTGAAAATCTCAGCATTCTCTCTCTGGTTGGGATCTCTCCAATGGTCTGGACCTGCCCAGAGAGCCACAGCAAAGGCAGCCACTGGAAGCAGGCTCTCTGGAATAATATTGCTCATGCTTTTAGTAGCATCGGGGTACAGAGACAAGCGGGAGCTCCTGCAACCCCTGAGAATGTGGCTGGGGATGTGCTCTGCTGTGGGGAGGTGGCGGAGGGGGAGTCTATGTGCTCTGGACCACCCAGAGGGGACCAGACTGGGGCTGCTTTCTGAGATGGAGGTCTGGGTGCAGTTTGCTTTCCTCTAAACCTCTGAAGAACCACCAAAAGCCACAGGGAGAGGGGGACCCTCCAGAGAACAAAAGCATGAAAAACCGATTTCCTAAGAGCCCAGCCCCTTGATAGGGAGCAGGAGGACTCAACCCAAGCAAGACTGCCTGAAAAACAGCATGGCACCAAGAACCATAAGATACCTGGGGATAAACATAACCAAAGAGGTAAAGGATCTGTACTCAAGGAACTACAGAACACTCATGAAAGAAATTGAAGACACAAAAGGATGGAAGACCATTCCATGCTCTTGGATCAGAAGAACATTGTTAAAATGTCTATACTGCCTAGAGCACTCTATACTTTTAACGCCATTCTGATCAAAATTCCACCAGTATTTTTCAAAGAGCTGGAACAAACAATTCTAACATTTGTATGGAATCAGAAGAGACCCCGAATTGGTAACGAAATGTTGAAAAAGAAAAACAAAACTGGAGGCATCATGTTACCCGATTTCCAGCTTTACTACAAAGCTGTGATCACCAAGACAGCATGGTACTGGCATAAAAACAGACACATATGACCCAGCAATTGCACTATTGGGTATTTACCCTAAAGAAACAAACGTAGTGATCCAAATGGGCACGTGCACCCGAATGTTTATAGCAGCAATGTCCACAATAGCCAAACTATGGAAAGAACCTAGATGTCCATCAACAGATGAATGGATCAAGAAGATGTGGTATATATACACAATGGAATACTATGCAGCCATCAAAAGAAATGAAATCTTGCCATTTGCGACAACATGGATGGAACTAGAGCGTATCATGCTTAGTGAAATAAGTCAAGCAGAGAAAGACAACTATCATATGATCTCCCTGATATGAATAAGGGGTGATGCAACATGGGGGCTTAAGTGGGTAGGAGAAGAATCAATGAAACAAGATGGGATTGGGAGGGAGACAAACCATAAGTGACTCTTTTTTTTTTTAAAAGATTTTATTTATTTATTTGACAGACAGAGATCACAAGTAGGCAGAGAGGCAGGCAGAGAGAGAGAGGAGGAATCAGGCTCCCTGTTGAGCAGAGAGCCCGATGTGGGGCTCGATCCTAGGACCCTGGGATCATGACCTGAGCCGAAGGCAGAGGCTTTAACCCACTGAGCCACCCAGGTGCCCCCATAAGTGACTCTTAATCTCACAAAACAAACTGAGGGTTGCTGGGGGGAGGGGCTTTGGGAGAAGGGGGTGGGATTATGGACATTGGGGAGGGTATGTGCTTTGGTGAGTGCTGTGAAGTGTGTAAACCTGGTGATTCACAGACATGTACCCCTGGGGATAAAAATATATGTTTATAAAAAATAAAAAAAAATTTAAAAAATTTAAAAAAAATGAGCAAAAAAAAAAAAGAAAAAACCAGACACATAGACAAGTGGAACAGAGTAGAGAGCCCAGATATGGACCCTCAACTCTATGGTCAAATAATCTTTGACAGAACAGGAAAAAATATACAGTGGAAAAAAGACAGTCTCTTCAATAAATGGTCCTAGGAAAACTGGACAGCTATATGTAGAAGAATGAAACTTGACCATTCTCTTACACCGTACACAAAGATAAACTCGAAATGGATAAAAGACCTCGACGTGAGACAGGAATCCATCAGAATTCTAGAGGATAACATAGGCAGTAATCTCTTTGATATCAGCCACAGCGACTTCTTTCAAGATATGTCTCCAAAGGCAAAGGAAACAAAAGTGAAAAATGAACTTTTGGGAATCATCAAGATCAAAAGTTTCTGCACAGCAAAGGAAACAGTCAACAAAACAAAGAGGGAACCCATGGAATGGGAGAAGATATTCACAAATGACACTACAGTCAAAGGGTTGATATCCAAGATCTAGGATACCAACTCAGCACATGCATAACAGATAATCATGTCAAAAATGGGCAGAAGACATGAACAGACACTTCTCCAATGAAGACGTACAAATGGCTATCAGACACATGAAAAAATGTTCATCATCACTAGCCATCAGGGAGATTAAAATTAAAACCACATTGAGGGGCGTCTGGGTGGCTCAGTGGGTTGAGCCACTGCCTCTGCTCAGCAGGGAGCCTGCTTCCTCCTCTCTCTCTGCATGCCTCTCTGCCTATTTGTGATCTCTCTCTGTCAAATAAATAATAAAAATAAAATCTTAAAAAAGAAACCACATTGAGATACCACTTTACACCAGTTAGAATGGCCAAAATTAACAAGACAGTAAACAACGTGTGTTGGAGAGGATGTGGAGAAAGGGGAACCCTCTTCCATTTTTGGTGGGAATGCAAGTTGGTGCAGCCACTTTGGAGAATAGTGTGGAGATTCCTTAAGAAATTAAAAATAGAGCTTCCCTATGACCCTGCCATTGCACTTCTGGGTATTTGCCCCAAAGATACAGATGTAGTAAAAGAAGGGTCATCTGTACCTCAATGTTTATAGCAGCAATGGCCATCGTCGCCAAACTGTGGACAGAACCAAGATGCCCTTCAACAGATGAATGGATAAGGAAGATGTGGTCCATATACACTGTGGAGTATTATGCCTCCATCAGAAAGGATGAATACCCAGCATTTGTATCCACACGGACGGGACTGGAAGAGATTATGCTGAGTGAAATAAGTCAAGTAGAGAAAGCCAATTATCATATGGTTTCACTTACTTGTGAAGCATAACAAATAACATGGAGGACATAGAGAGGTGGAGAGGAGAAGGCAGTTGAGGGATATTGGAAGGGGAAATGAATCATGAGAGACTATTGACTCTGAAAAACAATCTGAGGGTTTTGAAGGGGTGGGAGGTGGGAGGTTGGGGGAGCCAGGTGGTGGGTACTATGGAGGGCACGTATTGCATGGAGCACAGGATGTGGTGCATAAACAATAAATTCTGTTATGCTGAAAAGAAAAAAAAAAAAGCATGGCAGGCCCCTCCCGCAGAAAGCCAGCAAAAAACCCCAAAAGGACAACCAATACAGGGTCCCCATAAAACTGTAAAACCCTAATATCAGGGTAAAAGAAGATATTAAGCTTCCAGTATTGCCCTAAAACCTGTATACTTCATAGATGCAACTTTTACTTTTGATTCATTCCCACTGTTCTTGTTCTTTTTATTTTTTTATAATTTCTTTAACATATTTCCTATCACAACAAGAGGGTCAGTACAACAAATTCCATAATTAACTTTTAACTTGAACTTTTTTGATACATATACCTGCGATTTTCGTTTCCTTTTCTATTTTTTAAATATTCATATAGAGACTGTAGTAGGAGATAAAGAAGGACTGTACATCATTCTCAAAGAGTCTATCCACCAAGAAGATCTAACATTTGTAAATATTTATGCCCCAAATACAGGAGCAGCCAACTACATAAGACAGCTATTAATCAACATAAAGAGTCATATTGATATGAATACATTAATAGTAGGGGATCTTAACATGCCACTCTCAGTAATAGATCAGACAGATCATCCAAGCAGAAAATCATTAAGGAAACAAGAGCATTGAATGACACATTGGACCAGATCGACCTCATAAATATATACAAAACATTCCACCCTCAAACAACAGAATACTCATTATTCTTGAATGCATGTGGAACTTTCTCCAGAATAGACCATATACTGGGTCAGAAATCAACCAATTGGTCTCAACCAATACCAAACGATTGAGATTATTCCCTGCATGTTCTCAGATCAAAATGCTTTGAAACTGGTACTCAATCACGAGAAAAAGTTTGGAGGGAATCCAAACATCTGGAAGCTAAAGACCACCTTGCTTAAGAATGTTTGAATCAGATGATGGTGGAGGAGTAGCAGGCTGAGATGACATCAGGTCACAGGAGTTCAGTTAGATAGTTATCAAACCATTCCAAACACCTACAAATCCAACATGATATGGAAGAGAAGAAGAGCAGCAATTCTAGAAACAGAAAATCTACCACTTTCTGAAAGGTACGTCCTGCGGAGAACTGAATCTGGAGCAATGGGAAGATAGATCACAGGGAGAGGGGCTGCCTCCTGACAAGCGGTGGAGCAACGGAGCACAAAATCAGAACTTATAAAAGTCTTTTACACTGAGGGACATCACTCCAGAAGCTAAGCAGGAGTGGAGCCATTGTGGGGACAGTGTGGTCTCAGGTCCAGCAGGGTCACAGAAGGATCAGGGGTTTCTAAGTGTAGCAGAGCTTGCAGGTATTAGATTGGGAAGCCGTCTAGAGAGATGGAGCCAAGGAGTGAGCTCTTAGCTCGGGGTTACCTTAAACCATGATCTGTGGCACAGTCGGACTACTGCTCTTTTAGCACAGACCCCACAAGTGGTAGATATGGGGAGATCCCCCCCCCAGAAGAGCAGAGCAGCAGTAATCTGCTGGGTTTGGATAATCCAAATGGGACTGTGTGCCAGAGACAGAAATGATCAGTCACAGGCTGGGTGAGCTCAGAGCACAGCTGGAGACCAGGGAGACTGGAGTAATTGAATGCTTTTTCCTGAGGGCACACTGAGGAGTGGGGCCCTGAGCTCTCGGCTCCTCGGGCCAGAGATTGGTAGGTTGGCATTTTCATTCCTGTTCTCCAGAGCTGTACAGAAAGCGTTCAGGGAACAAAAGCTCCCAAGACCAATCCCGAGCACATTTCTTACCCTGGCCCCTGGCAAGAGCAGTGCAATTCAATTATGCATGGGGCAAAGACACTTGAGGATCACTACAACAGGCTGCTCCCTCAGAGCAGCAAGAAATCCAGCCAAGACCAAGTTTACTGATCAAGGAGGACAACAGAATTCCAGAGGAGGGGGAAGCAAAGCATGGAACTCTTGGCTTTATCCCCATGATTCTTATTTATTTTTCTTTAAAAAAAAATGAGTATGATTTGCTTTATAAACATATATTTTTATCCCCAGGGGTACAGGTCTGTGAATCACCAGGTTTACATACTTCACAGCACTCACCAAAGCACATACCCTCCCCAATGTCCATAATCCCACCCTCTTCTCCCAAACCCCCTCCCCCCCAGCAACCCTCAGTTTGTTTTGTGAGATTAAGAGTCACTTATGGTTTGTCTCCCTCCCAATCCCATCTTGTTTCATTTATTCTTCTCCTACCCACTTAAGCCTCCATGTTGCATCACCACTTCCTCATATCAGGGAGATCATATGATAGTTGTCTTTCTCTGCTTGACTTATTTCGCTAAGCATGATTCGCTCTAGTTCCATCCATGTTGTCACAAATGGCAAGATTTCATTTCTTTTGATGGCTGCATAGTATTCCATTGTGTATATATACCACATCTTCTTGATCCATTCATCTGTTGATGGACATCTAGGTTCTTTCCATAGTTTGGCTATTGTGGACATTGCTGCTATAAACATTTGGGTGCACGTGCCCCTTTGGATCACTACATTTGTATCTTTAGGGTAAATACCCAATAGTGCAATTGCTGGGTCATAGGGCAGTTCTATTTTCAACATTCTGAGGAACCTCCATGCTGTTTTCCAGAGTGGCTGCACCAGCTTGCATTCCCACCAACAATGTAGGAGGGTTCCCCTTTCTCCACATCCTCGCCAGCATCTGTCATTTCCTGACTTGTTGATTTTAGCCATTCTGACTGGTGTGAGGTGATATCTCATTGTGGTTTTGATTTGTATTTCCCTGATGCCGAGTGATATGGAGCACTTTATCATATGTCTGTTGGCCATCTGGATGTCTTCTTTACAGAAATGTCTGTTCATGTCCTCCATTTCTTGATTGGATTATTGGTTCTTTGGGTGTTGAGTTTGCTAAGTTCTTTATAGATTCTGGACACTAGTCCTTTATCTGATATGTCGTTTGCAAATATCTTCTCCCATTCTGTCAGTTGTCTTTTGATTTTGTTAACTGTTTCCTTTGCTGTGCAAAAGCTTTTGATCTTGATGAAATCCCAATAGTTCATTTTTTCCCTTGCTTCCCTTGCCTTTTGCGTTGTTCCTAGGAAGATGTTGCTGCGGCAGAGGTCGAAGAGGTTGCTGCCTGTGTTCTCCTCAAGGATTTTGATGGATTCCTTTCGCACATTGAGGTCCTTCATCCATTTTGAGTCTATTTTTGTGTGTGGTGTAAGGAAATGGTCCAATGTCATTTTTCTGCATGTGGCTGTCCAATTTTCCCAGCACCATTTATTGAAGAGGCTGTCTTTTTTCCATTGGACATTCTTTCCTGCTTTGTCGAAGATTAGTTGACCGTAGAGTTTAGGGTCTATTTCTGGGCTCTCTATTCTGTTCCATTGATCTATGTGTCTGTTTTTGTGCCAGTACCATGCTGTCTTGATGATGACAGCTTTGTAATAGGGCTTGAAGTCCGGAATTGTGATGCCACCAACGTTGGCTTTCTTTTTCAATATCCCTTTGGCTCTTCGAGGTCTTTTCTGGTTCCATATAAATTTTAGCATTATTTGTTCCATTTCTTTGAAAAAGATGGATGGTACTTTGATAGGAATTGCATTAAATGTGTAGATTGCTTTAGGTAGCATAGACATTTTCACAATATTTATTCTTCCAATCCAGGAGCATGGAACATTTTTCCATTTCTTTGTGTCTTCCTCAATTTCTTTCATGAGTACTTTATAGTTTTCTGAGTATAGATTCTGTGTCTCTTTGGTTAGGTTTATTCCTAGGTATCTTATGGTTTTGGATGCAATTGTAAATGGGATTGACTCCTTAATATCTCTTTCTTCTGTCTTGCTGTTGGTGTAGAGAAATGCAACTGATTTCTGTGCATTGATTTTATATCCTGACACTTTACTGAATTTCTGTATAAGTTCTAGCAGTTTTGGAGTGGAGTCTTTTGGGTTTTCCACATATAGTATCATATCATCTGCGAAGAGTGATAATTTGACTTCTTCTTTGCCGATTTGGATGCCTTTGAACATTCTCCAGAATAGATCACATCCTCGGTCCTAAATCAGGACTCAACCGGTATCAAAAGATTGGGATCATTCCCTGCATATTTTCAGACCACAATGCTCTAAAGCTAGAACTCAACCACAAAAGGAAGTTTGGAAAGAACCCAAATACATGGAGACTAAACAGTATCCTTCTAAAGAATGAATGGGTCAACCGGGAAATTAAAGAAGAATTGAAAAAAATCATGGAAACAAATGATAATGAAAATACAACGGTTCAAAATCTGTGGGACACAACAAAGGCAGTCCTGAGAGGAAAATATATAGCGGTACAAGCCTTTCTCAAGAAACAAGAAAGGTCTCAGGTACACAACCTAACCCTACACCTACAGGAGCTGGAGAAAGAACAAGAAAGAAACCCTAAGCCCAGCAGGAGAAGAGAAATCATAAAGATCAGAGCAGAAATCAATGAAATAGAAACCAAAAAAACAATAGAACAAATCAACAAAACTAGGAGCTGGTTCTTTGAAAGAATTAATAAAATTGATAAACCCCTGGCCCGACTTATCAAAAAGAAAAGAGAAAGGACCCAAATAAATAAAATAATGAATGAAAGAGGAGAGATCACAATTAACACCAAAGAAATACAAACTATTATAAGTACATACTATGAGCAACTCTACGGCAATAAATTTGACAATCTGGAAGAAATGGATGCATTCCTAGAAACATATAAACTACCACAACTGAACCAGGAAGAAATAGAAAGCCTGAACAGACCCATAACCAGTAAGGAGATTGAAACAGTCATTAAAAATCTCCAAACAAACAAAAGCCCAGGGCCAGACGGCTTCCCGGGGGAATTCTACCAAACATTTAAAGAAGAACTAATTCCTATTCTCCTGAAACTGTTCCAAAAAATAGAAATGGAAGGAAAACTTCCAAACTCATTTTATGAGGCCAGCATCACCTTGATCCCAAAACCAGACAAGGATCCCACCAAAAAAGAGAGCTATAGACCGATATCCTTGATGAACACAGATGCGAAAATACTCAACAAAATACTAGCCAATAGGATTCAACAGTACATTAAAAAGATTATTCACCACGACCAAGTGGGATTTATTCCAGGGCTGCAAGGTTGGTTCAACATCCGCAAATCAGTCAATGTGATACAACACATCAATAAAAGAAAGAACAAGAACCATATGATACTCTCAATAGATGCTGAAAAAGCATTTGACAAAGTACAGCATCCCTTCCTGATCAAAACTCTTCAAAGTGTAGGGATAGAGGGCACATACCTCAATATCATCAAAGCCATCTATGAAAAACCCACCGCAAATATCATTCTCAATGGAGAAAAACTGAAAGCTTTTCCGCTAAGGTCAGGAACACGGCAGGGATGTCCATTATCACCACTGCTATTCAACATAGTACTAGAGGTCCTAGCCTCAGCAATCTTCCCATGATTCTTTAGTCTTGCAAAGTTAATTAATTTTTAAAATTTTATTTCTTAATCTAATTTTTAACTTCTACTCTTTCCTCTTATAACGTTTTTAACATTTATCTTAACAATACCTTTCTTTAAAAAAATCTTTTTGAACCTTTATTATTACAGTCATATTTTATCCTTTATTGTATTTAACGGTATCTTTTATACACACATAAGGTTTTTTCTTCTAAAAAATTTTGGGATACAACTTTGACTAGATCAAAATATACCCTAAATGTAGCACAGGGATTGTTTTAATCTCCAGCCTGAACAAATTCTCTCCACTTCCTTTTTCTTTCTTTTCGCAACCGACTTATCAACTCCCATTTTAGAATTTTTAGAAATTTTTTATCTTTACAGTCATATTCCATCCCTTCATTGTGTCTACCCTTATTTGTGTGAGAGGGAGTGTGTGTATATATATATTTTTTTCCTTTTTTTTTTTTTTTTTAATTTTGGGAGGTAGTTTCTTCTAAGAGACCAAAATACTCCCAAAATCAAGTGGATGGTTCTGTTCTATTCACCAGTCTAATATATATTTTTTCTTTTTCCTTTTAGAAAGAATATGTCTTTTAGGAACTTCTGTTTTCCTCCTTTCTTCTCCCCAAGATTTGAGGTCTCTTCTGATTTGGTTAATGCACATTTTTCTGGGGTCTTTGTCACCCTTTTAGTATTTTATTCTCTCCTTCATATATTCTTATCTGAATAAAATGACAAGGCGGAAAAAGTCACTGCAAAACAAAGCAAACAAACAAACAAACAAACAAACAAAAAAACAACAAGAGGCAGTACTGAAGGCTCTGGACCTAATCAATACAGTCATTGGTAATATGTCAAATCTATAGTTCAGAATGACGATTCTCAAGGTGCAAGCCAGGCTCAAAAAATGCATGGAAAATATTAGAGAAACCTTGCCTCGAGAAATAAAAACCATTTCTGGAAAAATGAACTAAAATCTAACCAACCTGAAATCATAAAAGCTGTTAATGAGGAGCAATAAAAAATGGAGGCTCTTACTGTTAGGATATATGAGGCAGAAGAGAGAATTAGGGATATAGTAGACCAAATGATGGATAATAAAGAAGCTGAGCAAAAGAGAGACAAACAACTATTAGACCACAAGGAAAGAATTCGAGAGATAAGTGATACCATAGGATGAAACATTAAATAATTGGGATACCAGAAGAAGAGGAAAGAGAGAGGGGGGCAGAAGGAATATTGGAGTGAATTATTATAGAGAATTTCCCTATATGGCAAAGGGAACATGCATCAAAATCCAGGAGATGCAGAGAACTTCCCTCAAAATCAATAAGAATAGGTCCACACCCTGTCATCTAATAGTAAAACTTACAAGTCTTAGCAACAAAGAGAAAATCCTGATAGCATCCCAGGACAAGAAGTATATGACATACAATGGTCAAATTATTAGATTGGCATCAGGCTTATCCACAGAGATCTGGCAGACCAGAAAGAACTAGCATGATATATTCAGAGAACTAGACGAGAAAAACATGCAGTCAAGAATACTATATCCAGTTAGGCTATTATTGAAAATAGAAGGAGAGATAAAAGGCTTCCAGGACAAACAAAAACTGAGAGTTTGTAAACACCAAACCAGCTCTACAGGAAATATTGAAAGGGGTCCTCTAAGCAAAGAGAGAGCCTAAGAGTAGTAGATCAGAAAGGACCAGAGACAATATACAGTAACAGTCACCTTACAGGCAATACAATGGCACTAAACTCATATCTCTGAATAGTTACCCTGAATGTAAATGATCTAAATTCCCCAATCAAAAGACACAGGGTATCAGAATGGATTAAAAAACAAAACCCGTCAATATGCTGTCCACAAGAAACTCATTTTAGACCCAAAGACACCCCCAGATTTAAAGTGAGGAGGTGGAAAACAATTTACCATGCTAATGGATATCAAAAGAAAGCTAGGGTGGCAAAAATTATATCAGATACATTAGATGTTAAGCCCAAGACTATAATAAGAGATGAGAAAAGACACTATATCATACTCAAAGGGTCTGCCCCCAAAGAAAATCTAACAATTTTAAATATCTAAGCCCTCAACTTGGGAACAGCCAACTACATAAACCAAAAATAACAAAATCGGGGCGCCTGAGTGGCTCAGTGGGCTGAGCCTCTGCTTTTGGCCCAGGTCATGATCTCAGGGTCCTGGGATTGAGCCACACATCGGGCTCTCTGCTCAGCAGGGAGCCTGCTTCCCCCTCTCTCTCTGCCTGCCTCTTTGCCTACTTGTGATCTCTCTATTATATAAATAAATAAAATCCTAAAAAATAATAATAAAATAAAAACAAAAATAACAAAATAAAAGAAAAACATCAACAATAATACATTAATAGTACGGGATGTTAACACCCCCCTCACTGAAAGGGACAAAGCCAAGCAAAAGATCAACAAGGAAATAAAGGCCTTAAATGACACACTGGACCAGACGCACATTACAGATATATTCAGAACATTTTATCCCAAAGCAACAGAATACACATTCTTCTCTAGTGTACATGGAACAATCTTCAGAATAAAACACATCCTGGGTCATAAATCAGGTCTCAACCGGTATCAGAAGATTGGGATCATTCCCTGCATATTTTCAGACCACAATGCTCTGAAGCTAGAACTCAATCACAAGAGGACATTTGGAAAGAACCCAAATCCATGAAAGCTAAAGAGCATCCTACTGAATAATGAATGGGTCAATCAGGAAATGAAAGAAGAATTGAAAAAAAATTCATGGAAACAAATGATAATGAAAACACAACTGTTCGAAATCTGTGGGACACAACAAAAACAGTCCTGAGAGGAAAATATATAACAATGCAAGCCTTTCTCAAGAAACAAGAAAGGTCTCAAATACACGACCTAACCCTATACCTAAGGGAGATGGAGAAAGAACAACAAAGAAAGCCTAAAGCCAGCATGAGAAGAGAAATAATAAAGATCAGAGCAGAAATGAATGAAATAGAAACAAACAAACAAAACAAAACCCCAACCAAACAAACAAAAAAAAACAAAACATTGGAACAAATCAATGAAACTGGGAGCTGGTTCTTTGAATGAATTAATAAGATTGATAATCCCATGGCCAGTCTTATCAAAAAGAAAAGAAAAAAGACCCCAATAAATAAAATCATGAATGAAAGAGGAGAGATCACAACCAACACCAAAGAAATACAAACAATTATAAGAACATATAATGAGCAACTATACGCCAACAAATTTGAAAATCTGGAAGAAATGGATACATTCCTAGAGACATATAAACTATCAAACTGAACCAGGATTAAATAGAACACTGGAATAGACCCATAGCCAGTAAGGAGATTGAAGCAATCATCAAAAATCTCCCAACAAACAAGAGTCTAGGGCCAGACGTCTTCCCAGGGGAATTCTACCAAACATTTAAAGAAAAACTAATTCCTATTCTCCTGAAACTATTCCAAAAAAGAGAAATGGAAGGAAAACTTTCCAACTCATTTTATGAGGCCAGCATTACATTGATCCCCAAACCAGACAAAAAACCCATCAAAAAAGAGAATTACAGCCCAATATCCTTGATGAACACAAATGTGAAAATTCTCACCAAAATACTAACCAATAGGGTCCAAAGGTACATTTAAAGGATTATTCACCACGACCAAGTGGGATTTATTCCAGCACTGCAAGGTTGGTTCAACATCTGTAAATCAATTAATGTGATACAATAAATTAATAAAAGAAAGAACAAGAACCATATGATAATCTCAATAGATGCTGAAAATGCATTTGACAAAGTACAGTCTCCTTTCTTGATCAAAACTCTTCAAAGTGTAAGAATAGAGGGTATATACTTTAATATCATCAAAGCCATTTATGAAAAACCCACAGTGAATACCATTCTCAATGGAGAAAGGCTGAGAGCTTTTACACTAAGGTCAGGAATACGGCAGGGATGTCCATTATCACCACCGCTATTCAACATAGCACTAGAAGTCCTAGCCTCAGCAATAAGACAACAAAAAGCAACTAAAGGCATCCAAATTGGCAAAGAAGAAGCCAAACTATTACTCTTTGTAGGTGATAAAATACTTACTGTGGAAAACCATAGACTCCACTCCAAATATGATAGAAGTTGTACATGACTTCAGTAAAGTGTCAGGATATAAATTCAATGCACAGAAATCAGTTGCATTTCTATATACCAACAACAAGACAGAAGAAAAAGAAATTAAAGAGTCAATCCCATTTATAAATGCACCCCAAACCATAAAATAGGAATAAACCTAACCAAGGAGGCAGAGAATCTGTACTCAGAAAACTATAAGGTATTCATGAAATAAATTGAGGAAGACACAAAGAAATGGAAAAATTTTCATGCTCATAGATTGGAAGAAAATTGTGGAAATGTCTATGCTACCTAAAGCATTCTACATGTTTAATGCAATCTCTATCAAAATCCCATCTATTTTTTCAAAGAAATGGAACAAATAATCCTAAAATTTATATGGAACTAGAGAAGACCTCAAATAGCCAGAGAAATATTGAAAAAGAAAGCCAAAGTTGGTGGCATCACAATTCCAGACTTCGTGTTCTACTACAAAGCTGTAATCATCAGGACAGTATGGAACTGGCACAAACACAGACACACAGATCAATGGAACAGAATAGATAGCCCAGAAATAGACCCTCAACTCTACGGTCAACTAATCTTCAACAAAACAGGAAAAGAATGTCCAATGGAAAAAAGACAGTCTCTTCAACAAATGGTGTTGGGAAAATTAGACAGCCACATGCAGAAAAATGAAACTGGATCATTTCCTTACACCACACAGAAAAATTGATTCAAAATGGAAGAAAGACCTCAATGTGAGAAAGGAATCCATCAAAATCCTTGCAGAGAACACAGGCAGTAACCTCTTTGACCTCAGCTGCAGCAAATGCTTCCTAGAAACATCGCCAAAGGCAAGGGAAGCAAGGGCAAAAATGAACTATTGGGACTTCATCAAGATCAAAAGCTTTTGCACAGCAAAGAAAACAATCAACAAAACCAAAAGACAGCTGACATAATGGGAGAAGACATTTGAAATGGACATATCAGATAAAGGGCTAGTATCCAAAATCTGTAAAGAACAAATCAAACTCAACACCAAAAGAACAAATAATACAATCAAGAAATGGGCAGAGGACATGAACAGACATTTCTGCAAGGAAGATATCCAGATGGCCAACAGACTCATGAAAAAGTGCTCCACATCACTCAGCATCAAGGAAATACAAATGAAACCCACAATGAGATACCGCCTCACACCAGTCAGAATGGATAAAATAACATTTCAGGAAATGACAGATGCTGGTGAGGATGTGGAAAAAGGGGAACCCTCCTACATTGTTGGTGGGAAGGCAAGCTGGTGCAGCAACTCTGGAAAACAGTATGGAGGTTCCTCAAAAAGCTGAAAATAGAGTTACCCTACCACCCAGCAATAGCACTACTGGGTATTTACCCTAAAGATACAAATGTATTGATTCAAAGGGGCACGTTTATAGCAGCTGAATGTTTATAGCAGCCATGTCCACAATAGCCAAACTATGGAAAGAACCTAGATGTCCATCAACAGATGAATGGATAAAGAAGGTGTGGTATTTATATTCAATGGAATACTATACAGCCATTAAATGAAATAAAATCTTCTCATTTGCAATGACGTGGATGACCTAGAGAGTATTATGCTGAGCGAAATAAGTCAATCAGAGAAAGACAGTTATCATATGATCTCCCTGATATGAAGAATTTGGGAAGCAGAGTGGGGGGGTAGAGAAGGAAAAAAATGAATCAAGATTGGATCAGCAGGGAAACAAACCGTAAGAGACTCTTAATCTCCCAAAACAAACTGAGAGTTGCCAGGGAGGAGGGGGGTAGGGAAAGGGTGGTTGCGTTATGGACATTGGGGAGGTTATGTGCTATGGTGAGTGCTGTGAAGTGTGTAAACTTGGTAATTCACCGACCTGTACCCTTGGGCCCAATAATACATGATATGTTAATCAAAATTTTTTAAAAAATTTAATAAAAGAATGTTTGGATTCAAACAAAATCAAATCAAATCAAAGAAGAATTTAAACAATTCATGGAAACCAATGAGAATGAAGACACTTCAGTCCAAAACCTATAGCATACAGCAAAGGATAGAGAGAGAAAAAAAAAGTGAACAAACATAAAAACCTCCAAGAAAAAAAGCCTGAAAAAACCGGTTTCTTCAGAGCCCACCCCATTGAGGGGGGTGGGAGGACTTAACTCAGGAACCATCATTGATTGAAAACCCACGTGGCAGGTCCCTCCCCCAGAAAACCAACCAGGAAAGAAAGAAAAAAAAAAAAAGACTACAAGAGAACACCACCACTACTTCATAGGACAACTTTTATTTTTAATTTGTTCCCACTATTCTGGCTCATTGTTTTTATATAGATAGTTTTTTAACTTATTTACCATCAGAGTGAGATGTCCAGTACATCAAATTCTATAATTACCTTCTAACCTGAACTTTTTGATACATACCTCTGTTTTTCTTTTCCATTTCTATTTTTTAAATTTCTTTTTTTTTAAATTTCAGTTTAGTCTAGTTTATTCCTTTTTAAATTTTTATTTTCTAATATTCATATAGAGTTAAACTTCAAAGTAATCCCCTTTCCCCAATCAATACTACTCTTATAGGTAAACTAATTTTAATCCCCATTTATCTTAGGAAAGTTGAGTTCTTTAAAAAAGCTATCAAGGTACACCCAGGAAGAATCAAAACAACCTTCCTCGCCCACACTGAGAATTTATAACCACTCTCCCATCTTTTTCTTCCATCAGTGTTTCTGTGTTTTTGTGTGTCTCCTGATAGTATATAAATCTTACACTTGGGGTTCTTTTTGACGAGGTTCTTCCTTTATTTGCATATATATATATATATATATATTTTTTTTTTCTCTTGTCATATACTTTTATCGGTCTTTTTTTTAGTCTGTTTTTGTTTGTATACTACATCAATCTTACCTTGGGGCCCATTTGGGCTGAACCTTCTCTTTTATCTACCCTTTCTTTCCTGTCTCTCTCTCTGTCTCTCTTTTTTTTTTCCTTTTCTTTTTTCTCTCATTTGGGTGGGAAATCCTGATTACTCAGAAGCGTTCCAAGGTGCACCTTGATTGCACCACGGTCGATACTCCAGCTACATCCATTCAGTCATCTCTCATCAAAATGACTAGGAGGAGGAATGCCCAACAGAAGAAAAATACAGAGGATGGACCTTCTGCAACAGAGCTAACGGCTATCAACATAGACAATATGTCGGAAAGAGAATTCAGGCTAACAAATATCCAGGCAATAGCTAGGTTGGAGAAAGGCATGGATGACCAATCGGAATTGATTAGGGCCAAACTGAAAGGGACCAGAGATGATGTTCACAATGTTACGGCAGAGCTGAAAGCTACCAGGGATGAGGTTCACAATACTCTCAATGAGTTCCAATCTAATATAAATTCTCTCAAAGCTAGGGTAACTGAGACAGAAGATAGAATTAGTGATCTGGAGGACAAACAGATAGAAAAAATCAGGAGGAAGCCTGGAACAAATAGCTTAGAAGCCACGAAAACAGAATCAGGGAAATAAATGATGCCATGAAACGTTCCAACGTCAGAATTATTGGAATCCCGGAAGGGGAGGAGAAAGAGAGAACTCTAGAAGATATAGTGGAACAAGTTCTTGAAAACATTCCCAATCTCGCGAATGGAACCAGCTTTTATGTATTAGGGGCTGAACGGTCTCCACACAAGATTATAGATTCCAGAAAAACATCAAGGCACCTGATAGTCAAATTGAGGAATCATAATTGTAGATATAATGTCTTGAAAGCAGCCAGGACAAAGAGGCTCCTTATTTACAGAGGAAAGCCCATCAGAATAACGTCAGACCTGTTCACATAGACCTGGAAAGCCAGAAAGGGCTGGCAAGATGTATTCAGGGCACTAAATGAGAAGAACATGCAGCCAAGAATACTTTATCCAGCAAGACTGACATTCAAAATGGATGGAGAGATAAAGAGTTTCCAGGACCGGTAAGGCTTAAAAGACCATGCAACCAACAAGCCGACACTGCAGGAACTATTAAGGACAGTTCTATAAAAGAGGAAAAATCCTAAGAATAGCATTGAACAAAAATATAGAGACAATCTACAGAAAGAAAGACTTCAAAGGTAACATGATGTCAATAAAAACGTATCTATCAATAATCACCCTCAATGTGAATGGCCTAAATGCGCCCATAAAATGGCACAGGATTGCAGATTGGATAAAATGACAGGACCCATACATATGTTGTCTACAAGAGACCCATTTTGAACCTAAAGATACAGCCATACTGAAAGTGAAGGGATGGAGAAGAATCTTTCACGCCAATGGGCCTCAAAAGAAGGCTGGGGTAGCGATTCTCATATCAGACAAATTAGATTTTACACTAAAGACTGTAGTCAGAGATACAGAAGGACCCTACATCATTCTTAAAGGGACTATCCCCCAAGATGATCTAACAATTGTAAATACCTATGCCCCCAATATGGGAGCAGCCAATTACATAAGAAAACTGTTAATCAAGATAAAAACTCATATTGATATGAATACACTAATCATTGGAGATCTTAACACGCTTCTCTCAGAAATAGATCAGCAAAGCAGAAAATCAATAAAGAAACAAGAGCATTGAATGACACATTGGACTAGATGGACCTCATAGATATATACAGAACATTCCACCCTAAAACAACAGAATACTCATTCTTCTCAAGTGCACATGGAACCTTCTCAGGAACAGACCACATACTGGGTCACAAATCAGGACTCAACCGATACCGAAAGACAGATTATTCCCTGCATATTCTCAAATCACAATGCTTTGTAACTGGAGCTCAATCACAAGGAAAAGTTCCAAAGGAACTCAAACACCTGGAAGCTAAAGACCACCTTGCTTACGAATGCTTGGATCAACAAGGAGAACAAAGAAGAACTGAAACAATTCCTGGAAACCAATGAGAATGAAGACACTTCTGTCCAAAACCTATGGGATACAGCAAAGGCGGTCCTAAGGGGGAAATAAAGAGCCATCCAAGCCTCCCTCAAAATAATTAAAAACTCCAGAACACAGCAGCTGTCTCTACACCTTAAAGAACTGGGGAATCAACAACAAATCAAACCAACTCCACACATAAGAAGGGAAATCATCAAGATTAAAGCTGAGATCAATGAGGTAGAAACCAGAGATACAGTACAATGTATCAATGAAACTAGAAGCTGGTTTTTTGAAAGAATCAACAAGATCGATAAACCATTGGCCACACTAACCCAAAAGAAAAGAGAGAAAGCCCAAATTCTTAAAATTATGAATGAAAAGGGAGAGATCACAATGAACCCCAAGGAAGTAGAAACAATCATCAGAAGTTGAATAAATGAAACAAGATGGGATTGGGAGGGAGACAAACCATAAGTGACTCTTAATCTCACAAAACAAACTGAGGGTTGCTGGGGGGAGGGGGTTTGGGTGAAGGGGGTGGGATTATGGTCATTGGGGAGGGTATGTGCTTTGGTGAGTGCTGTGAAATGTGTAAACCTGGTGATTCACAGACCTGTACCCCTGGGGATAAAAATAAATGTTTATAAAAAATAAAAAATTAAAAAAAAAAGAAAGAAAAAAAAAGAAGTTATTATCAACTGTTATATGCCAATAAGCTAAGCAACCCAGATGAAATGGATGCATTCCTGGAACACTATAAACTCCCAAAATTGAACCAGGAAGAAACTGACAACCAGAATAGACCAATATCTAGTAACGAGATTGAAGCAGTGATCAAAAACCTCCCAAAGTAAAAAAAATTTTTTTTAACTGTTACCTTTTTCTTTTTTACAATATTTTACTAGGTTATCTAATATATATATTTTTTTTCTTTTTTACATTTTTCTTAGGTGTTTTCTTTTTTTAAAAATACTTTTCTTTCTCTTTTTTTTCTTTTCTTTTTTCTTTTTTTTTTCTTTCTTCCTTTTTGAACTTCTTTTTATCCCCTTTCTCCCCACTCACGATTTTGGATCTCTTCTAATTTGGTTAAAGCATATTTTCCTGGGGTTGTTGCCACCCTTTTAGTATTTTACTTGCCCCTTCATTTACTCTTATCTGGACAAAATGACAAGACGGAAAAATTCAGCACACAAAAAAGAACAAGAGGCAGTACCAAAGGCTAGGGACCTAATCAATACAGACATTGGTAATATGTCAGATCTAGAGTTCAGAATGACAATTCTCAAGGTGCTAGCCGGGCTCGAAAAAGGCATGGAAGATATTAGAGAAACCCTCTCGAGAGATATAAAAGCCCTTTCTGGAGAAGTAAAATAACTAAAATCTAACCAAGTTGAAATCAAAAAAGCTATTAATGAGGTGCAATCAAAAATGGAGGCTCTAACTGCTAGGATAAATGAGGCAGAAGAAAGAATTAGTGATATAGAAGACCAAATGACAGAGAATAAAGAAGCTGAGCAAAAGAGGGACAAAAAGCTACTGGACCACAAGGGGAGAATTCGAGAGATAAGTGACACCATAAGACGAAACAACATTAGAATAATTGGGATTCCAGAAGAATAAGAAAGAAAGAAGGGAGCAGAAGGTATACTGGAGAGAATTATTGGGGAGAATTTCCCCAATATGGCAAAGGGAATGAGCATCAAAATTCAGGAGGTTCAGAGAACGCCCCTCAAAATCAATAAGAATAGGCCCACACCCCGTCACCTAATAGTAAAATTTACAAGTCTCAGTGACAAAGAGAAAATCCTGAAAGCAGCCCGGGAAAAGAAGTCTGTAACATACAATGGTAAAAATATTAGATTGGCAGCTGACTTATCCACAGAGACCTGGCAGGCCAGAAAGAGCTGGCATGATATTTTCAGAACACTAAACGAGAAAAACATGCAGCCAAGAATACTATATCCAGCTAGGCTATCATTGAAAATAGAAGGAGAGATTAAAAGCTTCCAGGACAAACAAAAACTGAAAGAATTTGCAAATACCAAACCAGCTCTACAGGAAATATTGAAAGGGGTCCTCTAAGCAAAGAGAGAGCCTACAAGTGGTAGATCAGAAAGGAACAGAGACCATATACAGTAACAGTACCTTACAGGCAATACAATGGCACTAAATTCATATCTCTCAATAGTTACCCTGAATGTGAATGGGCTAAATGCCCCTGTCAAAAGACACAGGGTATCAGAATGGATAAAAAAACAAAACCCATCTATATGTTGCCTCCAAGAAACTCATTTTAAGCCCGAAGACACCTCCAGATTTAAAGTGAGGGGGTGGAAAAGAATTTACCATGCTAATGGACATCAGAAGAAAGCAGGAGTGGCAATCCTTATATCAGATCAATTAGATTTAAAGCCAAAGACTATAGTAAGAGATGAGGAAGGACACTATATCATACTCAAAGGGTCTGTTCAACTAGAAGATTTAACAATTTTAAATATCTATGCCCCCAACGTGGGAGCAGCCAACTATATAAAGCAATTAATAACAAAATCAAAGAAACACATAAACAATAATACAATAATAGTAGGGGACTTTAACACTCCCCTCACTGAAATGGACAGGTCATCTAAGCAAAAGATCAGCAAGGAAATAAAGGCCTTAAACGACACACTGGACCAGATGGACATCACAGATATATTCAGAATATTTCATCCCAAAGCAACAGAATACACATTCTTCTCTAGTGCACATGGAACATTGTCCAGAATAGATCACATCCTCGGTCCTAAATCAGGACTCAACCGGTATCAAAAGATTGGGATCATTCCCTGCATATTTTCAGACCACAATGCTCTAAAGCTAGAACTCAACCACAAAAGGAAGTTTGGAAAGAACCCAAATACATGGAGACTAAACAGTATCCTTCTAAAGAATGAATGGGTCAACTGGGAAATTAAAGAAGAATTGAAAAAAATCATGGAAACAAATGATAATGAAAATACAACGGTTCAAAATCTGTGGGACACTCAAAGGCAGTCCTGAGAGGAAAATATATAGTGGTACAAGCCTTTCTCAAGAAACAAGAAAGGTCTCAGGTACACAACCTAACACTACACCTAAAGGAGCTGGAGAAAGAACAAGAAAGAAACCCTAAGCCCAGCAGGAGAAGAGAAATCATAAAGATCAGAGCAGAAATCAATGAAATAGAAACCAAAAAAACAATAGAACAAATCAACGAAACTAGGAGCTGGTTCTTCGAAAGAATTAATAAAATTGATAAACCCCTGGCCCGACTTATCAAAAAGAAAAGAGAAAGGACCCAAATGAATAAAATCATGAATGAAAGAGGAGAGATCACAACTAACACCAAAGAAATACAAACTATTATAAGAACATACTATGAGCAACTCTACGGCAATAAATTTGACAATCTGGAAGAAATGGATACATTCCTAGAAACATATAAACTACCACAACTGAACCAGGAAGAAATAGAAAGCCTGAACAGACCCATAACCAGTAAGGAGATTGAAACAGTCATTAAAAATCTCCAAACAAACAAAAGCCCAGGGCCAGACGGCTTCCCGGGGGAACTCTACCAAACATTTAAAGAAGAACTAATTCCTATTCTCCTGAAACTGTCCCAAAAAATAGAAATGGAAGGAAAACTTCCAAACTCATTTTATGAGGCCAGCATCACCTTGATCCCAAAACCAGACAAGGATCCCACCAAAAAAGAGAGCTATAGACCGATATCCTTGATGAACACAGATGCGAAAATACTCAACAAAATACTAGCCAATAGGATTCAACAGTACATTAAAAAGATTATTCACCACGACCAAGTGGGATTTATTCCAGGGCTGCAAGGTTGGTTCAACATCCGCAAATCAGTCAATGTGATACAACACATCAATAAAAGAAAGAACAAGAACCATATGATACTCTCAATAGATGCTGAAAAAGCATTTGACAAAGTACAGCATCCCTTCCTGATCAAAACTCTTCAAAGTGTATGGATAGAGGGCACATACCTCAATATCATCAAAGCCATCTATGAAAAACCCACCGCAAATATCATTCTCAATGGAGAAAAACTGAAAGCTTTTCCGCTAAGGTCAGGAACATGGCAGGGATGTCCATTATCACCACTGCTATTCAACATAGTACTAGAAGTCCTAGCCTCAGCAATCAGACAATAAAAGGAAATTAAAGGCATCCAAATCGGCAAAGAAGAAGTCAAATTATCACTCTTTGCAGATGATATGATACTATATGTGGAAAACCCAAAAGACTCCACTCCAAAACTGCTAGAACTTATACAGGAATTCAGTAAAGTGTCAGGATATAAAATCAATGCACAGAAATCAGTTGCATTTCTCTACACCAACAGCAAGACAGAAGAAAGAGATATTAAGGAGTCAATCCCATTTACAATTGCATCCAAAACCATAAGATACCTAGGAATAAACCTAACCAAAGAGACACAGAATCTATACTCAGAAAACTATAAAGTACTCATGAAAGAAATTGAGGAAGACACAAAGAAATGGAAAAATGTTCCATGCTCCTGGATTGGAAGAATAAATATTGTGAAAATGTCTATGCTACCTAAAGCAATCTACACATTTAATGCAATTCCTATCAAAGTACAATCCATCTTTTTCAAAGAAATGGAACAAATAATGCTAAAATTTATATGGAACCAGAAAAGACCTCGAAGAGCCAAAGGGATATTGAAAAAGAAAGCCAACGTTGGTGGCATCACAATTCCGGACTTCAAGCCCTATTACAAAGCTGTCATCATCAAGACAGCATGGTACTGGCACAAAAACAGACACATAGATCAATGGAACAGAATAGAGAGCCCAGAAATAGACCCTAAACTCTACGGTCAACTAATCTTCGACAAAGCAGGAAAGAATGTCCAATGGAAAAAAGACAGCCTCTTCAATAAATGGTGCTGGGAAAATTGGACAGCCACATGCAGAAAAATGACATTGGACCATTTCCTTACACCACACACAAAAATAGACTCAAAATGGATGAAGGACCTCAATGTGCGAAAGGAATCCATCAAAATCCTTGAGGAGAACACGGGCAGCAACCTCTTCGACCTCAGCCGCAGCAACATCTTCCTAGGAACAACGCCAAAGGCAAGGCAAGCAAGGGAAAAAATGAACTATTGGGATTTCATCAAGATCAAAAGCTTTTGCACAGCAAAGGAAACAGTTAACAAAATCAAAAGACAACTGACAGAATGGGAGAAGATATTTGCAAACGACATATCAGATAAAGGACTAGTGTCCAGAATCTATAAAGAACTTAGCAAACTCAACACCCAAAGAACAAATAATCCAATCAAGAAATGGGCAGAGGAGATGAACAGACATTTCTGCAAAGAAGACATTCAGATGGCCAACAGACACATGAAAAAGTGCTCCATATCACTCGGCATCAGGGAAATACAAATCAAAACCACAATGAGATATCACCTCACACCAGTCAGAATGGCTAAAATAAACAAGTCAGGAAATGACAGATGCTGGCGAGGATGCGGAGAAAGGGGAACCCTCCTACACTGTTGGTGGGAATGCAAGCTGGTGCAGCCACTCTGGAAAACAGCATGGAGGTTCCTCAAAATGTTGAAAATAGAACTGCCCTATGACCCAGCAATTGCACTATTGGGTATTTACCCTAAAGATACAAACGTAGTGATCCAAAGGGGCACATGCACCCGAATGTTTATAGCAGCAATGTCCACAATAGCCAAACTATGGAAAGAACCTAGATGTCCATCAACAGATGAATGGATCAAGAAGATGTGGTATATATACACAATGGAATACTATGCAGCCATCAAAAGAAATGAAATCTTGCCATTTGCGACAACATGGATGGAACTAGAGTGTATCATGCTTAGCGAAATAAGTCAAGCAGAGAAAGACAACTATGATATGATCTCCCTGATATGAGGAAGTGGTGATGCAACATGGAGGCTTAAGTGTTAGGAGAAGAATAAATGAAACAAGATGTAATTGGGAGGGAGACAAACCATAAGTGACTCTTAATCTCACAAAACAAACTGAGGGTTGCTGGGGGGAGGGGGTTTGGGAGAAGGGGGTGGGATTATGGACATTGGGGAGGGTATGTGCTTTGGTGAGTGCTGTGAAGTGTGTAAACCTGGTGATTCACAGACCTGTACCCCTGGGGATAAAAATATATGTTTATAAAAAATAAAAAATTAAAAAAAAAAAAACCTCCCAAAAGACAAGAGCCCAGGATCTGACGGATTCCCTGGGGAATTCTACCAAACTTTCAAAGAAGAAATAACACCTATTCTCCTGAAGCTGTTTTAAAAAATTGAAGCAGAAGGAAAGTTTCCAGACTCTTTCTATGAAGCCAGCATTATCCTGATCCCTTAACCAGGCAAAGGCACTATCAAAAAGGAGAATTTCAGACCAATATCACTGATGAATATGGATGCTAAGATTCTCAACAAGATCCTAGCAAACAGTATCCAACAGCGCATTAAAAAGATTATCTACCATGACCAGGTGGGATTCATCCCTGGGCTACAAGGATGGTTCAACATTTGCAAATCAATCAATGTGATAGAACAAATTTATAAGAGAATAGAGAAGAACCACATGGTCCTCTCAATTGATGCAGAAAAATCATTTGACAAAATCCCGCATCCATTCCTGATTAAAACACTTCAAAGTATAGGGATAGAGGGAACATTCCTGAACTTCATCAAATCTATCTATGAGAGACCCGCAGCAATTATCATCTTCAATGGGAAAAAGCTTGCATCCTTCCCATTGAGATCAGGAACACGACAAGGATGCCCCCTCTCACTACTCTTGTTCAATATTGTATTAGAAGTCCTAACAACAGCAATCAGAAAACCAAGAGAAATAAAAGGTATCCAAATTAGCAATGAAGAAGTCAAACTCTCTCTCTTTGTAGATGACATGATTCTTTATATGGAAAACCCAAAAGACTATACCCCCAAACTACTAGAACTCATACAACAATTCAGAAACATGGCAGGATACAAAGTCAATGTACAGAAATCAGTGGCTTTCTTATACACGAACAATGAAAATACAGAAAGGGAAATTATAGAATCGATTCCATTTACTATAGCACCAAGAACCATAAGATACCTGGAAATAAGCCTAACCAAAGAGGTAAAGAATCTGTACTCGAGGAACTACAGAACACTCATGAAAGAAATGGAAGAAAGACACAAAAAGATGGAAGACCATTCCAGTCTCTTGGATTGGAAGAATAAACACTGTTAAAAAATCTATACTGCCTAGAGCAATCTATACTTTTAGTGTCATTCCGATCAAAGTTCCACCAGTATTTTTCAAAGATCTGGAGCGAATAATCCAAAAATTTGTATGGAATCAGAAGAGACCCCGAATCTCTAGGGAAATTTTGAAAAACAAAATAAAACGGGGGAATCACGTTACCTGATTTCAAGCTTTACTACAAAGCTGTGATCACCAAGACAGCATGGTACTGGCATAAAAACAGACACATAGAGCAGTGGAACAGAGTAGAGAGCCCATATATGGACCCTCAACTCTATGGTCAATTAATCTTTGACAAAACAGGAAAAAATATCCTGTGGAGAAAAGACATTGTCTTCAATAAATGGTGCTGGGAAAATTGGACAACTATATGTAGAAGAATGAAACTGGACCATTCTCTTACACCGTACACAAAGATAAACTCAAAATGGATAAAAGACCTCAACGTGAGACAGGAATCCATCAGAATCCTAGAGGAGAACATAGGCAGTAACCTCTTCGATATCAACCACAGCAACTTCTTTCAGGATACGTCTCCAAAGGCAAAGGAAACAAAAGCGAAAATGAACTTTTGGGACTTCATCAAGATCAAAAGCTTCTGCACAGCAAAAGAAACAGTCAACAAAACAAAGAGGCAACCCATGGAATGGGAGGAGATATTTGAAAATGACAGTATCAACAAAAGATTGATATCTAGGATCTATAAAGAACTCCTCAAACTCAACCTACACAAAACAGATAATCATATTAAAAAATGGGCGGAAAATATGAGCAGACACTTCTCCAATGAAGACATACACATGGCTATCAGTCATGTGAGAAAATGTTCATCATCACTAGCCTTCGTGTAGATTTAGATTAAAACCACATTGGGATATCACCTTACACCAGTTAGAATGGCCAAAATTAGCAATACAGGAAACAACATGTGTTGGAGAGGATGTGGAGAAAGGGGAATCCTCGCCCACTGTTGGTGGGACTGCAAGTTGGTGCAGCCTCTTTGGAGAATAGTGTGGAAATTCCTTAAGAAATTAATAATAGAGCTTCCCTATGACCCTGTCATTGCACTACAAGGTATTTACCCCATAGATACAGATGTAGTGAAAAGAAGGGCCATCTGTACCCCAATGTTTATAGGAGCCATGGCCATGGTCGCCAAACTGTGGACAGAACCAAGATGTCCTTCAACGGACGAATGGATAAGGAAGATATGGTCCATAGATACTGTGGTGTATTATGCCTCCATCAGAAAGGATTAATACCCAACTTTTGTAGCAACATGGACGGGACTGGAAGAGATTATGCTGAGTGAAATAAGTGAAGCAGAGAGAGTCAATTATCATATGGTTTCACTTATTTGTGGAGCATATCAAATAGCATGGAGGACAAGGGGAGTTAGAGAGGTGAAGGGAGTTGAAGGAAATTGGAAGGGGAGATGAATCAAGAAAGACTATGGACTCAAAAACTATCTGAGTGGTTTGATGGGGTGGGGGATGGGAGGTTGGGGGAACCAGGTGGTGGGTATTATGGAGGCCACAGATTGCATGGAGCACTGGGTGTGGTGCTAAAACAATGAATACTGTCACGCTGAAAAGAAATTTAAAAAATTTTAAAAAAAATCTTAAAAATAAAAAAAAATAAAAAAGAATGAGAATAGTGAGAATTAATTTAAAAAAGAATGAAAGTTGGGTGCACCTGGATAGGCTCAGTGCGCTAAAGCCTCTGCCTTTGGTTTGGGCCATGATTCCGGTGTCCCGAGATGGAGCCCCACATCGAGCTGTTTGCTCAGCAGGGAGTGTGCTTCCTCTTCTCTTTCTCTGCCTACCTCTCTGTCTACTTGTGATCTCTATCTGTCAAATAAATAAACAAAATCTTTAAAAAAACATAAAAGCTCTATCTATGAAGTATATACATTTTACGGCAATTCCAGGAGCTTAATATCTCCTTTTCCCCTGATATTGGGGTTTTGCAGTTTTATGGGGATTCTGTGGTGGTTGTCCTTTTGTGTTTTTGTTGCTGTTGTTGTTGTTGGGTGGGTGCTGTTTTTCTGGGATCGGTCCCTGCCGCGTGGATTTCAGACAATCTTGAGAGAGTTGAGTCCTTCTGTCCCCTATCAAGGGGCTGGACTCTCAGGAAACTGGTTTTTCAGGCTTTTGTTCTCTGGAGGTTTTTTTTTTTTCTCTTTTTCTTTTTTTTTTCCCCCTTGGGGGCTTTTGGCCATTCTTCAGAGGTTTAGAGGAAATCAAACTGCACCCAGAGCTCTGTCTGAGAAAGAAACTTCTGTCTATTCCCCTCTGGGTGCTCCATAGCACATAAACTACCCCTCTGCCACCTCCCAATGGCAAAGAACGTCCCCAGCCACAGTCTCAGGGATCGCAGGAGCTCCCTCCTTTACCCTGGTGCTACTAAAAGCAGGAGCAATATTAGTTCAGAGAGTTGGCTTCCAGTGGCTGCCTTTGCTGAGGCTGTCTGGGCAGGTCCAGACCACTGGAGAGATCCCAAGTAGAGATAGCTCACTGAGATTTTCCTGTCAGCCTGGGCTGAAAGTGTTCAGACTTTCACCTGTTGTAGATAGCACCAGCTAGAACCTGCATGGACCCCTCTCAGGGGAGTGAGCAGAGAGCCACTCAGACCCAGGTCTCACAGCGAGCATGCCAAGTGCAAAAGGCTGTGGTTCTAGAGAGCACCAGCTGGCCAGAATCTCTCATGCCCACTGTCATCCAGCTGCTCTCACTTGCACTGGCAGCTCAGGGACCACGGCCTGGATGCTTTGCTGCACTCTCCCTGGCAGTTTTCCGGTGGTGGCTACCCTGTGTCTGTGGGCTTAAGCCCCTAACTGCCCAATTCCACCAATTTCCACTTAAGATCTTTTGCTCTTTTTGAGTGTTTTTAACAAGACTCCAAGTTAATGCTGGTTCCCAATCACAGGGCACTATTGTACTGCAGTATTACTTCCCAATGGGTCGCTTCTGGTGGCTCCCTCCCACTTTTGTTTATTTTCCAGTATTAGTCCAACATTCCAACTCAACTTTACCTGTCCACTGGTGTCTTCTGCCCCCATTGAGATCCAGAGGTGTATAATCCTACATCTCAGGCTGATTTCATGTGTGTTCAGTGTTCTGGTAGATAATCAGCTCACTTTAGGGGACCAGTTGAAACATGCCTTCTACTTTCCCTCCATCTTGCCCCCCCAGAAGTCTATAACACACTCAATCTTTATGATTGAAGACATCATATACAAACTTAGAAAACAATTTATATACAAAACAGTTTATATACAATGTTATATGTAACACTTCAAAAACAAATTATAGATACATTATTAGTTTCTAAAATGTACAAAACACTAAAACATAATAAAAAACACAAATAACTTGGGGCACCTGGGTGGCCCAGTAGGTTATGTCTCTGCCTTCGGCTCAGGTCATGACCCCAGTGTCTTAGGATAGAGCCCTGCATCAGGCTCTCTGCCCCCTGGGGAACCTGCTTCCCCCTCTCTCTTTGCCTGTCTCTCTGCCTACTTGTGATCTCTATCAAATAAATAAATAAAATATTAAAAAAAACCCACAAATAACTCAATAGAAAAATGGTCAGAGAGTTCTTAGCAGTAAAAATATGAATATCCAATGATAAATTAAGTTTATTTCATTACTACCATGGATATATATAATTCAATATGTGTACCACTTTTAAACAATCATACTTCCAATAATCAAAAGTCTTCATAATGTTCAGTTTTAAGAATGTGGTGAAATGTATACTGTCTATAAGAGTATATGTGTATGCTCTTTAATACATATTTTATTTATGAAAACTATGAAAATACTCCTGCATGTGAATAAACACACATCATTGTTTGGAATAAAGAAAAGTTGTGTGTATTCTAAGTGCATTTTAAGAAAGGAATGACTAAATAAATTATTCTGTTATGCAATGTAATATCATAAGGCAACTGAAATATTGAGGAAGTTATATTTTCATATAGAAAATCATTGTGATACTAAGTGGATTAAAACAATTAGAAGATTAGCATGTATGGTATGATTTAACTTATATTCAAAACCTCTTATCTAAAACTTTATATTTCTGTAAATACTGTTGCTGTGTATATTTAAATGCATAAGGAGAAGTCTAGGAAGAACTTATACTTACGTTGCCTTCTGGATATAGAAGGATTGAAGAAAGGGAGAAGATTTTTGGCGAGAGTTTTGTGTATGGTGTTTAGATTATATACAATTCCATTATATTCATGTATCATTTGTGTAAATAAATATGGGACAAGTGGGTGGCTCAGTTAAGCATCTGCCTTCAGCTCAGGGCATGATCCTACGGTCCTGGGATCGGGTCCCACATTGGGCTTCTTCCTCAGGTGGGAGCCTACTTCTCCCTCTGCCACTCCTCCTGCTTGTGTTCTTTCTCTCTCTCTGACAAATAAATGAATGAAATCTTAAAAAATAAATACAGATTTTTTAAGAAACATAAGAATGTGTTGAAGGTTAACAGGGTCAACTCGGGTCTGGTTCATCAGTTAAGGAAGCTTAGAAAAATGAGAAACATAGAGAAATACATTCCAACACTTTTCTTAAGGGAAAACTTCTAGGGTGATGGAAAGATCTGGTCTGTGTGACAGATGAATCTTCACTGTGCAGTCACTCATCAGATATAAAGCACTATGCCAGTTATCAGCAGCCTATGACCTACATTTTATGTTTATGAAGAAATGCTCAAATCATCTTGTTTTTCTTGTAACCCACCTCAAAGGGAAAGTGTTTTATCTTCTCAACAGTCATATATGACCTGTATGATAGTTGCATTTCTTACTATAAATTAATAGATTCTCCTTCTGTGTTTATATCTTTCAGTCTTATGATATAATCAGCATAATTTCACCTCCTGAATTTGGATGAATTCTGGGATATAATCAAGATCAGGCTGTAGACGTCTAAGATTGAAGACCAAGGCCTGGATTATGGTGAACTCACCATGGCAAATAACCCCTGTAAGATGGTCCTGCAGCAGGCAATCAATGCTATCTTTTGTGATACCTAGTCCTTGCTGTGTAACTTTGAATTCCTATAAATCCATTAAGGTACCAATAAATTTTGTTTCTCATTGTTCTGTTAGTTCTGTATGACTACTATCTAGTAAATTGTAAGTTTTCAGTAAATGTTTTATAATAATTACAAATACAAAATATTACTAAACTTGTTGTCAAAATATAACTTTTCCCCCCTATAGATGACCATCTACTCATTTCTTGTAGGGTAAAAACACTAGGGAAATGTGTAATGGATATGAAGTTTAAAATAACTAATTTTCCGGGATATTCTCCTCACTTTAATGTCAATATTTCTATTCTATCTATCTATTCTATGGTATTTATTATTCTTCTACATGTTAAGTGTTTTCCTTGTTAAAATGGTTGATGTGCTTGCTTTTTGTAATATTCTACTTTACTTCTGAAATGCTCTATATTAAAAAAAAATAGGGCATCTCAGTTGGAAGCATTTATGAAAGCTACAACTTCCAGAGAAGATGGTGGAGTAGGAGGATTCTAGACTTACCTCATTCCACGGATACACCTAGAAAAAAAATCCATATCAGTATATGTAATGCAGAAAATGACCCAAACACTGGAAGAACATATTCTCCACAGCTCAATGTAATGAAGAGGTCATATTGAAAATGGAAGTAAGGGTGGAGATGTAGTTGGGAAACAGATGGCCCACGGAACTCTCTGATGGAAGGAGGATTCAAGCATTGAGAGGGGAGAGGAGGGGATCCCACACAAGGCATGAAGATCCCTCACTATGAAGACAAATCCCCATAACATTTGGCTTTGAAAACCAGAGTGACATAACTTCAGAAGTTCTTACTGTCAGTGGGACAGAACTCCTGGAACTTTAAAAATCAGCCAACTTAGTTCTTGTAGAGTTGGGAGGCAACAGAAAATTGAGTTGCTGCCCTCAATGGGGAAAAACAACAGTTTTGCTGAGATACAGCGGGGAAGCAGCAGTTTGAAAAATACCTGTGGTATACGAAGAGATTTGTTTACTAATCTCAGAGTGTGTGCTGGAAGGGCAGGGATCTTCAGGAGTCTAATAAGAACAAAAGAGCTGGTGGGCACCATTTCCATTTCTGATACTTCAGCCTAGATACACAGAAACCCAAGTGAGCCAGGGCAGAGCAGGCACTCTCCACCTAACTTGCTAAGAGAATACCATGCCCCCATGCTCTTTTGTGAATCTGTCCCCTCCAGCCCAGCACCAGAATGTATTTTCCAGGGTGGCTGCAAGTTCCCACCTACAGTGGACCTGCATGGACCTTGATGGCACCATGGGCCCTGCCCAATATTCCCTTGAAGACCCAATCTATTCAACAAGCTGCTGACAACAGTCCATCAAATTGGCACCACAAGAATGGCAGTGTGCAAGGAGCCCCAACAGCGCAAGAACCATCCCAAAGTGGCTCCTGACCCAAGAACTGGGGACGAAACCCACACATAATAGTTTGACTGCATCCCCAACAGCTGGGATAGGGCAACCATATGTACTGACTACAGGACTTACCCAGCAATGAAAGCTTCTCAAAAGACAACGCAAGGAGAGCATCTGTAGTTGGGTGCCACTACATCTCTGGCAAACACCACATCTAACAAGACCGAAGTTGCCTTAAACTGGTCCACTAACAACATAGGGAAAAACTCTGCCCATGACAGGCCAAGAGAGGCATTTCAGATGGCTGGATTGAAAGCAAATGAGGCTTATCCACAATAGTAGGGTACACACAATGCACAAAGAAGACACCCCTGAAGTGCCAGGTTCTCATGAACAGATGACATTGCACTGCAGAGCACTAAATGAGGAGATAGAGGAATATGTTCCAAATGGAAGAACAAGATAAAAATCAAAGCAGGAGAGCTTAAAAGAAAACCCTGAAATAAGTAATATGCCTGATAGAGAATTTAAGGTAATGGTCACAAAGATATTCACTGGGTTTGAGAAAGGAATATAAGACTTCAGTAACACCCTCAACAAAGAGATAGAAAACATAAAAAAGAACCACTGGAAATTAAGAACTCAATAACTGAAATTTAAAATACACTAGAATGAATAAATAGTAGACAAGAGGAAGCAGAAGAGCAGGTCAGTGACTTGAAGGACAGAGTAATGGAAAGCAATCAATCAGGGGACTCAGTTACATAATAAAGGCTAACATTGACATTATAGCAATCCCAGAAGAAGAGATAGAAAAGGGAGCATAAAATCTATTTGAAGAAAACTGACATCCAGATCCAGGAAGAACAGAGACAACCCATCCCCCAACAAAATTGCCCAAGGATGTCAATGCCAAGAGAGATCATTTTTAAACTGGCAAAAAGTAGTGATAAAGAGAGAATTGTAAAGGGAGCAAAAGAAAACAGTTAAGTACAAGAGAAACCCCATAGGGTACCAGTGGATTTTTCAGGAGAAACTTTGCAGGCCAGGAGAAAGTGGCATGATATAGTAAAAGTGCTGAAAGAAAAAACAAAAACAAAAATGGCAAACAGAATACTCTATCCAGCAAGGCTATCATTCAGAACAGAAGGAGAGATAAAGAAAAAAATTTCCTAGACAAAGTAAAAGGAATTTCTTACCACTAAATCAGCCTTAAAAAAATTTTTAAAGAGGACTTTGAAGGGAAAGGAAAATTGATATGTAGAAATTAAAAAAAAATAAGCACATCAATAAAATTAAGTATATCTATAAATAATCTGTTAATGCATTCATGGTGTAAAGATGTTAAAATTAAAACATGCATAAAATGTAGGGTACAGTGTTAAATATTTAGTACCTTTAGAATAGTTCAAACTTAAGTGGCCATCAATTTAATATAGATTACTATATGCATGGAATGCGATATATAAAACTAATGGTAACCACAAATCAAAAACTTGTCAAAAAATAAAAGGAATGGAAGTCAAGCATGTCAGTACAAAAACCATAAAACCACATGAAAGAAGGAAAGAACAGCAGCAACCCAAAAAATCCATAAAACAAGAAACAAAATGGCAATAATTCAATCCCTATCAACAATTACTTCGAATGTATATGGAGAAAATGCTTCAATTAAAAGACATAAGGTGATTGTATGGATTAAAAAAAAACAAGATGCATCTATATCCTGATTTCAACCAATTCACTTTAGGCCTATCGACACATGGTGACTGAAATCAACATGATAGAAAAAAGTATCATGCAGATGGACGTGAAAGGAAAGCTGGGGTAGCAATACTGGAAAAAATAGACTTTAAAAAAAGTATTGTAACAAGAAACAAAGACAGACACTACATAATGATAATCACAATAGTCAAACAAGAAGAAAGAGTTGTAAATATTTATGTACCCAACATGGGAAGACCCAAATAAATAAAGCGCTTATTAACACACATAAAGGGAAAAAAATCTACAGTAATATAGTAATAGCATGAACTTTGACATCAGTAGAAACAGATGAAGACACCAAACTTATATCAATGGATAGATCTTACAGATAGGAAAATAACAAAGATACAGTGGCTTTGAATGACACATTTGACCAGATGAATCTAACAAATATATTCACAAAACTGCATCCCCAAACAGCAGAATGCCCTTTATTTTTAAATAAGATCTCCAAAGAAGAGTATTTTATTAAGTTCTTATTATTAATTCTGGCATAGTTAACATCGTGTTTTATTAGTTTCAGGTGTACAGTATGTGATTGGAAAATTCTATATATTACTCAGGGTTTATCATGAAAAGTGTACTCTTTAATCCTCAACACCTTTTTTACCCATTCTCCCACCGACCTCTGTTCTGGTAACCATCAGTTTGCTCCCTATAGTTATGAATCTGTTTCCTAGTTTGTCTATTATTTTCCTTTGCTAATTTGTTTTATTTCTTAAATTTCACACATTGTTTTCTTTACTTCTCTTTCTGCAGTTTCAATTAGTGATATATAAAAATGCAACACATTTATGTACATTGATTTTGTATCCTGCAACTATACTGAAGTCGTTTAGAAAGTCTAGCAGTTTTTTGGTGGAGTCTTTTAGGTTTTCTATATATAGTGTCTTGTCATGTGCAATAAGTAAAGTTTTACTTCTTCCTTACTGATTTGGATGCCTTTTATTTCTTTTTTGTTCTCTGATTGCTATGACTGGGACTTCCAGTACTATTTTGAATAAAAGTGGTGAAAGTAGATATCCTTGTCTTCTTCCTGACCTTAGAGGAAATGTTCTCAGTTTTTCTCTATTGAGGATGTTGTTAGTTTTGGGTTTTTCAGATATGGTCTTTATTGTTTTGAAGTGTGTTCCTTCTAAAACGTCGTTGTGGAGGGCCTTTTATCATGAATGGATGTTGTATTTGACAAATGCTTTTTTCTGCATCTATTGAAATGATCATATGATTCCTATCTTTACTTTTATTGATATGATGTAAGATTTTGATTGATTAGTGAATATTGACCCACACTGACAACTCAGAAATAAAACACATTCGATTGTAGTGAATGATATTCTAATGTATTATTGAGATAAGATGGTTACTGTTTTATTAAGAGCTTTTGCATCTATATTCATCGGGGATATTGGTCTGTAGCTTCTTCTGTAAGTACTGTCTTTAACCCATTTTGGTATCAGGAAAATGGTTGTCTCATAGAGTGAATTTGGAAGATTTCTTACCTTTACTACTTGTTGGAATAGTTTGAGAAGAATAGGTAGTAACTCTTCTTTAAGTGTTCGGTAAAATTCACCTGTGAAGACGACAAGTCCTGGACTTTCATTTTTGATTATTGACTGAATTTTCCTCCTATTTATCAGTCTGTTCAAACTTTCTATTTCTTCCTATTTCTTTCTTGGTAGATTATATGTTTCTAAGAATTTATCCATTTCTTCTTTTTTTAAAATTTTTTATTTTTTAAAAAAAATGTTTTTTTATTTTTTATAAACATATATTTTTATCCCCAGGGGTACAGGTCTTTGAATCATCAGGTTTACACACTTCACAGCAATAACCAAAGCACATACCCTCCCCAATGTTCATAATCCCACCCCCTTCTTCCAAACCCCCTCCCCACAGCAACCCTCAGTCCGTTTTGTGAGATTAAGAGTCACTTATGGTTTGTCTCCCTCCCAATTCCATCTTCTTTCATTGATTCATCTTCTACCCACTTAAGCCCCCATGTTGCATCACCACTTCCTCATATCAGGGAGATCATATGATAGTTGTCTATCTCTGCTTGACTTATTTCGCTAAGCATGATACGCTCTAGTTCCATCCATCTTGTCGCAAATGGCAAGATTTCATTTCTTTTGAAGGCTGCATAGTATTCCATTGTGTATATATACCACATCTTCTTGATCCATTCATCTGTTGATGGACATCTAGGTTCTTTCCATAGTTTGGCTATTGTGGACATTGCTGCTATAAACATTCGGGTGCACGTGCCCCTTTGGATCACTACGTTTGTATCTTTAGGGTAAATACCCAGTAATGCAATTGCTGGGTCATAGGGCAGTTCTATTTTCAACATTTTGAGGAACCTCCATGCTGTTTTCCAGAGTGGCTGCACCAGCTTGCATTCCCACCAACAGTGTAGGAGGGTTCCCCTTTCTCCGCATCCTCGCCAGCATCTGTCATTTCCTGACTTGTTGATTTTAGCCATTCTGACTGGTGTGAGGTGATATATCATTGTGGTTTTGATTTGTATTTCTCTGATGCCGAGTGATATGGAACACTTTTTCATGTGTCTGTTGGCCATCTGGATGTCTTCTTTGCAGAAATGTCTGTTCATGTCCTCTGCCCATTTCTTGATTGGATTATTTGTTCTTTGGGTGTTGAGTTTGCTAAGTTCTTTATAGATTTTGGATACTAGCCCTTTATCTGATATGTCGTTTGCAAATATCTTCTCCCATTCTGTCAGTTGTCTTTTGATGTTGTTAACTGTTTCCTTTGCTGTGCAAAAGCTTTTGATCTTGATGAAATCCCAATAGTTCATTTTTTCCCTTGCTTCCCTTGCCTTTGGCGTTGTTCCTAGGAAGATGTTGCTGCGGCTGAGGTCGAAGAGGTTTCTGCCTGTGTTCTCCTCAAGGATTTTGATGGATTCCTTTCTCACATTGAGGTCCTCCATCCATTTTGAGTCTATTTTTGTGTGTGGTGTAAGGAAATGGTCCAATTTCATTTTTCTGCATGTGGCTGTCCAGTTTTCCCAGCACCATTTATTGAAGAGGCTGTCTTTTTTCCATTGGACATTCTTTCCTGCTTTGTCGAAGATTAGTTGACTGCAGAGTTGAGGGTCTATTTCTGGGCTCTCTATTCTGTTCCATTGATCTATGTGTCTGATTTTGTGCCAGTACCATGATGTCTTGATGATGACAGCTTTGTAATAGAGCTTGAAGTCTGGAATTGTGATGCCACCAACGTTGGCTTTCTTTTTCAACATCCCTTTGGCTATTCGAGGTCTTTTCTGGTTCCATGTAAATTTTAGAATTATTTGTTCCATTTCTTTGAAAAAGATGGATGGTACTTTGATAGGAATTGCATTAAATGTGTAGATTGCTTTAGGTAGCATAGATATTTTCACAATATTTATTCTTCCAACCCAGGAGCATGGAACATTTTTCCATTTCTTTGTGTCTTCCTCAATTTCTTTCATGAGTACTTTATAGTTTTCTGAGTATAGATTCTGTGTCTCTTTGGTTAGGTTTATTCCTAGGTATCTTATGGTTTTGGGAGCAATTGTAAATGGGATTGACTCCTTAATTTCTCTTTCTTCTGTCTTGCTGTTGGTGTAGAGAAATGCAACTGATTTCTGTGCATTGATTTTATATCCTGACACTTTACTGAATTCCTGTATAAGTTCTAGCAGTTTTGGAGTGGAGTCTTTTGGGTTTTCCACATATAGTATCATATCATCTGCGAAGAGTGATAATTGGACTTCTTCTTTGCCGATTTGGATGCCTTTAATTTCCTTTTGTTGTCTGATTGCTGAGGCTAGGACTTCTAGTACTATGTTGAATAGCAGTGGTGATAATGGACATCCCTGCCATGTTCCTGACCTTAGCGGAAAAGCTTTCAGTTTTTCTCCATTGAGAATGATATTTGCGGTGGGTTTTTCATAGATGGCTGTGATGATATTGAGGTATGTGCCCTCTATCCCTACACTTTGAAGAGTTTTGATCAGGAAGGGATGCTGTACTTTGTCAAATGCTTTTTCAGCATGTATTGAGAGTATCATATGGTTCTTGTTCTTTCTTTTATTGATGTGTTGTATCACATTGACTGATTTGCGGATGTTGAACCAACCTTGCAGCCCTGGAATAAATCCCACTTGGTCGTAGTGAATAATCCTTTTAATGTACTGTTGAATCCTATTCGCTAGTATTTTGGTGAGAATTTTTGCATCTGTGTTCATCAAGGATATTGGTCTATAGCTCTCTTCTTTGATGGGATCCTTGTCTGGTTTTGGGATCAAGGTGATGCTGGCCTCATAAAATAAGTTTGGAAGTTTTCCTTCCATTTCTATTTTTTGGAACATTTTCAGGAGAATAGGAATTAGTTCTTCTTTAAATGTTTGGTAGAATTCCCCTGGGAAGCTGTTTGGCCATGTGCTTTGTTTGTTTGGAGATTTTTAATGACTGTTTCAATCTCCTTACTGGTTATGAGTCTGTTCAGGCTTTCTATTTCTTCCTGGTTCAGTTGTGGTAGTTTATATGTTTCTAGGAATGTATCCATTTCTTCCAGATTATCAAATTTATTGGCGTAGAGTTGCTCATAGTATGTTCTTATAATAGTTTGGATTTCTTTGGTGTTAGTTGTGATCTCTCCTCTTTCATTCTTGATTTTATTTATTTGGGTCCTTTCTCTTTTCTTTTTGATAAGTCAGGCCAGGGGTTTATCAATTTTATTAATTCTTTCAAAGAATCAGCTCCTAGTTTCGTTGATTTGTTCTATTGTTTTTTTGGTTTCTATTTCATTGATTTCTGCTCTGCTTTTTATGATTTCTCTTCTCCTGCTGTGCTTAGGGTTTCTTTCTTGTTCTTTCTCCAGCTCCTTTAGGTGTAGGGTTAGGTTGTGTACCTGAGACCTTTCTTGTTTCTTGAGAAAGGCTTGTACCGCTATATATTTTCTTCTCAGGACTGCCTTTGTTGTGTCCCACAGATTTTGAACCGTTGTATTTTCATTATCATTTGTTTCCATGATTTTTTTCAATTCTTCTTTAATTTCCCAGTTGACCCATTCATTCTTTAGAAGGATGCTGTTTAGTCTCCATGTATTTGGGTTCTTTCCAAACTTCCTTTTGTGGTTGAGTTCTAGCTTTAGAGCATTGTGGTCTGAACATATGCAGGGAATGATCCCATTCTTTTGATACCGGTTGAGTCCTGATTTAGGACCGAGGATGTGATCTATTCTGGAGAATGTTCCATGTGCACTAGAGAAGAATGTGTATTCTGTTGCTTTGGGATGAAATGTTCTGAATATATCTGTGATGTCCATCTGGTCAAGTGTGTCGTTTAAGGCCTTTATTTCCTTGCCGATCTTTTGCTTGGATAATCTGTCCATTTAAGTGAGGGGAGTTTTAAAGTCCCCTACTTTTATTGTATTATTGTTGTTGTGTTTCTTTGATTTTGTTATTCATTGGTTTATATCGTTGGCTGCTCCCACGTTGGGGGTATATGTATTTAAAATTGTTAGATCTCCTTGTTGGACAGACCCTTTGAGTATGTTATAGTGTCCTTCCTCATCTCTTATTATAGTCTTTGGCTTGAAATCTATTTGATCTGATATAAGGATTGCCACTCCTGCTTTCTTCTGATGTCCATTAGCATGGCAAATTCTTCCCCCCCCTCACTTTAAATCTGGAGGTGTCTTCGGGCTTAAAATGAGTTTCTTGGAGGCAACACATAGATGGTTTTTTTTTTTTAATCCATTCTGATACCGTTTGTCTCTTGACAGGTTCATTTAACCCATTAACATTCAAGGTAACTATTGAGAGATATGAATTTATTGCCATTGTATTGCCTGTAAGGTGACTGTTACTCTATATGGTCTCTGTTCCTTTCTGATCTACCACTTGTAGGCTCTCTCTTTGCTTAGAGGACCCCTTTCAATATTTCCTGTAGAACTGGTTTGTGTTTGCAAATTCTTTCAGTTTTTTTTGTCCTGGAAACTTTTAATCTCTCCTTCTATTTTCAATGATAGCCTTGCTGGATATAGTATTCTTGGCTGCATGTTTTTTCTCGTTTAGTGCTCTGAAAATATCATGCCAGCTCTTTCTGGCCTGCCAGGTCTCTGTGGATAAGTCAGCTGCCAATCTAATATTTTTACCATTGTATGTTAGACTTTTTTTCCTGGGCTGCTTTCAGGATTTTCTCTTTGTCACTGAGACTTGTAAATTTTACTATTAGGTGACGGGGTGTGGGCCTATTCTTATTGATTTTGAGGGGCGTTCTATGAACCTCCTGAATTTTTTTGTTTTTTTTTAGATTTTATTTATTTATCAGAGAGAGAGAGGGGAGAGAGCGAGCACAGGCAGAATGGCAGGCAGAGGCAGAGGGAGAAGCAGGCTCCCCGCCAAGCAAGGAGCCTAATGTGGGAGTCGATCCCAGGACGCTGGGATCATGACCCGATCGAAGGCAGCCGCTTAACCAACTGAGCCACCCTGGCATCCCATGAACCTTCTGAATTTTGATGCTTGTTCCCTTTGCCATATTGGGGAAATTCTCCCCAATAATTCTCTCTAGTATACCTTCTGCTCCCCTCTCTCTTTCTTCTTCTTCTGGAATCCCAATTATTCTAATGTTGTTTCGTCTTATGGTGTCACTTATCTCTCGAATTCTCCCCTCATGTTCCAGTAGCTGTTTGTACCTCTTTTGCTCATCTTCTTTATTCTGTCATTTGGTCTTCTATATCACTAATTCTTTCTTCTGCCTCATTTATCCTAGCAGTGAGAGCCTCCATTTTTTATTGCACCTCATTAATTGCTTTTTTAATTTCAACTTTGTTAGATTTTAGTTATTTCTCCAAAAGGGCTTTTATATCTCCCGAGAGGGTTTCTCTAATATCTTCCATGCCTTTTGTGAGCCTGGCTAGATTTTTGAGAATTGTCATTCTGAACTCTAGTTCTGACATATTACTAATGTCTGTATTGATTAGGTCCCTAGCCTTCGGTACTGCCTCTTGTTCTTTTTTTTTTTTTTTTTTTTTTTTGGTGAATTTTTCTTCCTTGTCATTTTGTCCAGATAAGAGTATATGAAGGAGCAAGTAAAAAAGTAAAAGTCGCAACAACCCCAGGAAATATGCTTTAACCAAATCAGAAGAGATCTGAAATCGTGAGGGGCGAGAAAGGGGATAAAAAGATGTTCAGAAAGAAAGAAAGAAAAAAAAGGAAAATATAAAGAAAAGAATTTTAAAAAAAGAAAAGTAATAAAGAAAAATATAAAAAAGAAAAAATATATATATTAGATAAACTAGTTAAAAAACGTTAGAAAAGGGTAAAAGTTAAAAAAAATTTTAGCTGAAGAAGAGAAAAAAAAATGAAAAAGAAAAAAATTAAATTCACTGCAAGACTAAAAAAATCACAGGAAGAACGCCATGAGTTCCGTGCTTTGCTTTCTCCTTCTCTGGAATTCTGCTGTTCTCCTTGGTGTTGAATCCGCACTCCTTGGTAAGTGAACTTGGTCTTGGCTGGTTTTCTTGTTGATCTTCTGGTGGAGGGGCCTGGTGTAGTGATTCTCAGGTGTCTTTGCCCCAGGCGGAATTGCACCGCCCTTTCCAGGGGCTGGGCTGATTAATCTGCTCGGGTTTGCTTTCAGAGGCTTTTGTTCCTTGAACGCTTTCCGTAGAGTTCTGGAGGATGGGAATACAAATTGCGGCCTCCTGGTCTCTGGCCCGGAGGAGCTGACAGCCCAGGGCCCCATTCCTCAGTGCACCCTCAAAGAACAGCGTCCAGTTACTCCCATCGAGCTCTCACCGAGCCTGTGGCTGGTTCATGGTAACCCGGAGCTGTGAGCTTAGTGTCGGATCTGTCTTTGTAGCTGGTTTTCCCGTTCCAATACCCGCAAGCTCTTTGAGAGTCAGACACCCCTGATCCTTCTGTGATCCTGCGGGACCTGAGGCCATGCTGACCTCGCGTGGGCTTCGCCCCGGTTTAGCCTCTGGAGTGATGTCCCTCAGCAGAACAGACTTTTAAAAGTCCTGATTTTGTGCTCTATTGTTTCGCCACTTGCTGGGAGCTTGCCCCTTCCCCCGGGATCTATCTTCCCGTCCCTTTGGATTCACTTCTCCGGCAGTCCTACCGTTCAGAAAGTGGTTGTTTTTCTGTTTCCAGAATTGCTGTTCTTCTTTTCTTCTATCTGCCGATGTATTTGCAGGTGTTTGCAATCTTTAGATAAGCTATCTAGCTCATCTCCTGCTAGCTGAAGTAGTCTCAGCCTGGTAATTCTCCGCCATCTTGACTCCTTCCCCCTTTCTGTATTTTCATTGTTAGTGTATAAGAAAGCCACTGATTTCTGTACATTGACTTTGTATCCTGCCACATTCCTGAATTGCTGTCTGAGTTCTAGTAGTTTGGGCATGGGTCTTTTGGGTTTTCCATATAACGAATCATGTCATCTGCAAAGAGAGAGAGTTTGACTTCTTCATTACCAATTTGGATACCTTTTATTTCCCTTTGTTGTCTGATTGCTGTTGCTAGGACTTCTAATACTACGTTGAACAAGAGTGGTGAGAGTGGGCATCCTTGTTGTGTTCCTGATCTCAATGGGAAGGGCTCAAGCTTTTTTCCATTGAGGATGATATTTGCTGTGGGTCTATCATAGATAGATTTGATGAAGTTCAGGAATGTTCCCTCCATGCCTTTCCTTTGAAGCGTTTTAATCAGGAACGGATGCTGGATTATGTCAAATGCTTTTTCTGCATCAATTGAGAGGACCATGTGGTTCTTCTCTCTTCTCTTATTAATTTGTTCTATCACATTGATTGATTTGCACATGTGGAACCATCCTTGTAGCCCAGGGATGAATCCCACCTGGTCATGGTGGATAATCTTTTTAATGTGCTGTTGGATCCTGTTTGCTAGAATCTTGTTGAGTATCTTAGCATCCATATTCATCAGTGATATTGGTTTGAAATTCTCCTTTTTGGTAGGCTCTTTGCCCGGTTTGAGGATCTGGGTAATGCTGGCTTCATAGAAAGAGTCTGGAAGTTTTCCTTCTGCTTCATTTTTTTGAAACATCTTCAGGAGAATAGGTGTTATTCCTGTTTGAAAGTTTGGTAGAATTCCCCAGGGAATCCGTCAGGTCTTGGGCTGTTGTTATTTGGGAGTTTTTTGATCACTGCTTCAATCTCGTTACTAGATATTGTTGTATTCAGGTTGTCAATTTCTTCCTCGTTCAATTTTGGGAGTTTATAGTGTTCCAGGAATGCATCCAATTCGTCTAGGTTGCTTAGCTTATTGGCATATAACAGTTGATAATAACTTCTGATGATTGTTTCTACTTCCTTGGTGTTATTTGTGATCTCTCCCTTTTCATTCATAATTTTATGAATTTGGGCTTTCTCTCTTTTGGGTTAGTGTGGCCAATGGTTTATTGATCTTATTGATTCTTTCAAAAAATCAGCTTCTAATTTCATTGATATGTTCTACTCTATCTTTGGTTTCTACCTCATTGATCTCTGCTTTAATCTTGATGATTTCCCTTCTTATGTGTGGAGTTGGTTTGATTTGTTGTTGATTCTCCAGTTCTTTAAGGTGTAGAGACAGCTGCTGTGTTCTGGATTTTTCAATTTTTTTGAGGGAGGCTTGGATGGCTCTGTATTCCCCCCTTAGGATAGCCTTTGCTGTATCCCATAGGTTTTGGACTGATATATCTTCATTCTCATTGGTTTCCATGAATTGTTTCAGTTCTTATTTGATCTCCTGGTTGATCCAAGCATTCTTAAGCAAGGTGGTCTTTAGTTTACAGGTGTTTGAGGTACTTATGAACTTTTCCCTGTGACTGAGATCTAGTTTCAAAGAATTGTGATCTGAGAATATGCAAGGAATAATCTCAGTCTTTTGGTATCGGTTGAGTCCTGATTTGTGACCCAGTATGTGGTCTGTTCCTGAGAAGGTTCCATGTGCACTTGAGAAAAATGAGTATTCTGTTGTTTTAGGGTGGAATGTTCTGTATATATCTATGAGGTCCATCTGGTCCAATGTGTCATTCAATGCTCTTGTTTCTTTATTAATTTTCTGCTTTGCTGATCTATTTCTGAGAGAAGCATGTTAAGATCTCCAACGATTAGTGTATTCATATCAATATGAGTTTTTATCTTGATTAACAGTTTTCTTATGTAATTGGCTGCTCCCATATTGGGGGCATAGATATTTGCAATTGTTAGATCATCTTGGTGGATAGTCCCTTTAAGAATGATGTAGTGTCCTTCTGTATCTCTGACTACAGTCTTTAGTTTAAAATCTAATTTTTCTGATATGAGAATTGCTACGCCAACTTTTTTTGAGACCCATTGGCATGAAAGATGCTTGTACATCCCTTCACTTTCAGTCTGGGTGTATCTTTAGGTTCAAAATGGGTCTCTTATAGAAAACATATGGATGGGTCCAGTCGTTTTATCCAGTCTGCAACCCTGTGCCATTTTATGGGCGCATTTAGGCCATTCACATTGAGGGTGATTATTGATAGATACATTTTTATTGACATCATGTTACCTTTGAAGTCTTTATTTCTGTAGATTGTCTCTACATTTCTGTTCAATGTTATTTTTAGGCTTTTTCCTCTTTTATAATACCCCCCTTAATATTTCCTGCTGTATCGGCTTGGTGGCTGCATAGTCTTTTAAGACTTGCCGGTCTTGGAAACGATTTATCTCTCCATCCATGTTGAATGTCAGTCTTGCTGGATAAAGTATTCTTGGCTGCGTGTTCTTCTCATTCAGTGCCCTGAATATATCTTGCCAGCCCTTTCTGGCTTGACAGGTCTTTGTGGGCACATCTGACGTTATTTTGATGGGCTTTCCTCTGTATGTAAGGATCTTCTTTGTCCTAGCTGCTTTCAAGAGGTTCTGCCTACCATTATAATTCTTCATTCTTACTATTAGGTGTCTCAAGGACTTTCAAGAATCTGTAATCTTGGGGGGAAACCGTTCCGTCCTGTAGTACATGAATGCTGCTTCCATTCATGAGATTTGGAAAATTTACATGAAGAACTTGTTCCACTATATCTTATAGACTTCTTTCTTTCTCCTCCCCTTCAGGGATTCCAATTATTCTGACATTGGAATGTTTCATGGCATCATTTATTTCCCTGATTCTGTTTTCGTGACTTCTAAGCTGTTTGTTCCAGGCTTCCTCCTGATTTTTTCTCTCTATCTGTTTGTCCTCCAGATCACTAATTCTATCTTCTGTCTCAGTTACCCTAGCTTTGAGAGAATTTAGATTAGATTGGAAATCATTGAGAGCATTGTGAACCTCATCCCTGGTAGCTTTCAGCTCTTCCCTAACATTGGAAACATGATCTCTAGTCATTTTCAGTTCGGCCCTAATCAATTCCGATTGGTCATCCATGCCTTTCTCCAACCTAGCTATTGCCTGGATAATTGTTAGCCTGAATTCTCCTTCCGACATATTGTCTATGTTGATAGCTGTTAGCTATGTTGCAGAAGGTCCCTCCTCTGTATTTTTCTTCTGTTGGGCATTCATCCTCCTAGTCATTTTGGTTAGAGATGGCTGAACAGGTGTAGCTGGATGTATCGATCGTGGTGCAGTAAAGGTGGACCCTGGAACGCTTCTGAGCAATCAGGGTTCCCCACCCAAATGTGAGGAAAAAGAAAAGGAAAAGAAAAAAAGAGAGAGGGAGAGAGACAGGATCGAAAGGTGAGGTAAAAGAGAAGGTTCAGCCCAAATGGGCCCCAAGGTAAGATTTATGAAGTATACAAACAGAAACAAACAAAAAGACTGATAAAAGTATATGACAAGAGAATATATATATATATATATATATATATATATATATATATATTTGCATATATCTTTGCAAATAAAGGAAGAACTTCGTCAAAAAAGAACCCCAAGTGTAAGATTTATATACTATCAGGACAAAAACAAAAACACAGAAATACTTGTGAAAGAAAAAGATGGGAGAGTGGTTCTAAATTCTCAGTGTGGGTGAGGAAGGTTGTTTTGATTCTTCCTGGATGTATCTTGATATCTTTGTTATAGGACTCAACTTTCCTAAGATAAAGGTGGATTAGGAATTGGTTTACCTATAGGGGTGGCATTGATTGGGGACAGGGGATTACCTTGAATTTTAACTCTATATGATTATTAGAAAATAAAAATTAAAAAAGGAATAAACTAGACTAAGCTAAACTTAAATTAAAAAAAAATTAAAAAATAGAAATGCAAAAGGAAAGCACAGGTGTATGTATCAAAAAGTTCAGGTTAGAAGGTAATTATGGAATTTGATGTACTGGACATCTCACTGTAACGGTAACTAGGTTAAAAATTATATATATAATAATAAAAACTATCTATATTTTAAAAAATGAGCCAGAATAGTGGGAATGAATCAATAATAAAAATTGTCCTATGAAGTAGTGGAGGTTGTTCTCTTGTGGTCTTTTTTTTTTTTTCCCTTTCCTCGTTGGATTTCTGGGGGAGGGGCCTGACATGTGGGTTTTCAGTCAATGATGTTCTCTGAGTTAAGTCCTCCCGCCCCCCTCAAGGGGGTGGGCTCTGAGGAAACTGTTTTTTTTAGGCTTTTGTTCTCTGGAGGCTTTTATATTTGTTCACTGTTGTTTTTCTCTCTCACCTTGACCGCTTTTGATGGTTTTTGTAGGTTTAGAGGAAAGCAAACTGCACCCTGACCTCCCTCTTAGAGAGAAACCTCAGTCTGGCTGCAGATCCCAAATAAGTTCCCCCTTGGCTGCTGGCAGAGCAGGTTCCCATTCGCGGTCCCTGGCGACTCAGGATTTTTTGCTTGTACCCCAAACCACGGCAGTGGCGGCTGTCTGGGCAGCTCCAGACTGCAAAGAGACATTCCATGCAGTGATGGCACACTGAGATTTTCCCACTGGCCAAGGCTCGGAGTGCCTGGTATTTCCGGGTCTGAGAACAGGAGGCCTGTGCACACCTCTCTCAGGGGAGGGCGTGGGGCATGACTTGGACTTTGATGGCATGGCGGGACACTCGCATGGGGACTGTAAAAAGGCTGTGCTTCTGTTCACTGGCAAGGCTCCCAGCCCCTCATGGGAGCCCGGTGCCACATGCTCTCAGGCGCGCTCGTGGTTCAGGGACCAAGACCTGGTTTCTCTGCCGCACTCTCTCTGGCTCTGCACCAGGGGTGGCTGTCCTGGGTCTGGGGACTTATGCCCCTGACCCTAACACCCTGATTCCCGCAATTTCCTCCCGGTGATCCTTTGCTCTTTTTGAGTGCTTTCTACCAGACTCCCGAGTTAATGCTGGTCCCCAGGCACAGGGCACTCTCGTATTGGGATAATGCTTTCCAATGGGTCATCTCTGGTGGCTCCCTCCCCCTTTTGTTTATCTTCCAATATCAGTCCAACTTTCCCACTCCGCTTTACCTGCCCACTGGCGTCTTCTGCTCCGGTAGAGATCCAGATGTGTATAATTCTGATCTCAGGCTGATTTCGTGGGTGATCGGAGTTCTTTGGAAGGTAATCAGCTCATTTTAATGTACAGGTTGAAAGGGCGCCTCCTCCTACTTCCCCGCCATCTTGTCTCCCCCCCTCAATGTGGTTTTGATTTGAATTTTCTTGATGGCTAATGATGATGAACATTTTTTCATGTGTCCGTTAGCCATCTTTATGTCTTCTTTGGAGAAGTGTCTATTCATTTCTTCTACCCATTTTTTTGATGTGATTATTTGTTTTGTGTGTGTTGAGTTTGAGGAGTTTTTTGTAGAAGTTGGATATCCACCCTTTGTCCTTATTGTCATTTGTGAAGATATTTCTCCCATTCCATGGGTTGCTGCTTTGTTTTGTTGACTGCTTCCTTTGCTGTGCAGAAGCTTTTGATCTTCATGAAGTCCCAAAAGTTCACTTACACTTTTGTTTCCCTTGCCTTTGGAGACATGTCTTGAAAGAAGTTGCTGTGGCTGATGTAGAAGAGGTTACTGCCTATGTTCTCTTCTAGGATTCTGATAGATCGCTACATCACGTTGATATCTTCTATCCATCTTGAGTTTATCTTTTTGTATGTGGAAGAGAATGGTCGTGTTTCATTCTTTTATGCATAGCTGTCCAATTTTCCCAACACCATTTATTGAAGAGAGTTTTATCAATGAAATCAGTAGCTGGTTTTTGAAGGAATCAATAAGATTGTTAAATAACTGGCCAAACTAATCCAGAAGAAAGGAGAGAAGACCCAAATTAGTGAAATTATGAATGAAAGGGGAGAGATCAGGACTAACACCAAGGAGATAGAAACAATAATCAGAAATTATTATCAACAGTTATATGCCAATAAGTTAAGCAACTAGAAGAAATGGAAACATTCCTGGAAACTTATGAACTTCCAAAACTGAATCAGAAAGAAATTGACAACTTGAATAGACCAATATTTAGTAACAAAATTGAAGCAGTGATCAAAAGCCTCCCAGAAAACAAGAGCCCAGGCCTTGACGGCTTCCTTGGGGGAATTATACCAAATATTCAAAGAAGAAATAATACCTATTCTCCTGAAGCTGTTTCAAGAGATAGAAACAGAAGGAAAACGTCCAGACTCTTTTGATGAAGGCAGAATTACCCTGATCCCCAAACCAGGCAAAGAACCCATTAAAAAGGAGAATTTCAGACCAATGTCCCTGATGAATATGGATGCCACAATTCTCAACAGGATCCTAGCTACTAGCATCTAACAGTATATTAAGCACATTATCCACCAAGACAAGGTGGGATCTGTTCCTGGAACACAAGGGTGGTTCAACATTCACAAATCAACCAGTGTGGTAGAACATTTCAATAAGAGAAGAGAGAAAAAGCACATGGTCCTCTCAATTGATGCAGAAAAAGTATTTGACAAGATTCAGTATCAGTATCTGTTCCTGATTAAAACGCTTCAAATATAGGGATATAGGAAACATTTCTTAACTTCATAATATCTGTTACCTTTCCTTTTTCTTTCTTTCTTTTTTTTTTTTTTTTTTTTTTTTTGAGTGCGGCTATGTATTTCCCCCTCAGGAATGCATTTTCTGTATCTCATAGGTTTGGACCAATGTGTCTTCATTCTCATTGGTTTCCATATATTTTTTAAGTTCTTTGATATTTTGGTTGACCTAAACATTCCTGAGAAGGATGGACTTTAGCTTCTGTGTGTTTGAATTTCTTCCAAACTTTTTCTTGTGGTTAGGTTCAGTTTCAAATCATTGTGGTCTGAGAAAATGGAGGGAGTAATCTCAGTCTTTCAATATCAGTTGAGCCCTGACTTGTGACCCTGTATGTGGTCTATTCTGAATAAAGTTCCATGTGCGCTTGAGAAGAATGAATCTTCTGTTGTTTTAGGGTCTAATGTTCTGTATGTATCTATGAGGTCCATCTAGTCCAAAGTGTCATTTGAAGCTCTTGTTTCTTTATTGATTTCCTGCTTGGACAATCTGTCTATTATGAGGGTAGCATCTTAAGTTCCTCTACACTTAATGTATTTCATATCAATATGATTATTTTGATTAACAGTTGGCTTATGTAGTTGTCTGTTCCCATACCAGGAGCATAAATATTTACAATTGTTAGATCTTCCTTGTGCATAGACACTTTAATAATGATGTAGCGTCCTTCTGTATCTCTGAGTATAATCTTTAGTTTAAAATCTAATTTATCTGATATGAGAATTGTTACCTCAGCTTTCTTTTGAGGCCAGCTTGCATGAAAGGTTGTTTTCTGTCCCTTTACTTTCAGTCCGGATGTATCTTTAGGTTCCAAATGTGTCTCTTGTAGGAAGCATATGGACGGGTCCTGTTGTTTTATCCAGTCTGCAACCCTATGCCATTTTTGGGGAGCATTTAGGCCATTCACGTCAAGAGTGATTATTGAACGATAAGTTTTTATTGACACCATGTTACCTGTGAAGTCTGTGTTTCTATAGATTATCTCTGTAAATTTCTGCTCTATATCACTCTTGGGTTATTTCTTCTTTAACAGAAACGCCCTTAATATTTCTTGTAATGCCGGCATGGTGGTCACATACTTTTAATCCTTGCCAATCTCAGAAGCTCTTTAACTCTCCATCCATTTTAACATCAAAATTGCTGGATAAAGTATCTTTGGCTGCATGTTCTTCTCATTTAGTACCCTGAATATGTCTTGCCAGTCCTTGTTGGCTTGCCAGGTTTGTGTGGAGAGGTCTGACATTATTCTGATGGACCTTTCTCTCTACTTAAAGAATCTCTTCCCCCTTGCTGCCTTAGGACCTCTTGTCTAAAATTATGTTTCATGAATTTCCCAATTAAGTGTCTGGAGGTTTTTCTAGAATCCTTGATTTGTGGTGGTGTCCTTTTGGTCTCTGGGACTTGAACACTTGTCCCATTCCCCATATTGGGGAAATTTTCATCCAGAATTTTTGAAGTATATCTTCTAGTCTTCTCTCTTTCTCCACACCCTCAGGGATCCCAATAATTCTGATGTCGGAATGTTCCATGGTGTAATTTATTTCCCTAGTTCTGCCTTCATGGCTTCTATGCTGTTTATTACAGGCCTCCTCCTTATCCTACTTTTGTATCAGTTTGTCTTCTAAATTACTATTTCGATCTTCTGCCTTGGTTACTCTATCTGTTAGAGTATTTGGATCAGATTGGATCTCATTCATAACAATTTTTAGTACTACCAGATTGGCCCTCATTTCTACCTGCAGAACTTCTATGTTTTCACTAATGGTCTTCTCCAACCTAACCATTGCCTGGATAGTTGTTACCCTGAATTCCCTTTCAAACCTACTGTTTATATCCATATCCAATAGTTCTGTGGCAGAGGGCACAGTCTCTGAATTTTTCCTCTGTTGGGTGTTCCTCCTTTTAGTCATTTTGGTGAGAGGTAGTTGAGGGGATATATAGCTTAATATATCAACAATGATTCAGGTAAGGTGCACCTTAGAATGTTTTGGAGCAATCAGAAGTTACTACCAAGAAGAAAGAAAAAAGAAAAAAAAGGAGAGAGAAAAAGAAAAAAAAATGAACCCCCAAAGTAATATTTACAAGGTCCCAAACCAAAAATGAACAAACAAAATGACTGAGAAAATTAAAAGGTAAATATGAAAAACCCAGCTAAATTGAAACACCAAAATAAGATTTATACAGTACAAAACCAAAAACAAATACACAGAAACACTGACAAAAGAATAAGATGGGAGGGTGGTTATAAACCCTCAATGTGGATGAGGAAGATTCATTTTTTCTTCAGTGTATCTTGTTATCTTTTTTAAAGGACTAAACTTTCCACAATTTCCACTGGGAATTTAAACCTGATTTATATATAGGGGTTGTAATGAATAGGGAAAAGAGACTACCTTGAAGCTTCTATGTCTATATCTATCTATCTATCTATCTATCTATCTATCATCTATCTAGATATAGATATAGATATATAAACAGAAAAGGAAACACAGGCATATGTATGAAAAAAAGTTATTATGGAATATGTTGTATTAAATATCTTTTTGTAATGGTAAGTAGGTTAAACAAATAAAAAAACAAGAATCATGAGAATGAATTTAAAACAAAAAGAAAAGTTGTGTCTATGGAATGTACAGATTTTGGGGTAACACCGGGAGCTTAATATATTGTTTTTCCTTGATGTTGGGATTTTACAGTTTTATGGGATCCTGTGGTGTTTGTCCTCTTGTTCTTTTGGCTTGTCTTCTGGGGGAGGGGCCTGACACATTGTTTTTAGTCGATCTTGCTTGGGCTGTGTCACCCTGACCCCTGTCAAGAGGCTGGGCTCTGTGGAAACAGTTTTTTCAGGTTTTTATTCTCTAGATGGTTTTGTTCCTTGGTGGCTTTATGTAGCTTTTTGGAGGGTCAGAGCAAAATAAACTGTCTGCACCCAGACTTCTTCCCCAGAGAGAGGCTGTAGTCTGGTCCCCTCTGAATGGTCCAGAACACACAGACTTGCCCTCTGAAACTCCGCTGAACAGCGAGAGACCTCCCACAGGTTGTGCACACTCGCAGCCACCATCTCAGAGGTTGCCTGAGGCCCTGCTTTTCTCTGCTCCCAGGTGCCACTAAAACCACAAGCGATATTGGTCCTTGTGAGCCTGATCCAGGTGGTTGCCATTTTTGGGACTGCTGTCTGGAACCCAAGCCCATACCAGGTGTGCTGAAATCCAGGAGGGGGTGTAGGTGATGATAGGCTGTGGGTCCAGGGACCACTGACTGGAGCTTGCACCAGACTCTCTCAGGCACAGGCAGGGGTATGCCCAGTCCCAGTGGTGGCGCAGGTCGTAAGGCTACCAGCCCAGGGATCTCTGGCTGGAGCCTGTGTTGGGCTCTGTCAGGCACAGGTAGTATGCTGGCTGTGCTTGCCCTGGGACCGTGGGCTTAGGTCCATGCTTATGGCTGCCCAATTCCAATTGTCCCTTAAGACCCTTTGTTCTCTTTGAGTGTTTTTACCTAGACTGCAAGTTAATTCTGGTCCCAATCCCAAGGCACTTTTGTATTGGGGTATTATTTTCCAGTAGGTCTTTTCTGATGGCTCCTTCCCCCTTCTGCTTATCCCCAGTATCAGTCTGAACATTTCCACTCCACTATACCTCTCCACTGATGATCTTATACCCCTGTAGTGATCCAGAAGTGTATAATTTTACATCTTAGGCTGATTTCATGTGTGTTCAGAGCATTCTGGTAGAAATCTAGCTCAATTCAGGGGACCAGTTGAAACAGGGTCTCCCACTTCTCTGCCATCTTGCTCCTCCCCCTGCTTTCGTGTGTGTGTGTGTGTGTGTGTGTGTGTGTGTGTGAGAGAGAGAGAGAGAGAGAGAGAGATAGAGAGATTTTTGTTGCTTCTTGATATAGGCCTGTATAGATATAAATTTCCCTCTTAGATCTGCTTTCACTGCATCACAGAGGTTTTTGATATTTGAGCTTTCATTTTCATTTGGTTCCATTTATTTTTGTTGTTGTTTTTAATTTTAATCTCAACTAGTTAACATACAGTGTTATATTGATTTCGGGTGCACAGTATGGAACTTCAACACTTTGTACATCACCCTGTGCTCATTAAGACAATTGAACTCTTTAATCCCCATCACCTATTTGACCCATTCCCCCAACCACCTCCCCTCTGGTAACCATCAGATTTGTCCTCTATAATGCATAGTTTGTTCCTTACTTTGTCTCTCTCTTATTTTCATTTTGTTTGCTTGTTGTGTTTCTTAAATTCCACATATGAGTGAAATCATATAGTATTTGTCTTTCTTTTGCTGACTTCTTTCACTTAGCATTATATTCTCTAACTCCATCCTTGTCTTGCAAACAACAAGATTTCATTATTTTTTTTAATTTTTTATTTTTTATAAACATATATTTTTATCCCCAGGGGTACAGGTCTGTGAATTACCAGGTTTACACACTTCACAGCACTCACCAAAGCACATACCCTCCCCAATGTCCATAATCCCACCCCGTTCTCCCAAACCCCCTCCCCCCAGCAACCCTCAGTTTGTTTTGTGAGATTAAGAGTCACTTATGGTTTGTCTCCCTCCCAATCCCATCTTGTTTCATTTATTCTTCTCCTACCCACTTAAGCCCCCATGTTGCATATTTCTGAATTGTATATATATATATATATCACACCTTCTTTATCCATTTCTCAATTGATGGACTCTTGGGCTGCTTCCATATCTTGGTTATTGTAAATAATGCTGCTATAAAGATAAGGGTACATGTATCCTTTAGAATTAGTGTTCTTGTATTCTTTAGGTAAATATCCAGTAGCACAATTGCTAGATTGTAAGGTAGTTCTATTTTTAACTTTTTTGAGTAACCTCCATACTGTTTTCCACAATGGCTGCACCAGTTTGCATTCCTACCAAGAGGTTACACGTGTTCCTTTTTCTCGACATCAGCACCTGCTATTTCTTGTGATGTTAATTTTAGTTATTTGGAAGGGTGTTCCTTATACTATTCAAATTTCTTTTTTGATATCCCATTTGACCCATTCATTGTCTAGTAGCATGTTATTTAACCTCCATGTATTTGTGGTATTTCCAAATTTTTCTTGTGTTTGACATCTAGTTTCATAACGTTGTGGTCAGAAAATATGCATGATACGAATTCAATATTGAACTTGTTGAGGTTTGTTTTTTGGTTTAATGTGTGAGCTCTATTCTGGAGAATGTTCTGTGTGTGCCTGAAAATAATGTGTATTCTTCTGGCTTAGGATGGAATATTCTGAATGTATCTGTTAAGTCCATCTTGTCCAGTGTGCTATTCAAAGCCATTGTTTCCTTGTTCGTGTTTTTCTTAGATGATGTGTCCAATGGGTCCACCCCATTAAGTGGGGGTGTTAAAATCCCCTCTTATTATCGCACCATTATTGATTAGTTCTTTTATGTTTGTTATTAACTCTTGTGTGTATTTAGGTACTCCTATATCAGGTACATAAATATTTGCAATTGTTATATCCTTTTGTTGGATTGTCCCCTTAATGCTTGTGTAGTGTCCTCCATTCTCTCTTATTACAGTGTTTGTGGTAAAGTCTGTTTTGTCCAATATAAGTATTTCTTTTCTGACTTTCTTTTGAATTCCATTTACATGTTATGTTTTTCCATTTCATCGCTATCCATCTTCAGGTGACTTTAGGTCTAAACTGAGTCTCTTATAGACACCATATAAATGGGTCTTTTTAAAAAAAATCCATTGCATCACCCTATGTGTTTTGATTGGAACACGTAGTTCATTTACATTCAAATTAATTTTTTAAAAGTACTTACTGATAGATAGGTATTTATTGACATTTTACTAATTGTTTTATGGGCGGTTTTGAAGATTCTGTCTGATCCTTTCTTGTCTTTCTCTGTTTCATGTTTTGCTGATTTTCTTTAGTGATATATTTGGATTTCTTTCTCTTTATTCTTTGCATTTTTATTAGTGGGTTTTGATATATGGTTATCATAAGCTTGTATATAACCTCTTCTACATATAGCACTCTATATTAAGTTAATGGTCATTCAATTTTGAACCCATTTTTTCTCCTCTCATCTCCTCATTTAAGGTACATAATATTATATTTTATATCCACCTTTTGTGATATACTTTGTGATTATTCATTGAAAACTGAGGTGGAAGTTCTTCTTTCTGGCTCTCTGTCTTGACTGGGGATTAGTCCTTGACTCTTTAGGCTGAAGTTTTTCTTTCGGCTCTTCATTTTGATTGGTGTTTATTACCTTACTCCTGTGCTGGAAGGTTTTTCTCCTAGTTCTTTGTTTGAGTGGAATTCACCACCTCACTCTTGGTCTGGAATTTTTTTTCTGGCTCTCTGTGAAAATTTTTCATACTCTTTATTTGATGCTGATTTTCCACTGGGAACTTCTAAGTTGATTGAAACCCTTTTCATGAATCTCTGCTCATTATATGTTTTGGCAACGCTACCTACCCACTTCTTGTTTGTATAATTTTGCTGAGGATAATTTTGAACTTTGTGGGCTCTTCAGAAACTGTGCAATCTCCCCCACCTGAATCCTCTAAGAATCTCTACCTTTCCATTGCTTCCACTTATCTGTTTACCACCTCTATTCTTCCCATCACTCCCTGTAATCTTTTGCTATGTTCCCCCTTCAAATTCCTATCCTCTTTGGATGTCTCTGCCAGACTTTTCCCTTCCCACTCCAAACCCTCTGGTCCCTAGAGTCACTTTATCTTTAGGCTGCATACCCTTATGGATGCCCCCCAAGGAACCAAGTGTTCATCAAAAGTGACTCGTGAATAAAAACAGAAAAGAAAAGAGCTAATTAAAAATAGACTAAATATTTTGTCCACTTAAGTAATTTTGGACACTTTTAAACTGCCACTAGATGTCTCTTCAGCCTCAGAGGTAGGGCATAGCACACACAAGATTACATATCATGACAAAATAAAATCTTAAAAATTTTCTTTACAGGGGCGCCTGGGTGGCTCAGTGGGTTAAGCTGCTGCCTTCAGCTCAGGTCATGATCTCAGGGTCCTGGGATCTAGTCCCACATTGGGTTCTCTGCTCAGCAGGGAGCCTGCTTTCTCCTCTCTCTCTCTGCCTGCCTCTCTGCCTACTTGTGATCTCTCTCTGTCAAATAAATAAATAAACCTTTAAAAATTTTTCTTTACAAATATGGGTAAAAAGCATTAGTCTTCATATTTAATAGAAAATGTTATCTTGTCCCATATTGGACAGAAACACTACTTAGATGAAAATATAAAGTGGAGTAAAGTGAGAATCAACTATTTTATATAAATCAGTGAGTTTTATATTACTTTGTTTCCTGATTAATGGTTAAAACTTTATAATGAACGCTATAAGATCTCTGCATCTGTATGACTGTACATGTATGTATGGTTATATGTATGTTATCTGTATGTTTTGTTTTTTTTTCTGCCTCCAGATGGTATAGCCAATGTGATTCATAAAATCCCTTAAAAAACTTATTTAAATTGACCCAAGTACCCCCTGCCCCACCCACCCTCTTTCAGCAGCCCTGTTTGTTTCCTATAGTTATGGGTCTCTTGTGTTTTTTTTCCTTCTCTGATGACTTCCATTCAGATTTCCCTCCCTTACCTGATGATCCTCTGTGCTGTTTCTTATATTCCACATATGAGTGAAATATGATAATTGTCTTTTTCTGATTGATTTATTTCACTCAGCATAATATCCTCCAGTTCCATCCACATCAATGTAAATGGTAAGTATTGATCCTTTCTGATGGCTAAGTAATGTACCACCATGTGTGGAACACACACCACATGATTTCTATTCATTCATCTGTTGATGGACATCTCAGCTACTTCCACACTTTGGCTATGTGGACATTACTTCTATAAATATTGGAGATCAGGTGACCCTTTGGATCAATAAATTTGTATCTTTGGGGTAAATATCTAGTACTGCAATTGCTGCATCATAGGGTAGCTTTATTTTTAATTTCTTGAGGAACCTGCATACCATTTTCCAGAGTGGCTGTACCAGCTTCCATTCCCACCAATGGTGGAAAAGGATTCCCCTTTCTCCACATCCTCACCGGTATTTGTTGTTTCCTTATTTGTTAAGTTTAGCTATTCTGACTGGTATCTCATCATGGTTTTGATTTGTATTTCCCTAATGGCAAGTGATGTTGAGCAATTTTTCATGTGATTGTTGGTCATTTGTATGTCTTCTTTGGAGAAATGTCTGTTCATGTCTTCTGCCCATTCTTGGCTGGATTCTTTGTTTCTTTTGGGTGTTGGGTTTAATAAGTTATTTATAGATCTTGAATACTAGATCTTTATCTGATGTGTCATTTACAAATATCTTCTCCCATTCCATAGGTTGCCTTCTAGTTATTATTATTTTTTAATTGTTTCCTTGGCTGAGCAGAAGTTTGAGCACTGGGTGTTATATGCAACTGATGGATTCTTGAATGCTACATGTAAAACAAATGATATGTTGGCTTATTGAATTTATTTTTAGAAGATTTTATTTATTTGAGAGAGAAGGTGAGATACAGAGCATGGGAAGAGAGGGAGGGGCAGAGGAAGTGGGAGAAACAGACTTCTCACTGAGCAGGGATCCCAATACCCAGGATCATGACCTGAGCCAAAGGCAAACACCTAACTGACTGAACCACCCAGGTGCCCTTGGATAACTGAACTTAAAGTTAAAAAAAGGGGGGGGCACTTGGGTGGCTCAGTTCTTAAGCGTCTGCCTTTGGCTCAGGTCCTGATCCCAGAGTCATGGGATCTATCTCTGCATCGAGCGCTGCATTGGGCTCCATGCTCCACAGGGAGCCTGCTTCTCCCTCTCCCACTCCCTCTGCTGTGTTCCTTCTCTCACTGTGTCTCTCTATGTCAAATAAATAAAATCTTTAAAAAATAAAGTAAGAAAAATAAATTCAATGAAAATCTATCTATAAAAATATAAATCAACTTAGAGATAAATGAAAACTTAAATAAAATATTGTTTTTTAAAATTTAATTTTATATTTTCAGTGTTCCAAGATTGATTGTTTATGCACCACACCCAGTGCTCCATGCAATACATGCCCTCCTTAATACCCACCACCAGGTTCACCTAAACCCCTACCCTGTCCTTCCAAAACTCTCAGTTTGATTCTCAGAGCCCGTAGTATCTCATGGTTTGTGTACCCCTCTGATTTCCCACAATTCACTTTTCCTTTCCTTCTAATGTCCTCCATGTTATTCCTTATGCTCCATAAGTAAAATATTCTTAAAACTATAAGAAATATAGGAAGAAGCACAAATGCTTTTCAAGTGAGCATTTGGATAATAATATTAATTTAATACTGTTGTTTTAATAAAAACAGCTGTGTCTTCTGAATTATCAATATTACCTATAATGTCAGCATACTTTTTTTGAAGATTTTATTTATTTATTTCACAGATAGAGATCACAAGCAGGCAGAGAGAGAGGAGGAAGCTGGCTTCTTGCTGAGCAGAAAGCCTGATGTGAGGCTTGATCCCAGGACCCTGGGATCATGACCTGAGCCAAAGGCAGAGGCTTTAACCAACTGAGCCACCCAGGTGCCCCGTCGGCATACATTTTTGTTCTACCCCAATTTCCTACAAAAATAAGGTTTAGGATGGAAAACAGAGGGATGCCTGGGTGGCTCAGTCAGTTAAACAACTGCCTTTGGCTCAGGTCATGATTCCAGTATCCTGGAATCGAGTTCCTCATTGAGCTCCTTGCTCAGCAGGGATCCAGCTTCCCCTTCTGCCTACCACTCCCTCTGCTTGTGCTCGCTCTCTCTCTGACAAAATAAGTAAATAAAATGTTTAAAAAAATAGAAAACAGATAACAATATGATGGGCTAGTTGATTGGTGTTATAGCTGTCTAAAAATTGGTTCCAAAATATTTTTGCTCATTTCCAACCTTAGGTATGGTAAGTTAAGGAATACATATTCTCTCAGTGTTGGGTTATTTCTATGTCAGATAAGCTACTGAAACACTACCAACAAAAGTTAAATTTATGTATTTTTTTATCATGTTTAATATAGAGAAGATAAATACATTTGTGTCTGTGCATAAACATTAATGATTGTACTATACACAGAAGGTCACCATCATAGCCATTTAAAAGACTTTGCCTGCTTGTAAAGATCAGTAAGTAGACAGATGTCTATTAAGAAAACCACCTCTAGAGAGCACTAGAGTCCATTTGAGAAAATTTAGCAACAGAATAGGATAAAAAACTTGAGAAAGACCAAAAAAGCCCCAAACAAACAAACAAACAAAAACCCAGGAAAAAAAAAACCCCAAACAGCTTCATTTTTCCTGGATCATTCTATTTCCCAAGTCAGCATTGCTCTTCACCAAGAAAGAACATATCAGGTAAAAGGAATTCTTCTAATGGGAAAAAGGAGAATGGAATGAGTAATAGCTTCCCCAGTTTTTCTGGCCACTGCAACAACCAGCTTTGGTTTCTTCCCACCCAGAAATTGGCAAAGCCAAGACATTCAGGGATGGTTAGGCAGTGCAGACTATAAGTATCAGAATTGCAGCAGGAATAACCACAGTTTACAGTGGCCTCCTCTTCAGAAGACCCCTTCAACTCCTTTGTTGCTAAAAAAACTAATGGCCAGCACAACTTCTATAGATCCCTTATAGATAACACCAGTTTTTGCCTGGTGGACATGTTTGTGGACAGGTATTCATGTTTGTGGACACCAGCCACCTGGGTCTCTCCTCAACATGTAACATGAAAACATATGAAAATATACAACTGGTAAAAGCAAGTATGTAGTCAGATTCAGAATACTCTAGTAATGTAATATGGTGGATTATAACCACGTCAATCTGGTATAAAAGTTTATGAACAACAGTATTGGGGGAATGAGTTAAGATGGAGAAGTAGGGGAACCTTTGGCTTTCTTCAATCCTTGAACACAGTTGTTTTGAGGTCAGACCACTTGGAACAAACAAGGAATCAACCTGAGGATTGAAAGAAGTGTCTCAATGGTTGGAAAGAGAAAGTGTGACAGCTGTGAGGTGTGTGGATGTGAACTGGGGGAGAGAAAAACTTCCATGCCACAGAAGTAAGGGAATCCTTTCCACAGGGAAAGAAAAGGAAGAGCAAGAGAGAGGGGTTAAGGAAATGCAGTGTCAGGTTTGCACAAGAAGAAAGCCTCTCCAGACCACAGACTGGGGTGTCAGAGGAACTGAGTGTGGCAGTTTTTTTTTTTTTTTTTTGTAAACAGTGTATGGAGCTCAATCTCTGAGGTTTTGGAAGTGCATGACTTTTGCCAGAGTGGAACTATGGTGTGCACTTCTGGGGAGAAGGAGGATGCTTGGCTGGAGAGCACAAAGTGGTGTATGGAACTCCTGGGTCACAATGGGAGAGATTGTTTCCATTCCTGGAGTACATGTTAGAGGATATATTGACTCTCCAAGGACAAAAGACCCTGCAGGTACTAGAAATCAGTCTTTTCATTAGGAGGGGCAGAGAATGGATAACCTGGTCGCTGCTTTTTCAGGGGGCACACCATAGACTCCACGCACTGTGCTGGCATGGGGCTGTTTCTTCTGGGACAAAGGACACTATTAATGGCATAGAAAGACTCAAATCTAAAGAAGGGAGTGGATCTGTGCAGTGCCCACTCCTTTAAGATTTGGAGTTTTGAATCCAAGTCAGCACACAAAGATAAAATTCAAGAAAGTTGTGGCACTGGGCATGATGATGGCCCTTGTTTTTCTGTGAGGGCTTCCTGAACAGTGAGTTGTGTGAGATACACTCTCTAGGGATGAAAGAGTGTGATGCCATTTAACCCTTGTCACAAACACAGTCAAGCTTCAGAGTAACAGAGCAGACCCCAGTAGATGTGGGAGCTAATTATATCAAACCGCGGCCTCCTGTGCTTGGCCAGTACATTTTTACTGGGATGGGATTGATTCTCAGCTAGTGCAGCACAGAAAGCACTCCACATGCACCAAATCAACTGATTATAGTTCAGTGTCCCCTTCAAATCTTATAGAAATAGGACCAGGCTAGGGCGCCTGGGTGGCTCAGTGGGTTGAGCCTCTGCCTTCAGCTCAGGTCATGATCTCGATGTCCTGGGATCGAGTCCCATATTGGACTCTCTGCTTGGCAGGGAGCCTGCTTCCTCCTCTCTCTCTCTGCCTGCCTCTCTGCCTACTTGTGATCTCTGTCTGTCAAATAAATAAATAAAATCTTTAAAAAAAAGAAAGAAATAGGACCAGGCTGTATTTTTTCCCCTGATTTATTTTCTTTCTTTCTTTCTTTCTTTCTTTTTCTTTCTTTCTTTCTTTTCTTTCTTTCTCTCTTTCTTTCTTTCTTCCTTTCGTTTCTTCTTCTTCTTCTTCTTCTTCTTCTTCTTCTTCTTCTTCTTCTTTTCTTCTAATTAGAATTATAGGATTTTTTTATTGGATATTTTTTTAATTTCCTTTTATCTTTTTTCTCTGGATCAGGCTTCTTTTTGTTTTTTTTGATTTTTTCTTTACTTTTCCATATTTTTCTTGGAAATCAGCTTTCTAGTTTTTTAAAAAGATTTTTAAAAAATTCTTTCTTTCTTTCTTTCTTTTTTTTTTTTTTTTTGATTGAGGCTTGGGTGCCTATGTATTTCACCCTTAGGACCACCTTTGCCATATCCCATAGGTTTTGGACCAATGTGCCTTCATTCTCATTGGCTTCCATGAATTGCTTAAGTCCTTTGGTTTCCTGGTTGACCCAAACATTCTTGAAAATGATGGTGTTTAGGTTCCAAGTGTTTGAATTCGTTTGAAACTTTTTCTTGTGATTGAGTTCTAGTTTCAGAGCATTGTTGTCTGAGAATATGCAGGAAATAATCTCAATCTTTTGGTATTAAGATCTGATGGGTATTAAGAAGGACATGTATTGCATGGAGCATTGGGTGTTATATGTAAACAATGAATCCTCGAACACTACATCAAAATCTAGTGATGTACTCTATGGTGACTAGCATAAAATAATAAAAAAATAATAATTAAAAAATTTTTTTTAAAATTTTGGGCACCTGTGTGGCTAAGTGGGTTAAGTCTCTGCCTTCAGCTCAGATAAATAATCTTTAAATTTAAAAAAAATTTTAAAGATTTTTATTTATTTATTTGATAGACAGAGAGAGATCACAAGTAGGCAGAGAGGCAGACAGAGAGAGAGGGGAAGCAGTCTCCCTGCTGAGCAGAGAGCCCGATGTGGGGCTTGATACCAGGGCCCTGAGATCATGACCCAAGCTAAAGGCAGAGGCTTAAACCACTGAGCCACCCAGGTGCCCCTACAATTTTTTAATTTAAATTATATTAGACAACATATAGTACCTCATTAGTTTCAGATAGAATTCAATATTTCATCAGTTGCATACAACACCCAGTGCTTATCATATCACATGCCCTACTTAATGCTAATCACTGAATTACCTCCCATCCAGCAACACTTAGTTTGTTTCCTATAGTTAAGAGCACAAAAGAATCTTAACTATAGGTTTAAAGCCTTTTACTTACCTGCTTTAAAAAAAATCTTTTTCCTTCGCCTTCTCTCTCTCTCTTTCTGGATCAGACTTTTCTGGAGATCAGGCTTTTTCTTTCTCTCTTTTTTTCTTTTTCTTTCTTTTTTTCCAAGTTCATTTTAACAAAGTAATCAACGTATACCTGGATAAAGGACCAAACACTCCCCACAGCAAGCAAGGAGAAAGTCTGCAGAGGATTGACCACTGGAAAAGAGCAGACAAGATGTAACAGCAAAGTGAGCACAGCATACTCCAGAAACACTTCCTGAAGTTCCATGCCCTGGACAGTGTACAACCTTTTTTTTTAATATAGTGTTACTCTGAGGTGCAGGAAACATAAGAAGATTTTATAACACACAAAAGATTAGAAAAAAAAAAAACTTAGCCAAAATAACAAGATGGAAGAATTCTTCCCAAAAGAAAGATCAGAAAGGTATCACAGCCAAGGATTTGCTGACAACAGATATAAGCAATATATATGAAAATTAATTTAGAAAAAAACAGTCATAAGACTGCTAACTAGACATGAAAAAAGCAAGAGAAACCCTTGCTGCAGAGGTAAAAGACCTAAAATCTAGTCAGGCTAAAATAAACACTGTAACCGAAATGCAAAACTAACTTGTTATAATCACAATGAAGATTGTAGAAGCAGTGGAGAATACAGGTGATATAAAAGGTAAAATTATGGAAAATAAAGCAGCTGTAAAGAAGAGGGAAAGAATAATATTAGATTACGAGGATAGATTCAGGTAACTTGGCCCTTTCACAAAGAGAAATAATATCTTTGTCATTAGAATCCCATAAGAAGAGCAGAGAAAAGGGGTGGAAGGTTTATTTGAAATTATGAGAACTTCTTCAGGCATTCAAGTCCAAGAGGCACAGAGAACCCCCTAAAAATCAACAAAAACAGGACAACATTACAACATAGTGAAACTTGCAAAACACAAATATAAAAAGATAATTCTGAAAGCAGCTAGGGAAAAAAGGTCTTTGATCTATAAAGGTAGACACATAAGTTTAACAGCAGACCTGTCCATGAAGACTTGGCAGGCTAGAAATGAGTGGCATGATATATTCAATGTGCTAAATGGGAAAAATAAGCACCCAGTAATACTTTATTCAATAAGGTGGTCATTCAGAACATAGAGGTGAAGAGTCTCCAAAGACAAACAAAAACTACAGGAGTTCATGAACACTAAACAAGAGTTTCAAGAAATGTAAACCTGTACCCCTGAAACAAATAATACATTCTATGTTAGTAAGAAAATGTAGCAGACAAATATTATATGCTTTTCAGATGTATGGATGAAAAATAAAAACAATGTAATCAGAATTTTGTTCTTCAAAGATAAAAAAGTGGAAGGACCACAAATACATGAAGTTTAAAGAACATCCTACTAACGAATGAATGGGTGGTCCGGAAATGAAAGAAGAATGATAAAAAACACATGGAAGCAGGGGAGGAGGAGCAAGATGGCAGAGAATTAGGAGTCCCTGTTTCAATAGGTCTCCTAAAGTGAGCTAAATATCTACCAGAACACTCTGAACACCCATAACATAAGCCCGAGATGTAAGATTATACACTTCTGGATCTTACAGGGGCAGAAGATCATTAGTGGAGTGATAAAGTGGAGTGGGAACTCTCAGACTGATATTGGAAGATAAGCAGAATGGGGAGGGAGCCACCAGAAGTGACCCATTGGAAAGTAATACCACAGTATAAAAGTGCCCTGTGAGTGGGGACTAGCATTAACTTGAAGTCTGGTTAAAAGCACACAAAAAGAGCAAAAGATCTTAAGGGCAACTGGTGCAGTTGGGCTGTCAAGGACACGGGCTTAAGCCCAAGGTCCCAGAATGGTCACTGCTGGTGACCACACATGTCAGAGAGAGCCCGGAGGGGGGCTCCAGTCTGTGGTTCCTGATCCCATGACTTTCTGCAGCTCGTACCACAATTCAGGCTGGGCACACTCCCACCCATGCCTGAAAGAGTCCAGTGTGGGCACCCTCTGGCAGTCTCTGGGCCTGGAGCCTTCCATGATCTACACAGCCACCAGATCTGAGCACACCCAGCCCGTACCTGAGAGAACCCAGGATGAAATCCAGTTCGGGGTCCCTCGGGCCACAGCTTTCCACAACATGCGTTGCTGCAGGGTCTGAGCATTCCTGGCATGGGAGTGGGCTCTAGACAGCAGCCCCAACAATGGCAGCCACCCAGGTTCACCCTTGCCTGGACCAATATCTCTCACAGTTTTAGTTGCACCAGGGATGCAGAGACAAGCAGCGGCCTTGGGCGACCACTGAGATGGTGGCTGGGGTGTGCACTGCCTGTGAGCAGTTGCACTGATCAGCAGACTTTGCAGAGGGGAAGGCTGTGTGAAGGGGAGCACACTGAGGCATCTCTCTGGGAGGAGGTCTGGGTGTGGACAATTTACTTTCCACTAACCCTCCAAAAAGCCACAAAAAGATGCCAAAGAACAAAACCCTCTAGAGAACAAAAGCATGAAAAACCAGTTTCCACGGTGTTCCCCTCTTAATAGGGGGGAAGGTGACTCAGCCCAAGCAAGGTTGACTGAACAACAATGTGGCAGAAGACAAGCCAAGAGAACAAGAGTACAACCACCACAGGGTCCCCATAAACGCGTAAAACCCCAACATCAGGGGAAAACAATTATTAAGCTCCCGGTATTGCCCCCAAATCTTTATATTTCATAGATACAACTTTTCTTTCTTCTTTTTTTAAGTTAGTTCTCACCATTCTTGTTCTTTTATTTTTTTAACCTACTTACCATTAAAACTTGAGATTTAATACACCATATTCCATAATTTCTTAACTTGAACTTTTTTCATACATATACCTCTGTTTCTTTTTCTTTTTTTATTATACATATAGATATAAGTTTCATGGTAACCCTTTTCCTTATTCAATACTACCCCACATATAAACCAGTTTTAATTTCCCTGTATCTCTGGAAACTTGAGTTCTTTAACAAAGATAACAAGAGAGAGAGGAGGAGTCAAGATGGTGGAGAAGTAGCAGGTTGAGATGCCATCAGGTAGCAGGAGATCAGCTAGATAGCTTATCAAACCATTCTGAACACCTACAAATCCAATGGGAGATCGAAGATAAGAAGAGCAACAATTCTAGAAACAGAAAATTGGCCACTTTCTGAAAGGTAGGAGCAGTGAAGAAGTGAATCCAAAGCGATGGGAAGATAGACTGAGGGGGAGGGGCTGGCTCCTGGCAAGTGGTGGAGCAATGGAGCACAAAATCAGAACTTTTGAAAGTCTGCTCCACTGAGGGACATCACTCCAAAAGCTAAACCAGAGTGAAGCCCATGCAGGGACAGCGTGGCCTCAGGTCCCGCAGGGTCACAGAAGTATCGGGAGTGTCTGAGTATCACAGAGCTCTCAGATATTAGAGTGGGAAAGCCACCTACAGAAACAGGGCTGAGGAGTGAACCCTCAACTCGAGGTTACCTTGAACGCTATCTGGGCACAGGCCACTGCTCTGTGAGTGGGTTCCCCACAAGATCTGGAAACCCCCCCTCCCCGGAAGCCCTTAGGGATCTGTGGGGTTCGGAATCTCCAGGCAGAGCTCTGTGCCAGAAACAAAGACGCTTGGTCACAGGCTAGGTGAGCTCGGAGCGCAGCTGGAGGCCAGGGAGATGGGAGTGACTGAGCGCTTTTCTCTGAGGACGCGCTGAGGAGTGGGGCCCCAAGCTCTCAGCTCCTCTGGGCTGGAGATTGGAAGGCTGCCATTTTCATTCCCGTCCTCAGGAACTCTATAGAAAGTGTTCAGGGAACAAAAGCTCCCAAAAGCAAACCCAAGCAGATAACTTAGCCTGGCTCTTGGTAAAGGCGGTGCAATTCAGCCTTGGGCAAATACACTTGAGAATCACTGCAACAGGCCTCTCTCCCAGAAGATCAACAAGAAATCCAGCCAAGACCAAGTTCACTTACCAAGGAGAACAGAGGAATTCCAGAGGAGGAGAAAGCAAAGCATGGAATTCATGGCTTTCTCCCCATGATTCTTTAGTCTTGCAGAGTTAATTAATTGTTTTTAATTTTATATTTTTTTATCTTCTGCTAATTTTTTTAAACTTTTACCCTTTCCTTTTTTAACGTTTTCTAACTAGTTTATCTTAATATCTTTCATAAAAAATAATCTTTTTTGAACCTCCATTATTATAGTCATATTTTATCCTTCATTGTATCTAACTTTCTTTTTTTGTATACACATACGGTTTTTTATTCTAAAAAACTTGGGGTACAACTTCTAATAGATCAAAATACAACCTAAATCTAGCACTAGGCCTGTTCTAGTCTTCAACCTGAGCAAATTCTCTGCACCTTCTTTTTCTTTATTCTCCCAACCAACTTGCCATATCAACTCCTTTTTTATAAATTAAAAAAAAACTTTTTTTTCATCTTTATAGTCATATTTCATCCCTTCATTGTGTTTACCCTCATATATATTTCTCAATCTTTAAAATTTTGGGAGGTAGTTTCTTCTAAGAGACCAAATACTCCCCACATTAATTGGGGGGACACTGTTCAAGTCACCAGTCTAATATATATATATATATATTTTTTTTTTCTTATTTATATATTTTAGTTATTTGTTTTCTTTTTTAAATTTTTTGGAAACTTATTTTTATCCCCTCCCCCATAATTTGGGGGTCTATTCTGATTTGGTTAAAGCACATTTTCCTGGGGTCTTTGCCACCTTTTTAGTATTTTACTTGATCCTTCATATACTCTTATCTGGACAAAATGACAAGACAGAAAAACTCACCACAAAAAAAAGAACAAGAGGCAGTACTGAAGGCTAGGGACTTCATCAATACAGACATGGGTAATATATCAGATCTAGAGTTCAGAATGACAATTCTCAAGGTTCTAGCCGGGCTTGAAAAAGGCATGGAAGATATTAGAGAAATGCTGTCAGGAGAAATAGAAGCCCTTTCTAGGAATAAAAGAACTAAAATATAACAAAATAAAAAAGCTATTAATGAGGTGCAATAAAAAATGGAGGCTCTTACTACTAGAATAAATGTGGCAGAAGAAAGAATTAGTGATATAGAAGACCAAATGAAAGAGAATAAAAAAGCTGAGTAAAAGGGAGACAAACAACTACTGGACAATAAGGGGAGAATTCGAGACATAAGCTATACCATAAGATGAAACATTATTAGAATAATTGGGATTCCAGAAGAAGAAAGAGAGAGGGTAGCAGAAGGTATATTGGAGAGAATTATTGGAGAGAATTTCCTTAATATAGCAAAGGGAACAAGCATCAAAATCCAGGAGGTGCAGAGAACCCCCCTCAAAATCAGTAAGAATAGGTCCACACCCCGTCAGCCCGGGACAAGAAGTCTATAATATACAATGGTAAAAATATTAGATTGGCAGTGGACTTATACACAGAGACCTGGCAGGCCAGAAAGAGCTGGCATGATATATTCAGAGCACTATATCCAGTTAGGCTATCATTAAAAATAAAAGGAGAGACTAAAAGCTTCCAGGACAAACAAAAACTGAAAGAATTTTCAAACACCAAACCAGCTTTACAGAAAATATTGAAAGGGGCCCTCTAAACAAAGTGACACCTTAAAAGTAGTAGACCAGAAAGAAACCGAGACAATATACAGTAACAGTCACCTGACAGGCCATACAAAGACACTAAATTTGTATCTCTCAAAAGTTACCCTGAATGTAAATGGGCTAAATGCCTCAATCAAAAGACACAGGGTATCAGAATGCATTAAAAAACAAAACCCATCAATATGCTGCCTACAAGAAACACATTTTAGACCCAACGAAACCCCCAGATTTAACGTGAGGGGGTGGAAAACAATTTACCATGCTAATGGACATCAAAAGAAAGCTGGGGTGGCAATCCTTATATCAGATCAATTAGACTTTAAGCCAAAGACTATAATAAGAGATGAGGAAGGACACTATATCATACCTCAAAGAGTCTGTCCAGCCAGAAGAACTAACAATTGTAAATATCTATGCCCCTAACGTGGGAGCAGCCAACTATATAAACCAATTAATAACAAAATCAAAGAAACACATAGACAATAACACAATAACAGTATGGGACGTTAACACCCCCTTCACTGAGATGGACGGATCATCCAAGCAAAAGATCAACAAGAAAATAAAGGCCTTAAATGACAGACTGGACCAGATGGACATCCCAGATATATTCAGAACATTCCATCCCAAAACAAGAGAATATACATTCTTCTCTAGTGCACATGGAACATTCTCTAGAATAGATCACATGCTGCGTCATAAATCAGGTCTCAACTGGTATCAAAAGATTGGGATCATTCCCTGCATATTTTCAGACCACAATGCTCTGAAGCTAGAACTCAATCACAAGAGGACATTGGGAAAGAACCCAAATACATGGAGACTAAACAGCATCCTTCTAAAGAATGAATGGGTCAACCAGGAAATTAAAGAAGAATTGAAAAAATTCATGGAAACAAATGGTAATGAAAACACAACTGTTCGAAATCTGTGGGACACTCAAAGGCAGTCCTGAGAGGAAAATATATAGCGATACAAGCCTTTCTCAAGAAACAAGAAAGGTCTCAAATACACAACCTAACACTACACCTAAAGGTGCTGGAGAAAGAACAACAAAGAAAGCCTAAACCCAGCAGGAGAAGAGAAATAATAAAGATCAGAGGAGTAATCAATGAAATAGAAACCAAAAAAAAAAAAAATAGAAGAAATCAACAAAAGTAGGAGCTGGTTCCTTGAAAGAATTAATAAGATTGGTAAGGCCCTGGCCAGACTTATCAAAATGAAAAGCAAAAGGACCCAAATAAATAAAATCATGAATGAAAGAGAAGAGATCACAACCAACACCAAAGAAATACAAACAATTATAAGAGCATATAATGAGCAACTATAAGAGCATATAATGAGCAACTATACGCCAACAAATTTGACAATTTGGAAGAAATGGATACATTCCTAGAGAAATATAAACTACCACAACTGAACCAGGAAGAAATAGAAAACCCGAACAGACCAATAACCAGTAAGGAGATCGAAACAGTCATCAAAAATCTCCAAGGAAACAAAAACCCAGGGCCAGATTCCCAGGGGAATTCTACCAAACATTTAAAGAAGAATTAATTCCTATTCTTCTGAAGCTGTTTAAAAAAATAGAAATGGAAGGAAAACTTCCCAACTCATTTTATGAGGCCAGCATTACCTTGATCCCAAAACCAGACAGGGATCCCATCAAAAAAGAGAATCACAGCCCAATATCCTTGATGAACACAGATGCAAAAATTCTCACCAAAATACTAACCAATAGGATCCAATGGTGCATTTAAAGGATTATTCACCACGACCAAGTGGGATTTATTCCAGGGCTGCAAGGTTGGTTCAACATCCACAAATCAATCAATGTGATACAATAAATTAATATAAGAAAGAACAAGAACCATACAATACTCTCAATAGATGCTGAAAAAGCATTTGACAAAGTACAGCATCCCTTCGTAATCAAAACTCTTTAAAGTGTAGGGATAGAGGGCACAAACCCAAGTATTATCAAAGCCATCTATGAAAAACCCACTGCAAATATCATTCTCAATGGAGAAAAACTGAGAGCTTTTCCACTAAGGTCAGGAACACGGCAGGTTGTCTGTTATCACCACTGCTATTCAACATAGTACTAGAAGTCCTAGCCTTGGGACACCTGGGTGGCTCAGTTGGTTAAGCAGCTGCCTTCGGCTCAGGTCATGATCCCAGCATCCTGGGATCGAGTCCCACATCGGGCTCCTTGCTCAGCAGGGAGCCTGCTTCTCCCTCTGCCTCTGCCTGCCATTCTGTCTGCCTGTGCTCGCTCTCCACCCCCCCTCTGATAAATTTAAAAAAAAAAAAAAAAAAAAAGAAGTCCTAGCCTCAGCAATCAGACAACAAAAGCAACTAAAGGCATCCAAATTGGCAAAGAAGAAGTCAAACTATCACTCTTTGCAGATGATATGATACTCTATGTGGAAAACCCAAAAGACTCTTCTCCGAATCTGCTAGAACTTGTACAGGAATTCAGTAAATTATCAGGATATAAAATCAATGCACAGAAATCAGTTACATTTCTTTACATCAACAAGACAGAAGAAAGAGAAATTAGGGAATCAATCCCATTTACAATTGCATCCAAAACCATAAGATACCTAGGAATAAACCCAACCAAAGAGACAAATAATCTATACTTAGAAAAACTATAAAGTATTCATGAAAGAAATTGAGGAAGACACAATGAAATGGAAATAAACGTCCATGCTCATGGATTGGAAGAACAAATATTGTGAAAATGTCTATGCTACCTAAAGCAATCTACACATTTAATGCAATCCCTATCAAAATCCCATCCTTTTTTTTTTTTCAAGGAAATGGAATGAATAATCCTAAAATTTGTATGGAACCAGAAAAGTCCTCAAATAGCCAGAGGACTACTGAAAAAGAAAGCCAAAGTTGGTGGCATCATAATTCCAGACTTCAAGCTCTATTACAAAGCTGTCATCATCAAGACAGTATGGTACTGGGTCTACGGCCATACCACCCTGAACGCGCCCGATCTCGTCTGATCTCGGAAGCTAAGCAGGGTCGGGCCTGGTTAGTACTTGGATGGGAGACAGTATGGGACTGGCACAAATACAGACCATAGATCAATGGAACAAAATAGCCCAGAAATAGACCCTCAACACTATGGTCAACCAATTTTCGACAAAGCAGGAAAGAATGTCCAATGGAAAAAGGACAGCCTTTTCAACAAATAGTGTTGGGAACATTAGACAGCCACATGCAGAAAAATGAAATTGGACCTTTTCCTTACACCACACACAAAAATAAACTCAAAATGGATGAAGGACCTCAATGTGAGAAAGGAATCCATCAAAATCCGTGTGGAGAACACAGGCAGTAACCTCTTCGACCTCAGCTGCAGCAGCTGCTTCCTAGAAACATCGCTAAAGGCAAGGGAAGCAAGAGCAAAAATGAACTATTGGGATTTTATCAAGATAAAAAGCTTTTGCACATCAAAGGAAACAGTTCACAAAACCAAAAGACAACTGACAGAATGGGAGAAGATATTTGCAAACGACATATCAGATAAATGGCTAGTATCCAAAATCTATAAAGAACTTAGCAAACTCAACACCCAAAGAACAAATAATCCAATCAAGAAATGGCAGAGGACATGAACGGACATTTCTGCAAAGAAGACATCCAGATGGCCAACAGACATATGATAAAGTGCTCCACATCATTTGGCATCAGGGAAATACAAATCAAAACCACAATGAGATATCACCTCACACCAGTCAGAATGGCTAAAATTAACAAGTCAGGAAATGACAGATGCTGGCGAGGATGTGATGAAAGGGGAATCCTCCTACACTTTTGGTGGGAATGCAAGCTGATGCAACCACTCTGGAAAACAGCTTGGAGGTTCCTCAAAAAGTGGAAAATAGAACTACCCTATGACCCAGCAATTGCACTACTGGTTATTTACCCTAAAGATGCAAAGTAGTGATCTGACAGGCCCTATGCACCTGAATGTTTATAGCAACAATGTCCACAATAGCCAAACTATGGAAAGAACCTAGATGTCCATCAACAGATTAATGGATAAGGAAGAAGTGGTATATATATACAATGGAATACTATGCAGCCATCAAAAGAAATGAAATCTTGCCATTTGGGACGATGTGGATGGAACTAGAGGGTATTATACTTAGCGAAATAAGTCAATCAGAGAAAGACAATTATCATATGATCTCCCTGATATGAGAAAGTTGAGAGGCAACATGGGGTTTTTGGGGGGTAGGAAAGGAATAAGTGAAACAAGATGAGATCGGGAGGGAGACAAACCATAAGAGACTCTTAACTTCACAAAACAACCTGAGGGTGGCGGTGGGGAGGGGGGTAGGGAGAGAGTGGTGGGGTTATGGACATTGGGAAGGGTGTGTGATATAGTGAGTGTTGTGAAGTGTGTAAACTTGGCAATTCACAGACCTGTGCCCTTGGGGCTAGTAATACATTATATATTTATAAAAATTTAAGAAGTTTTAAAAAAAATTAAAAAATTAATAAAATAAATATACAATTATAAGTACAATAAATATGAGGCCATCCAAAAAAAAAAAAAAGAACCAAAGATAACAGGATATACCCAGGAATAACTGAAATAAACTTCCTTGTCCAAATTGAGGGTTTATAACCAACTTCCCATCTTATTCTTCTGTCAATGTTTCTATGTATTTGTTTTTGTTCTGGTATTATATAAATCTTATTCTTGGGGTTCATTTTGGCTGTTTTTTTTTTTTTTTGCTTGTCTATTACTTTTGTCGACATTTTTGTTCATTCATTTTTGTTTATGTGCCTTATAAATCTTACTTTGGGGCTCATTTTAGCTGGGTTTTCTCCTTTTCTTTCTCCTCTCTCTCTCCTCTTTTCTTTTTTCTTTCATTTTGGTGGTAACTTCTGATTGCTATGAAACTTCCCAGGGTGCACCTGCCCTATATTGTGGTTGATATATTCAGCTATACATCCTCTCAACCACCTCTTACCAAAATGACTAAAAGGAGGAACACCCAACAGAGGAAAAATTCAGAGAATGTGTCCTCTGCCACAGAACTATTGTATATGGATATAAACAGTAGGTTTGGAAGCAAGGGTAATAACTATCCAGGCAATGGTTAGGTTGGAGAAGACCATTAGTGGAAACATAGAAGCTCTGCAGGTAGAAATGAAGGACAATCTGGTAGTTCAAAAAAATGCTATCAATGAGATCCAAACTATTCTAAATACTCTAACAGCTAGGGTAACTGAGGCAGAAGATCAAATTAGTAATCTAGAAGAAAAACTGATAGAAAAGGAGGATCAAGAGGAGGCCTGGAACCAGCAGCTTTAGAAGCCATGAAATCAGAATTAGGGATATAAATGATGCCATGAAATGCTCCAATGTCATAATTATTGGGATCCCTGAGGGGGTAGAGAAAGAGAGAAGACTACAAGATATAGTTGAACAAATTCTGGATGAACAATTCCCTAATCTGGAGAATGGAAAAAGTGCTTATGTTGTAGAGGCCGAAGGGATACCCCCAAGATCAACGAGTTTAGAAAGACTTCCAGACACTTAATTGTGAAATTCATGAATCATAATTTCACATAGTATGTCTTAAGAGAAGCTAGCGTGAAGAGATTCCTCACTCACAGAGGAAGGTCCATCAGTAAAACATCAGACCTGCCCACAGAAACCAGGCAAGCCAGAAAGGACTGGCAAGACATATTCAGGACACCAAATGAGAAGAACATGCAGCCAAGAATATTTTATCCAGCAAGGTTGACACTCAGATAAAGAGATAAAGAGCTTCCAAGGCTTAGAAGGTTTGAAAGAGTATCTGACCACCAAGCCAGACCTGCAAGAAATATTAAGAGGGGTCTCTAAAAGAAGAATGTACCCAAGAGAAACATAGAGCAGAAAGTTACAGAGACAATCTATATAGACAAGGACTTCACAGGCAACATGGTGTCAATAAAAACATACCTATCAGTAATCACTCTCAACGTGAATGGCCTAAATGATCCCATAAAATGGCACAGGGTTTCAGATTGGATAAAACAACAGGACCCATCCATATTCAATCTACAAAAGAGACATTTTGAAATTAAGATACATCCAGACTGAAATTGAAGGGATGGAGAATCATTTTTCATGCCAACAGGTCTCCAAAGAAAATTGGGGTAGTGATTCTCATATCAGATAAATTATATTTTAAGCTAAAGACTGTAGTCAGAGATATAGAAGGACACTATATTCTTAAAGGGTCTATCCACCAAGAAGATTTAACAATTGTAAATATGTATGTCCCCAATATGGGAGCAGCTAACTACATAAGTCAATGTTTAATCAAGATAAACAGTCATATTGATATGAATATATTAATTGTAGGAGAACTTAATATGCCACTCTCAGTAATAAACAGATCGTTCAAGCAGAAAATCAATAAGGAAACAAAAGTTTTGAATGACACGTTGTATCAGATGGACCTCATAGATATATACAGAGCATTCCACCCTAAAACGACAGAACACTCATTCTTTTCAAGCACACATAGAACTTTCTCCAGAATAAATCACATACTGACTCACAAATCAGGGCTCAACCACGAGATTGAGATTATTCCCTGCATATTCTCAGACCACAATGCTTTGGAGCCTGAACTCAACCAGAAGAAAATGTTTGGGAGGAATTCAAACAGTGGGAAGCAAAAGTCTTTGTCTTGAGTCCTGCTCAAGAATGTTTGGATAAACCAGGAAGTCAAAGAAGAATGTAAACAACTCATGGAAACCAATGAGAATGAAGACACTTTGGTCCAAAACTCATGGGATATGGCAAAGGTGGTCCTAAGTGGGGAATACATAGCCATCCAAGCCTCAGTGAAATACATGGAAAAATCCAGAATTCATCAACTTTCTCTACACCTTAAGGAACTGGAAAATCAGGAACAAATTAAGCCAACCCCATGCACAAGATTATATCACAGATCAGTAAGATAGTAACTAGAGATACAGGAGAACACATCAACAAAACTAGAAGCTGGTTCCTTGAATGAATCAATATGATCGATAAACCACTGGCCAAACTAATCCTAAAGAAAGAGAGTGGACCCAAATTAATAAAATTTTGAATGAAAAGGGAGAGATCATGAATAACACCAAGGAAATAGAAATAATCATCAGAAATTATCATCAACAGTTATATGCCAATAAGTTAAGCAACCTAGAAGAAATGGAGACATTCCTGGAAACCAATAGATTTTCAAGACAGAAACAGGAAGAAAATTAGAGCTTGAATAGACTAATGTCTAGTAACAAGATTGAAGCATTGATGAAAATTCTCCCAAAAATGAAGAACCCAGGACCTGGCGGATTCCATGTGAAATTCTATTAAAAATTCAAAGAAGATAAAATGCCTATTCTCTTGAAGATGTTTCAAAAAGCAACAACAAGTCAAGCAGAGAAAGACAACTATCATATGATCTCCCTGATGTGAGGAAGTGGTGATGCAACATGGGGGCTTAAGTGGGTAGGAGAAGAATCAATGAAACAAGATGGGATTGGGAGGGAGACAAACCATAAGTGACTCTTAATCTCACAAAACAAACTGAGGGTTGCTGGGGGGAGGGGGTTTGGGAGAACGGGGTGGGATTATGGACATTGGGGAGGGTATGTGCTTTGGTGAGTGCTGTGAAGTGTGTAAACCTGGTGAGCACCATTTCCTGATTAAAACATTTCAAAGTATAGGGATAGAGGGAACATTCCTCAACTTCATAAAATCCATCTATGAAAAACCCACAGTGAATATCATTCTCAATGGGGAAAAGATGACAACCTTTCCTTTGACATTAGGAACATGACAAGGATGCCCTCTCTCACCACTCTTGTTCAACATATTATTAGAAGTCCTAGCAACAGCAATCAGACAACAAAAAGAAATAAAAGGTATTCAAATTGGCAAAGAAGAATTCAAACTCTTCCTTTTCCACAAAAGATGAAAAAAAAAAAAAAAGATGATGGTTCAACATTCGCAAATCAAACAATGTGAAAGAACAAATCAATAAAAGGAGATGTAAAAACAACATGGTCCTCTCAATTGATGCAGAAAAAGCATTTAACAAAATCCAGTATCCATTTCTGATTAAAACGCTTCAAAGCTTATGGATAGAGGGATATCATCCTCATCCTCAATGGGAAAAAGCTGACAGCCTTCCCTTTGAGATCAGGAACACAGCAAGGTTGTCCACTCTCGCCACTGTTGTTCAACACAGTACTAGAAATCATAACAACAGCCATCAGACAACAAAAATAAATAAAACGTGTTCAAATGGACAATGAATAAATCAAACTCTCTCTCTACACAGATAACATGATACTTTATACAGAAACCCAAAAGACTTTACCCGCAAACTAGAAAAACTCATACAGCAATTCAGTAATTTGGCAGGATAAAAAAAAAAATCAATGTACAGAAATCAGTTGCTTTCTTATACACTAACAATGAAAATGTAGAAGGAGAAATTAGGGGATCAATTCCATTTACTATACTATAGCACTAAGAACCGTAAGATACCCAGGAATAAATCTAACCAAAGAGGTAAATGATCTGTACTCAAGGAACTACTAAACACTCATGAAAGAAATTGAAGAAGACACAAAAGATGGAAGACCATTCCATGGTCATGGATCAGAAGAATAAACATTGTTAAAATGTCTATACTGCCCAGATGAATCTATACTTCCAATGCCATCCCAATCAAAATTCCACTGGCACTTTTCAAAGTGCTGGAACAATGAATCCTAAAATTTGTTTGGAACCAGAAAAGACCTGCAATTTCTAAAGACATTTTGAAAAAGAAAAACAAAACTGGGGGCATCACGTTGTCTGATTTGAAACTTTATTACAAAGCTTTGATCACTGAGACAGTGTGGTACTGTCACAAAAAGAGACATATAGACCAGTAGAACAGAGTAGATAGTCCAGATATGGACCTGCAGCTCTATGTTCAAATAATCTTCAACAAAGCACGAAGAAATGTCCAGTCGAATAAAGACAGTCTCTTCAATAAATGGTGCTGGGAAAATTGGATAGCTATGTGTAGAAGAATGAAACTTGACCATTATCTTACACCATATACAAAGATAAACTGGAAATGGATAAAGGACTTCAACAAAAGATAGGAATATATCAAAATCCTAGAGGAGAACTTTGGCAGTAACATCTTTGACATTGGCCACAGCAACTTCTTCAAGACATGTCTCCAAAGGCAAAGGAAACAAAAGTAAGAATGAACTTTTGGGACTTCAAGATCAAAAGCTTATGCACAGCAAAGGAAACAGTCAACAAAACAAAGGGGTAACTCACAGAATGGCAGAAGATATTCACAAATGACACTACAGACAAAGGGCTGATATCCAAGATCTACAAAGAACTCTTTAAACTCAACACACGCAAAACAGATAATCATTTCAAAAAATGGATAGAAGACATGAACAGACACGTCTCCAAAGAAGACATACAAATGGCTAACAGACACAGGAGAAAATGTTTATCATCATTAGCCATGAGGAAAATTCAAATCTATACCACATTGTGATACTACCTTATAACAATTAGATAGGCCAAAATTAACAAGAACGTTAACAGCAAGTGTTGGAGATGATGTAGAGAGAGAGAGAAAAAAAAAGGAACATTCTTACACTGTTGGTGTAAGAGAGAATGCAAGTTGGTGCAGCTTATTTGGAAAAGAGTGTAGAGATTCCTCAAGAAGTTAAGGGGGTTACCCTATAACCCTGCAATTGCACTACTAGGTAGTTACCCCAAAGATAAAGATGTCACAAAAACAAGGGCTATCATATGCCAATGTTCATAGCAATGATGGCCATGATCACCAAACTGTACAAAAAGCTAAGATGTCCTTCAACAGATGAATGGATAAAGATGATATCATCCATATATCCATGGAATATTTTGCAGCAATCAGAAAGGATGAATACCCAATTTTTGTATCGACATGGACAGGACTGGAGATTATGTTTAGTGAAATAAGTTAAGTTGAGAAAGTCATTTATCTGGTTTCACTTACTTGTGGACTGTAAGATTGCCCATATTAGGAGAAGGAAAGGAAAAGTGAATTGGGGGATCTGGATGGGGGAGATGAAGGATGATAGACTATGGACTCTCAGAAACAAAACAAGGGTTTTGGAAGGGAAAGGAGTGGAGAGATAGGTAAGCCTGGTGGTGGGTATTAAGGCAGACATGGAGCACTGGGTGTGGTGCATAAACAATGAATTTTGGAACACTGAGAAAGTAAAATATTTTTTAAAAAAAATTAAGAAATAATACATGGAGGTCAATGTACATAAAAACATAACAGTCCCAAAACTTTGGGATGCACCAACATTGGTTCTATAAAGAAAGTATATAGCAATACAGGCCTTCTTCAAGACGGAAGATACACAACCTAATCTTACATCTAAAGGAGCTGGAAAAGGGAACCAAAAAGATCTTAAATTCACAAAGAGTAGGGACATAATGAAGATTAGAGCAGAAGTCAGTGATATAGTAATAATAATAATTTAAAAACCAGTAGAATGTATCATTGGAACAAGAATTTTTTTTTCCTGAAAGAATGAACAAAATTGAAAGAGTTGTAGTCAGAGTTATCAGAAGGAAAAGAGAAAAGACCCAATTTTATAAAATCATGGATGAAAGAGGAGAGGTCACGACCAACACCAAGGAAGTACAATATTAAGAGCATATGACCACATATATACCAAAAAAGTAGGTAATCTGAAAGAATAGATGCTCTCCTAGAAACATAAACTATCAAAATTGAAACAGGAAGAAATAGAAAATTTGGACATACACAAAACCAGCAAAGAAATTGAAGTAACCAAAAATCTCCCAAGAAACAAGTGTGAAGGGCTAGAATGCTTCCCAGGAGAATTCTAGCAAGGAATTAAAGAAGAATGAATATCTATTCTTCTGAAGATATTCCAAACAATAGAAATGGGTGAAAAAGTCCTTCCAAATTCATTCTAATTAGGCCAGAATTACCTTGATCCAAAAATAATACAAGGACCCCTCTAAAAAGGAAAAATACATATGGATATCCCTGATGATCATGGATGCAAAAATTCTCACCAACATGCTAGTTAAGAGGATCTAACAGTACATTAAAAGGATTATTCATGATGACCAATTGTGATTTATTCTTGGGATATATGGGTGTCTCAACATACTTAAATCAATCACAATAAACCACATCAATAAAAGAAAGGATTAAAACTATGATCCTCTCAATAGATGCATAAAAAGCATTCCACAAAATACAGCATCTTTTTTCCCCCCTTTGGTAAATACCCTCTACTGTGTAGGGTTAGAAGCAACATACTTAACATCATAAAAACTGTATCTGAATGACCACATTGTATACACAATATCCTCAATTGGGAAAAACAGAGATTTTTTCCCTAAGGTCACGAAAATGACCAGGTGTCCATTCATATCAGATTTGTTCAACATAGTACTGGAATTCTTAGCCTCAACAATCAAACAACAAAAATAAATAGAAGTCATCCGAGTCAACAAAGAAGTCAAACTTTCATTCCTTTCAGATGACGTGATACTCCATGTAGACAAACCAAAAGACACCACTAAAAACCTGTTAGAACTGATACAGGAATTGAGCAAAGTCACAGTATATAAAATAAATGCACAGAAGTCTGTTACATTTCTATACACTAACAATGGAGTAGCAGAAAGAGAAATTACCTAGGAATAAACCTAACCAAAGGGGTAAAAGTTCTGTACTCTGAAAACTACAGAACACTTATGGAAGAAATGGAGGAAGACACAAAGAAATGGAAAAACATCCCATGCTCATGGATTAGAACAAATACTGTTAAAATATCTATGCAACCCAAAACAATCTACACATTATTGCAACCTCTATCAAAATACCACCAATATTTTTCACAGAGCTGGAACAAACAACCCTAAAATTTGTGTAGAACCAGAAAAGACCCTGAATAGCCAAAAGGAAGTTCAAAAGAAAACCAAAGCTGGAGGAATCACAATTCCAGACTTTACATTGTATTATAAATCTGTGATCATCAAGAACGAATGGCACTGGCATGAAAACAGATACATTGACCAATTGAACAAAATAGAAAACCCAGAAACGGACCCACAACTATAGGGTCGACTAACCTTCCACAAAGCTAGAAAAAACATCCAATGGAAAAATGACCATCTCTTCAACAAATGCTGTTGGGAAAACTGGACAGCCACATGCAGAAAAATGAAACTGTATCACCATCTTACACCATTGAGAAAAATAAATTCCAAAATGGATGAACAACCTAAATGTGAGACTGGAATTCAACAAAATTATAGAGGAGAACACAAGTAGCAATCTCTTTGACCTTGGCCAGGGCAACTTCTTGTTAGCCACGTCTCTAAAGGTATGGGAAACAAAAGCAAAAATAAATTATTGGGACTTCTTTAAGATAAAAAGACTTTGCACAGTGAAGAAGATGTTAACCAAACTAAAAGGCATCCTACAAACTGGGAGGAGATGTTTGCAAATGTCTTATCAGATAAAGGGCTAGTATCCAAAATCTATAAAGAATTTCTCAAACTCAACACTCCAAAACCAAATAATCCAGTCAAGAAATAGGCTGAAGACATCAACAGACATTTCTCCAAAGAAGATATAGAAATGGCTTATAGATTTGTGGAGCATAACAAATAGCATGGAGGACATGGGGAGTTAGAGAGGAGAAGGGAGTTAGGGGAAATTGGAAGGGGAGGTGAACCATGAGAGACTATGGACTCTAAAAAAGAATCTGAGGGGTTTGAAGTGGCGGGGGGGGGTGGGAGGTTAGGGTACCAGGTGATGGGTATTATAGAGGGCACCGATTGCATGGAGCATGGATGTGGTGAAAAAATAATTAATACTGTTATGCTGAAAATAAATTAAAAAAATATTTAAAAATAGATGAAAAAATTTAAAAATGAAAAAATAAATAAAAGACTAAAAAATAACAATAAAGAAAAAGAAATGGCTTATAGAAACATAAAAACGTGTTCAACATCATTTGGCATCAGGGAAATACATACCAACACCACAATGAGATACCACCCCATACCTGGCAGAATGGCTAAAATTAACAAAAAGGAAACAACATAAGTTGGCCCAGAAAAGGATACCCTCTTACACTTTTGGTGGGGATCCAAAGTGGTACAGACACACTGGAAAACAGTATGGAGTTTCCTCAAAAAGTGAAAAATCGAGGAGGGGGGAAAAAGGCAGAGAAGTAGAAGACGGTTTCAATTGGCCCCCTAATGTGAGCTGATTATCTACCAGAACACTCTGAAAAACCATGAAATGACCCTTAGATGTAGGATTATACACTTCTGGATCTCTACAGGAACAGAAGATGGCAGTGGTGAAGTAAAGCAGTGGAGTTTGATATTGCAGGATAAACAGAAGGGAGAGGGAGCCACCAGAAGCTACCCATTGGAAAGTAATACCACAATACCAAAGTGCCCTGTGATTGGGGACCAGCATTAACTTGGAATCTAGTTAAAATACTCATAAAGAGCAAAGTATTTTAAGGGGAAACTGGAGGAATTGGGCAGTCATGGGCTCGGGCTTAAGCCCATGGACCCAGGACAGCCACCTGCAGTGACCACCCATGCCAGAGAGAGTGCAGCAAAGCATCCAGGTTGTGGTCCCTGTCCCCTCTGCCCCACACTGTGCGAGAGAGTTAGGTGTGAACACCAACCAGCCGCTCTCTAGAACCATTGCATTTTGCACTCCACAGGTGAGCTGCCTGACCAGGGCCTGAGCAGCACTCCACACTTTCCCCTGAGAAAGGTCCACTACGCGGGGGTTTCTAGGACTGGCTGAGAGTCTGAACACTCCCAGCCCGGGGGTGGAGGGGTGGGGGGCGGGGCCACGAATATCTCAGCCTGCTATCTCTTGATTGGGATCCCTCCAGCGGTCTGGACTGCCTAGAGAGCAGCCAGGCAAAGACAGCCACTGGAAGCGGGCTCCCTGGACAAATATCCCTTGATGTTTCAGTAATATGGGGGTGCAGAGACAAGCAGGATCTTCTGTGACCCCTGAGATGGTGGCTGGTGATGTGCTCTGCCAGTGGGAGGTCGCAGAGGGGGAGTCTGTGTGTTCAGAACCCCACAGAGGAGAACAGACTGAGGCTGCCCTCTGGGACAGAGGTCGGGGTGTAGTTTGCTTTCTTCTAAACCTTCAAAGAACTGTCAGAAGCCGCCAAGGGGGAAAAAAACAAAACAAACAAACAAAATAAAAACCAAAAAGCAAAAAGCAAAACAAACCTCCAAAGAACAAAAGCCTGAAAAACAAGTTTACTCAAAATCCAGCCCCTTGATAGGGGGCAGGAGGACTCAACCCAAGCAAGACTGCCTTAAAAACAATGAGGCAAGCCCCTCCCCCAGAAAGTCAGCCAAAAAACCAAAAGGACAACCACCACAAGGTCCCCAGAAAACTGTAAAACCCAAAATCAGGGGAAAAGAAGATATTGAGCTCCTGGTATTGCCCTAAAACCTGTTTATTTCATAGATACAAATTTTATTTTTAATTTGTTCCCACTATTCTCATATTTTTTAATTTAAAAAAATTTTAACTTATTTACCATCACAATGAGAGATTCAATATAATAAATTCCATAATAACCTTTTAACGTGAACTTTTTTGATATATATGTCTGTGTTTTTCTTTTGCTTTCCTATTTTTTTAATATTCATATAGAGATAAGCTTTAAAGTAATCATCTTTCCCTAATCAATACTACCCCTATATATAAACCACTTTCAAACCCCTTTATCTCTGTAAAGTTGAGTCCTGCAACAAAGATATCAAGATACATTCAGGAAGAATCAAAATAACCTTCCTCGACTACACTGAGGATTTATAACCAACTCCCATCTTTTTCTTCTGTCAGTGCTTCTGAGTATTTGTTTTTGTTCTGGTAGTATATGAATCTTATACTTGGGATTCATTTTGGCTGGGTTTTTTTATTCTTGTCATTTACTTTTGTTGGCCTTTTTTTGGTCGTTTTTGTTTGTATACCTTATAAATCTTACCTTTGTGGCCCATTCAGTCTTCTCTCTCTCTTTCTCTCTTTTTTCTTTTTTCTTTATTTTTGGTGTGGACTCTTGATTGCTCAAAAGCATTCCAGGGTGCACCTTGCCTGGATCACGGTTGATACATTCAGCTACACATCCCCTCAGCCCTGTCTCACCAAAACGACTAGGAGGAGGAATGCCCAACAGAGGGAAAAAAGTCAGAGACTTCTCCCTCTCCATCTATTGGATATGGACATAAGCAGTATGTTGGAAAGGGAATTCAGGCTAACAATTATCCAGGCAATGACTAAGATGGAGAAAACTATTAATGACAATATGGAATCAATTAGGGCAGAAGTGAAAGCCACCAGGGAATAAGTTAAAAATGCTATCAATGAGTTCCAATCTTATCTAAATTTTCTAACAGCTAGGGTAACTGAGGCGAAAGACAGAATTAGTGATCTAGAGGACAAACTTATAGAGAAAAAGGATTAGGAGGAGGCCAGGAACAAACAGCATAGAAGTCACAAAAACAGAATTAGGGAAATAAATGATGCCATGAAACATTCCAACATCAGAATTGTTGGGATCCCTGAGGGGGAAGAGAAAGGAAGAAGACTAGAAGATATAGTTGAAAAAATTCTCCATGAAAATTTCCCCAATCTGGAGAATGGAACCAGCGTTCATGTCCTAGAGGCAGAAAAGCCTGACCCCAAGATCATAGGATCTAGAAAGACCTTGAGACACCTGATTGTGAAACCGATGAATCATAATTTTAGACAGGAGCTCTTGAGAGGAGCTAGGAGGAAGAGATTCCTTAAGTACAGATGAAGGCCCATCAGAATAACGTCAGACCTCCCAACAGAAATCTAGCAAGCCAGAAAGAACTGGCAAGACGTATTCAAGGCATTAAATGAGAAGAACATGCAGCCATGGATACTTTATCCAACAAGATTGACATTCGAAATGGATGGAGAGATAGAGTTTCCAAGACTGGCAAGGATTAAAAGAGTATGTGACCACCAAGCCGGCACTATAAGAAATATCAAGCAGGTTTCCTTAAAAGAAGAAAGAACCCAAGAGTGTCATACAACAGAAATTTATGGAGACAGTCTATAGAAACAAGGACTTCACAGGCAACACGACGTCAATAAGCACATATCTCTCAATAATCACTCTCAATGTGAACAGCCTAAACATTTCCATCACATGGCCCAGGATTGCAGATTAGATAGAAAGGCAGTACCCATTCATATTTTGTCTACAAGAGACCCATTTGAAACTATGAATACATCCAGACCAAAAGTGAAGGGATAGGGAAGCACCTTTCAGGCCAATGGGCCTCAAAAGAAAGCTGGGGTAGCAATTCTCATATCAGATAAATTAGGTTTTAAACTAAAGACTGTAGTCAGAGATAAAGAAGGACACTGCATCATTCTTAAAGTGTCTATCCACCAAGAATATCTATTAATTTTAAATATTTACACCCCCAGTATGGGAGCAGCCAACTACATAAGACAGCTGTTATTCAGGATAAAAAGTCATATTGATATGAATACATTAATAGTAGGGGAACTTAACATGCCACCTTTAGTAATAGACAGATCATCCAAGCAGAAAATCAATAAAGAAACAAGAGCTTTGAATGACACATTGGACCAGATGGATTTCATAGATATATACACAACATTCCACCCTAAAATAATAGAATACTCATTCTTCTCGAGTGCACATGGAAGTTTCTCCAGAATAGACCATATACTGGGTAACAAATCAGGGCTCAACGGATACAAGAAGATTGAGATTATTCCCTGCATATTCTCAGAACACAATGCTTTGACACTGGAACTCAACCACAAGAAAAATTTCAGAAGGAACTCAAACATCTGGGAGCTAAAGACCACCTTGCTTAAGAATGTTTGGACCAACCAGAAAATCAAATAACTTAAACAATTCATGGAAAACAATGAAAATGAGGACACTCCGGTCCAAAGCCTAAGGGATACAGCAAAGGCGGTCCTAAGTGGGAAATACATAGCCATTGAAGCCTCCCTCAATAAAAATGGAAAAATCCAGAATACACAAGCTCCCCTTACACCTTAAAGAACAGGAGAATCAACAACAAATTAGGCCAACCCCATGCCCAAGAAGGAAAATAATCAAGATTAAAGCAGAGATCAAGGAGAGAGGTACGAGAGATACAGTAGAATGCATCAATAAAACTAGAAGCAGGTTTTTTGAAATAATCAATAATATCAATAAAACATTGGCAACACTACTCCAAAAGAAAAGAGAGAAGGCCCAAATTAATAAAGTTATGAATGAAAAGGGAGAGATCACAACTAACACCAAGGAAATAGAAACAATCATCAGAAATTATTATCAACAGTTATATGCTGATAAGTTAAGCAACCTAGATGAAATGGATGTATTCCTGGAAAACTATGAACTTCCAAAATTGAACCAGGAATAAACTGACAACCTGAATAGACTGATATCAAGTAACGAGATTGAAGCAGTGATCAAAAACCTCCCAAAATATAAGAGCCCAGGACCTGATGGATTCCCTGGGGAATTCTATCAGTTTCAAAGAAGAAATAACACCTATTCTCCTGAAGCTGTTTCAAAAAATTGAAGCAGATGGAAAACTTCCAGACTTTTTTTTTTATGAAGCCAGCATTACTTTGATCCTCAAACAAGGCAAAGACCCCACCAAAAAGGAGAATTTCAGACGAATATCTCTGATAGATATGGATGCTAAGATTCTCAACAAGTTCCTAGCTAATAGGATTCAATAATACATTAAAAATATTATCCATCATGACCAGATGTGATTTATCCCTGGGCTACAAAGGTGGTTCAACATTTGCAAATAAATTAATGTGATAGAACAAATCCATAAGAGAAGAGAGAAGAACCACATGGTTCTCTTCAATTGGTATAGGAAAGCCTTTGACAAGATACAGCATCCGTTCTTGATTAAAACATTTCAAAGTATAGGGATAGAGGAAACATTCCTCAACTTCATAAAAATCTATCTCTGAAAAACCCACAGTGAATATCATCCTCAATGGGGAGAAGCTGACAGCCTTCCCTTTGAGATCAGGAACACTACTAGGATGCCCAGTCTAGCCACTCTTTTTCAACATAGTAATAGAAGTCCTAGGAACAGCAACCAGACAACAAAGAGAAATAAAAGGTATTCAAATTAGCAATGAAGAAATCAAACTCTCTTTCTTCGTAGATGACATGATTCTTTATATGAGAAACCCAAAAGAATCCACCCCCAAACTACTAGAACTCATACAGCAATTCAGTATTGTGGCAGGATACAAAATCAATGTACAGAAATCAGTTGCTTTCTTATACACTAACAATGAAAGTACAGAAAGTAATATTAGAGAATCAATTCCATTTACTATAGGACCAAGAACCATAAGATTCCTGGGAATAAACCTAACCAAAGAGGGCAAGTATCTGTGCTTGAAAGGAACTATGGAACACTCGTGAAAGAAATTGAAGAAGACGCAAAAAGTTGGTAGACCATTCCATGCTCATGGATCAGAAGAATAAACATTGTTGAAATTTTTATACTGCCTAGCACATTCTATACCTTCAATGCCATTCTGATAAAAATTCCACCAGCATTTTTCAAAAAGCTGGAGCAAACAATCCTAAAATTTGTATGGAACCAGAGGAGACCCTGAATTGCTAAGAAAATGTTGAAAAAAAAAAAACTCGGATATTATGTTGCCAGATTTATAACTTTACTACAATGCTGTGATCACCAAGACAGCATGGTACTGGCACAAAAACAGACACATAGACCAGTGGCAAAAAGTAGAGAGCCCAGATATGGATCCTCAAGTTTATGGTCAAATAAACTTCTAGAAAGCAAGAAAAAAATACAGTGGAAAAAAATTTCTCTTTAATAAATGGTGCTGGGAAAATTAGACATCTATGTGTAGAAGAATTAGTCTTAACCATTCTCTTACACCATACACAAAGATAAACTTGAAATGGATGAAAGACCTCTATGTGAGGTAGGGATCTATCAAAATCTTAGAGGAGAACATAGGCAGTAACCTCTTCGACACCAGCCACAGCAACTTCTTTCAAGATACATCTCGAACGGCAAAGGAAACAAAAGCAAAAATGATTTTTGGGGATTTCATCAAGATCAAAAGCTGCACAGCAAAGGAAACAGTCAACAAAACAAAGAGGCAATCCACGGAATGTGAGAATATATTCGCAAATGACAGTACAGCCAAAGGGCTGATATCCAAAATCTTTAAAGAACTCCTCAAACTCAACACACACAAAACAGATAATCACATCAAAAACTGGGCAGAAGACATGATCAGACACTTCTCCAAAGAAGACATACAAATGGCTAACAAACACATGTAAAAATGGCCATCATCTTTAGCCTTTGGGAAATTCAAATAAAAACTACATTGAGATACCACCTTATACCGTTAGAATGGCCAAACTTAACAAAACAGCAAATAACATGTGTTGGAGAGGATGTGGAGAAAGGGGAACCCTCTTACACTGTTGATGGGAATGCAAGTTTTTGCAATCACTTTGGAAAACTGTGGAGTTTCATTAAGAAATTAAAAATAGAGCTTCTCTTTGACTCTGTAATTGCACTTCTCTTTATTTACCTCAAAAATACAGATGTATTTAACAAAGAGCCATCTGTACCCCAATGTTCATAGCAGCAATGGCCACAGTCGCCATATTATGGAAAGAACCAAATTGCCCTTCAACGGAGGAATGGATAAAGAAGATATGGTCCATATATACTATGGAGTGTTATGCCTCCATCAGAAAGGATGAATGCCTAACTTATTTTTTATCAACATGGATAGGATTGGAAGAGGTTATGCTAAGCAAAACATGTCAAACAGAATTCTGGGGGAGGAGTCAAGATGGCGGAGAAGTAGCAGGCTGAGACTGCTTCAGCTAGCCGGAGATCAGCTAGATAGCTTATCTAAAGATTGCAAACACCTGAAAATCCATCGGCAGATGGAACAGAAGAAGAACAGCAATTCTGGAAACAGAAAAACAACCACTTTCTGAAAGGTAGGACCGGCGGAGAAGTGAATCCAAAGCGACCGGAAGATAGACCCCGGGGGGAGGGGCCGGCTCCCGGCAAGCGGAGGAGCAACCGCGCACAAAATCAGGACTTTTAAAAGTCTGTTCCGCTGAGGGACATTGCTCCAGAGGCTAAACCGGGGCGAAGCCCACCCGGGTTCAGCGTGGCCTCAGGTCCCGCAGGGTCACAGAAGGATCGGGGGTGTCTGAGTGTTGCAGAGCTTGCGGGTATTGGAATGGGAAAGCCGGCTACAGAGACAGAGCCGACAGTAAGCTCACAGCTTGGTGTTATCTTGAACCGGTCGCAGGCTCGGTGAGCTCGGAGCACGGCTGGAGGTCAGGCAGACGGGAGTAACTGGGCGCTGTTCTCTGAGGGTGCACTGAGGAGTGGGGCCCTGGGCTCTCGGCTCCTCCGGGCTGGAGACCAGGAGGCCGCCATTTGTATTCCCGTCCTCCAGAACTCTACGGAAAGCGCTCAGGGAACAAAAGCTCCTGAAAGCAAACCCGAGCCTCACCCGGCCCTGGGTAAGGGCGGTGTAATTCCGCCTGGGGCAAAGACACTTGAGAATCACTACAACAGGCCCCTCCCCCAGAAGATCAACAAGAAATCCAGCCGAGACCAAATTCACCTACCAAGGAGTGCGGTTTCAATACCAAGGAGAGCAGCAGAATTCCAGAGGAGGAGAAAGCCAAGCACGGAACTCATGGCTTTTTTCCTGTGATTTTTTTTAGTCTTGCAGTTAATTTAATTTTTTCTTTTTCATTTTTTTTTTCTCTTCTCACCTTCGGGTAAATTTTTTTTTTTTAACTGTTACCTTTTTCTTTTTTAACGATTTTTTACTAGTTTATCTAATATATATATTTTTTCTTTTTTACATTTTTCTTAGGTGTTTTCTTTTTTAAAAATTCTTTTCTTTTCTTTTTTTTTCTTTTTTCTTTTTTTTTTCTTTCTTCCCTTTTGAACCTCTTTTTATCCCCTTTCTCCCCACTCACGATTTTGGATCTCTTCTAATTTGGTTAAAGCATATATTCCTGGGGTTGTTGCCACCCTTTTAGTATTTTACTTGCCCCTTCATTACTCTTATCTGGACAAAATGACAAGACGGAAAAATTCAACACAAAAAAAAGAACAAGAGGCAGTACCGAAGGCTAGGGACCTAATCAATACAGACATCGGTAATATGTCAGATCTAGAGTTCAGAATGACAATTCTCAAGGTTCTAGCCGGGCTCGAAAAAGGCATGGAAGATATTAGAGAAACCCTCTCGAGAGATATAAAAGCCCTTTCTGGAGAAATAAAAGAACTAAAATCTAACCAAGTTGAAATCAAAAAAGCTATTAATGAGGTGCAATCAAAAATGGAGGCTCTAACTGCTAGGATAAATGAGGCAGAAGAAAGAATTAGTGATATAGAAGACCAAATGACAGAGAATAAAGAAGCTGAGCAAAAGAGGGACAAACAGCTACTGGACCACGAGGGGAGAATTCGAGAGATAAGTGACACCATAAGACGAAACAACATTAGAATAATTGGGATTCCAGAAGAAGAAGAAAGAGAGAGGGGAGCAGAAGGTATACTGGAGAGAATTATTGGGGAGAATTTCCCCAATATGGCAAAGGGAATGAGCATCAAAATTCAGGAGGTTCAGAGAACGCCCCTCAAAATCAATAAGAATAGGCCCACACCCCGTCACCTAATAGTAAAATTTACAAGTCTCAGTGACAAAGAGAAAATCCTGAAAGCAGCCCGGGAAAGGAAGTCTGTAACATACAATGGTAAAAATATTAGATTGGCAGCTGACTTATCCACAGAGACCTGTCAGGCCAGAAAGAGCTGGCATGATATTTTCAGAGCACTAAACGAGAAAAACATGCAGCCAAGAATACTATATCCAGCTAGGCTATCATTGAAAATAGAAGGAGAGATTAAAAGCTTCCAGGACAAACAACAACTGAAAGAATTTGCAAATACCAAACCAGCTCTACAGGAAATATTGAAAGGGGTCCTCTAAGCAAAGAGAGAGCCTACAAGTGGTAGATCAGAAAGGAACAGAGACCATATAGAGTAACAGTCACCTTACAGGCAATACAATGGCACTAAATTAATATTTCTCAATAGTTACCCTGAATGTGAATGGGCTAAAAGCTCCTGTCAAAAGACACAGGATATCAGAATGGATAAAAAAACAAAACCCATCTATATGTTGCCTCCAAGAAACTCATTTTAAGCCCGAAGACACCTCCAGATTTAAAGTGAGGGGGTGGAAAAGAATTTACCATGCTAATGGACATCAGAAGAAAGCAGGAGTGGCAATCCTTATATCAGTTCAATTAGATTTTAAGCCAAAGACTATAATAAGAGATGAGGAAGGACAATATATCATACTCAAAGTGTTTGTCCAACAAGAAGATTTAACAATTTTAAATATCTATGCCCCCAACGAGGGAGCAGCCAACTATATAAACCAATTAATAACAAAATAAAAGAAACACATCAGCAATAATACAATAATAGTAGGGGACTTTAACACTCCCCTCACTATAATGGACAGGTCATCTAAGCAAAAGATCAGCAAGGAAATAAAGGCCTTAAATGACACACTGGACCAGATGTACATCACAGATATATTCAGAATATTTCATCCCAAAGCAACAGAATACACATTCTTCTCTAGTGCACATGGAACATTCTCCAGAATAGATCATATCCTCGGTCCTAAATCAGGACTCAACCGGTATCAAAAGATTGGGATCATTCCCTGCATATTTTCAGACCACAATGCTCTAAAGCTAGAACTCAACCACAAAAGGAAGTTTGGAAAGAACCCAAATACATGGAGACTAAACACCATCCTTCTAAAGAATGAATGGGTCAATCGGGAAATTAAAGAAGAATTGAAAAAAAAAACATGGAAACAAATGATTATGAAAATACAACGGTTCAAAATCTGTGGGACACAACAAAGGCAGTCCTTAGAGGAAAATATATAGCGGTACAAGCCTTTCTCAAGAAACAAGAAAGGTCTCAGGTACACAACCTAACCCTTCACCTAAAGGAGCTGGAGAAAGAACAAGAAAGAAACCCTAAGCCCAGCAGGAGAAGAGAAATCATAAAGATCAGAGCAGAAATCAATGAAATAGAAACCAAAAAAACAATAGAACAAATCAACGAAACTAGGAGCTGGTTCTTTGAAAGAATTAATAAAATTGATAAACCCCTGGCCCAACTTATCAAAAAGAAAAGAGAAGGGACCCAAATAAATAAAATCATGAATGAAAGAGGAGAGATCACAACTAACACCAAAGAAATACAAACTATTATAAGAACATACTATGAGCAACTCTACAGCAATAAATTTGACAATCTGGAAGAAATGGATGCATTCCTAGAAACATATAAACTACCACAACTGAACCAGAAAGAAATAGAAAGCCTGAACAGACCCATAACCAGTAAGGAGATTGAAACAGTCATTAAAAATCTCCAAACAGACATATTCAGAATATTTCATCCCAAAGCAACAGAATACACATTCTTCTCTAGTGCACATGGAACATTCTCCAGAATAGATCACATCCTCGGTCCTAAATCAGAACTCAACCGGTATCAAAAGATTGGGATCATTCCCTGCATATTTTCAGACCACAATGCTCTAAAGCTAGAACTCAACCACAAAAGGAAGTTTGGAAAGAACCCAAATACATGGAGACTAAACAGTATCCTTCTAAAGAATGAATGGGTCAACCGGGAAATTAAAGAAGAATTGAAAAAAATCATGGAAACAAATGATAATGAAAATACAACGGTTCAAAATCTGTGGGACACAACAAAGGCAGTCCTGAGAGGAAAATATATAGCGGTACAAGCCTTTCTCAAGAAACAAGAAAGGTCTCAGGTACACAACCTAACCCTACACCTAAAGGAGCTGGAAAAAGAACAAGAAAGAAACCCTAAGCCCAGCAGGAGAAGAGAAATCATAAAGATCAGAGCAGAAATCAATGAAATAGAAACCAAAAAAACAATAGAACAAATCAACAAAACTAGGACCTGGTTCTTTGAAAGAATTAATAAAATTGATAAACCCCTGGCCCGACTTATCAAAAAGAAAAGAGAAAGGACCCAAATAAATAAAATCATGAATGAAAGAGGAGAGATCACAACTAACACCAAAGAAATACAAACTATTATAAGAACATACTATGAGCAACTCTACGCCAATAAATTTGACAATCTGGAAGAAATGGATGCATTCCTAGAAACATATAAACTACCACAACTGACCCAGGAAGAAATAGAAAGCCTGAACAGACCCATAACCAGTAAAGAGATTGAAACAGTCATTAAAAATCTCCAAACAAACAAAAGCCCAGGGCCAGACGGCTTCCCGGGGGAATTCTACCAAACATTTAAAGAAGAACTAATTCCTATTCTCCTGAAACTGTTCCAAAAAATAGAAATGGAAGGAAAACTTCCAAACTCATTTTATGAGGCCAGCATCACCTTGATCCCAAAACCAGACAAGGATCCCACCAAAAAAGAGAGCTATAGACCGATATCCTTGATGAACACAGATGCGAAAATACTCAACAAAATACTAGCCAATAGGATTCAGCAGTACATTAAAAAGATTATTCACCACGACCAAGTGGGATTTATTCCAGGGCTGCAAGGTTGTTTCAACATCTGCAAATCAGTCGATGTGATACAACACATCAATAAAAGAAAGAACAAGAACCATATGATACTCTCAATAGATGCTGAAAAAGCATTTGACAAAGTACAGCATCCCTTCCTGATCAAAACTCTTCAAAGTGTAGGGATAGAGGGCACATACCTCAATATCATCAAAGCCATCTATGAAAAACCCACCGCAAATATCATTCTCAATGGAGAAAAACTGAAAGCTTTTCCGCTAAGGTCAGGAACACGGCAGGGATGTCCATTATCACCACTGCTATTCAACATAGTACTAGAGGTCCTAGCCTCAGCAATCAGACAACAAAAGGAAATTAAAGGCATCCAAATCGGCAAAGAAGAAGTCAAATTATCACTCTTCGCAGATGATATGATACTATATGTGGAAAACCCAAAAGACTCCACTCCAAAACTGCTAGAATTTATACAGAAATTCAGTAAAGTGTCAGGATATAAATCAATGCACAGAAATCAGTTGCATTTCTCTACACCAACAGCAAGACAGAAGAAAGAGATGTTAAGGAGTCAATCCCATTTACAATTGCATCCAAAACCATAAGATACCTAGGAATAAACCTAACCAAAGAGACACAGAATCTATACTCAGAAAATTATAAAGTACTCATGAAAGAAATTGAGGAAGACACAAAGAAATGGAAAAATGTTCCATGCTCCTGGATTGGAAGAATAAATATTGTGAAAATGTCTATGCTACCTAAAGCAATCTACACATTTAATGCAATTCCTATCAAAGTACCATCCATCTTTTTCAAAGAAATGGAACAAATAATGCTAAAATTTATATGGAACCAGAAAAGACCTCGAATAGCCAAAGGGATATTGAAAAAGAAAGCCAACGTTGGTGGCATCACAATTCCGGACTTCAAGCTCTATTACAAAGCTGTCATCATCAAGACAGCATGGTACTGGCACAAAAACAGACACATAGATCAATGGAACAGAATAGAGAGCCCAGAAATAGACCCTAAACTCTACGGTCAACTAATCTTCGACAAAGCAGGAAAGAATGTCCAATTGAAAAAAGACAGCCTCTTCAATAAATGGTGCTGGGAAAATTGGACAGCCACATGCAGAAAAATGAAATTGGACCATTTCCTTACACCACACACAAAAATAGACTCAAAATGTATGAAGGACCTCCATGTGCGAAAGGAATCCATCAAAATCCTTGAGGAGAACACAGGCAGCAACCTCTTCGACCTCTGCCGCAGCAACATCTTCCTAGGAACATCGCCAAAGGCAAGGGAAGCAAGGGCAAAAATGAACTATTGGGATTTCATCAAGATCAAAAGCTTTTGCACAGCAAAGGAAACAGTTAACAAAATCAAAAGACAACTGACAGAATGGGAGAAGATATTTGCAAACGACATATCAGATAAAGGACTAGTGTCCAGAATCTATAAAGAACTTAGCAAACTCAACACCCAAAGAACAAATAATCCAATCAAGAAATGGGCAGAGGACATGAACAGACATTTCTGCAGAGAAGACATCCAGATGGCCAACAGACACATGAAAAAGTGCTCCATATCACTTGGCATCAGGGAAATACAAATAAAAACCACAATGAGATATCACCTCACACCAGTCAGAATGGCTAAAATCAACAAGTCAGGAAATGACAGATGCTGGCGAGGATGTGGAGAAAGGGGAACCCTCCTACACTGTTGGTGGGAATGCAAGCTGGTGCAGCCACTCTGGAAAACAGCATGGAGGTTCCTCAAAATGTTGAAAATAGAACTGCCCTATGACCCAGCAATTGCACTATTGGGTATTTACCCTAAAGATACAAATGTAGTGATCCAAAGGGGCACATGCACCCGAATGTTTATAGCAGCAATGTCCACAATAGCCAAACTATGGAAAGAACCTAGATGTCCATCAACAGATGAATGGATCAAGAAGATGTGGTATATATACACAATGGAATACTATGCAGCCATCAAAAGAAATGAAATCTTGCCATTTGCGACAACATGGATGGAACTAGAGCGAATCATGCTTAGCGAAATAAGTCAAGCAGAGAAAGACAACTATCATATGATCTCCCTGATGTGAGGAAGTGGTGATGCAACATGGAGGCTTAAGTGGGTAGGAGAAGAATAAATGAAACAAGATGGGATTGGGAGGGAGACAAAGCATAAGTGACTCTTAATCTCACAAAACAAACTGAGGGTTGCTGGGGGGAGGGGGTTTGGGAGAAGAGGGTGGGATTATGGACATTGGGGAGGGTATGTGCTTTGGTGAGTGCTGTGAAGTGTGTAAACCTGGTGATTCACAGACCTGTACCCCTGGGGATAAAAATATATGTTTATAAAAAATAAAAATTTAATAAAAAAAAAAAATCTCCAAACAAACAAAAGCCCAGGGCCAGACGGCTTCCCGGGGGAATTCTACCAAACATTTAAAGAAGAACTAATTCCTATTCTCCTGAAACTGTTCCAAAAAAAAAAAGAAATCGAAGGAAAACTTCCAAACTCATTTCATGAGGCCAGCATCACCTTGATCCCAAAACCAGACAAGGATCCCACCAAAAAAGAGAGCTATAGACCTTGATGATCACAGATGCGAAAATACTCAACAAAATACTAGCCAATAGGATTCAGCAGTACATTAAAAAGATTATTCACCACGACCAAGTGGGATTTATTCCAGGGCTGCAAGGTTGGTTCAACATCCGCAAATCAGTCAAAATGATACAACACATCAATAAAAGAAAGAACAAGAACCATATGATACTCTCAATACATGCTGAAAAAGCATTTGACAAAGTACAGCATCCCTTCCTGATCAAAACTCTTCAAAGTGTAGGGATAGCGGGCACATACCTCAATATTATCAAAGCCATCTATGAAAAACCCACCGCAAATATCATTCTCAATGGAGAAAAACTGAAAGCTTTTCCGCTAAGGTCAGGAACACGGCAGGGATGTCCATTATCACCACTGCTATTCAACATAGTACTAGAGGTCCTAGCCTCAGCAATCAGACAACAAAAGGAAATTAAAGGCATCCAAATCGGCAAAGAAGAAGTCAAATTATCACTCTTCGCAGATGATATGATACTATATGTGGAAAACCCAAAAGACTCCACTCCAAAACTGCTAGAACTTATACAGGAATTCAGTAAAGTGTCAGGATATAAATCAATGCACAGAAATCAGTTGCATTTCTCTACACCACAGCAAGACAGAAGAAAGAGATATTAAGGAGTCAATCCCATTTACAATTGCATCCAAAACCATAAGATACCTAGGAATAAACCTAACCAAAGAGACACAGAATCTATACTCAGAAAACTATAAAGTACTCATGAAAGAAATTGAGGAAGACACAAAGAAATGGAAAAATGTTCCATGCTCCTGGATTGGAAGAATAAATATTGTGAAAATGTCTATGCTACCTAACGAAATCTACACATTTAATGCAATTCCTATCAAAGTACCATCCATCTTTTTCAAAGAAATGGAACAAATAATGCTAAAATTTATATGGAACCAGAAAAGACCTCGAAGAGCCAAAGGGATGTTGAAAAAGAAAGCCAACGTTGGTGGCATCACAATTCCGGACTTCAAGCCCTATTACAAAGCTGTCATCATCAAGACAGCATGGTACTGGCACAAAAACAGACACATAGATCAATGGAACAGAATAGAGAGCCCAGAAATAGACCCTAAACTCTACGGTCAACTAATCTTCGACAAAGCAGGAAAGAATGTCCAATGGAAAAAAGACAGCCTCTTCAATAAATGGTGCTGGGAAAATTGGACAGCCACATGCAGAAAAATGAAATTGGACCATTTCCTTACACCACACACAAAAATAGACTCAAAATGGATGAAGGACCTCAATGTGTGAAAGGAATCCATCAATATCCTTGAGGAGAACACGGGCAGCAACCTCTTCGACCTCTGCCGCAGCAACATCTTCCTAGGAACATGCCAAAGGCAAGGGAAGCAAGGGCAAAAATGAACTATTGGGATTTCATCAAGATCAAAAGCTTTTGCACAGCAAAGGAAACAGTTAACAAAATCAAAAGACAACTGACAGAATAGGAGAAGATATTTGCAAAGGACATATCAGATAAAGGACTAGTGTCCAGAATCTATAAAGAATTTAGCAAACTCAACACCCAAAGAACACATAATCCAATCAAGAAATGGGCAGAGGACATGAACAGACATTTCTGCAAAGAAGACATCCAGATGGCCAACAGACACATGAAAAAGTGCTCCATATCACTTGGCATCAGGGAAATACAAATCAAAACCACAATGAGATATCACCTTACACCAGTCAGAATGGCTAAAATCAACACTCAGGAAATGACAGATGCTGGCGAGGATGCGGAGAAAGGGGAACCCTCCTACATTGTTGGTGGGAATGCAAGCTGGTGCAGCCACTCTGGAAAACAGCATGGAGGTTCCTCAAAATGTTGAAAATAGAACTGCCCTATGACCCAGCAATTGCACTATTGGGTATTTACCCTAAAGATACAAATGTAGTGATCCAAAGGGGCACATGCAGCCGAATGTTTATAGCAGCAATGTCCACAATAGCCAAACTATGGAAAGAACCTAGATGTCCATCAACAGATGAATGGATCAAGAAGATGTGGTATATATACACAATGGAATACTATGCAGCCATCAAAAGAAATGAAATCTTGCCATTTGCGACAATGTGGATGGAACTAGATAGAGCGTATCATACTTAGCGAAATAAGTCAAGCGGAGAAAGACAACTATCATATGATCTCCCTGATATAAGGAAGTGTTGATGCAACATGTGGGCTTAAGGGTAGGAGAAGAATAAATGAAACAAGATGGGACTAGGAAGGAGACAAACCAAAAGTGACTCTTAAACTCACAAAGCAAACTGAGGGTTTTGGGGGGAGGGGGGTTGGGAGAAGGTGGGGATTATGGACATTGGGGAGGGTATGTGCTTTGGTGAGTGCTGTGAAGTGTGTAAACCTGGTGATTCACAGACCTGTACCCCTGGGGATAAAAATATATGTTTATAAAAAATAAAAAATTAAAAAAAACTTGTCAAACAGAGTCAATTATCGTATGTTTTTGCTTATTCTAGGAGCATAAGGAATAATACAGAGTACATGGGAAGATGGAGAGGAGAAATGAGTTGGGGGAAATTGAAGGGGGAGATGCACCATAGAAGACTATGGACTCTGAGATACAAACTAAGAGTTTTGTTGGGGAGGGAGGTTGGAGGTTGGGTGAGCGTGGTGGTAGGTATTATGGAGGACACATATTGCATGGAGTACTGGGCATGGTGCATATACTGTGAACTCTGGAACACTGGAGAATATTTTTTTTTAAAAATGGTTAAAAATAGAACTTCCCTATTACCCAATTGCACTAGCTGGTGTTTATCGAAAGCAAAGATAAATAGTGAGTTAAGGAGACATATGCACTCCAATGATTATAGAAACAATGTTCCCTATTACCAAAATATGGAAAGTTCTGAGATGTCCATCAACAGATGAATGAATATACGTGGTGTGTGTGTGTGTGTGATATTACTCGGCCATGAAAAAGTATGAAATCTTGCCATTTGCAATGCTGTGGGTGGAACTAGACCTATTATGCTTATTGAAATAAATCAGTAGAGAAAGCGATGTGCCATAGGATTTTACTCATAGGTGCAGTTTAGGAAAGAAAACAAAAACACATGAGCATCAGGACGGGAAGGGAAAATAAAATGAGATAAAAACAGAAATGGAGGCAACACATAAGAGAATCAATTATAGGGAACAATGTGAGGGTTGCTGGAGGGAAGGTGGATGGGGTGATTTGATAATTAGGTGATGGGCATTAAGGAGTACCCTTGATATAATAAGCATTGTGTGTTAAGCGCAACCGATGAATCACTAAATTTTTCCCCTGAAAGTAATAATATACTATATGTTAACTAAATTGAATTTAAATTAAAAAATAAAAAAGGAACTCCAATCCTCCCCAACAATAAAACCTGATTTTTTAATACCAGAATACCTTTCAGGCACAAGAAATGGCATAAGAGTAAGTAGACTGGTGAAGCTGTTCAGCCTCCAAAAAGTGCATCCACACAAGATATGTCCCCATCAAACACCCTCTTAAAGAATAAGAGACTGGAAAACTCCTCATTTTCCATGTTATGATATATGTTTGGAATCAGAAATTACTGTGTATCATTTTCTCTTCCCTCCATTTTTAAAATGATAGTTTTTAAAGATTCACTTATCCAAGATAGGGAGAGAGAGAGACAGAGTGTGAGGTGGGGAGAGGCAAAGGCAGATGAGAGAAACTTTAGCAGACTCCAAACTCATCACAAAGCCTGACACAGGGCTTGATCTCATGACTTTGACATCATGACCTGAGCTGAAACTGAGAGTCAGATGTTTAATTGACTGTGCCACCCAGGCATCCCTCAAATGGCTGTTTTGATTGTATTTCTCTGGTTATTTCTTCATGATTGTATACTAGGTATATTGGGATGAAGGTTAGTTTATAATGGAATCACAGGTGACAAGACTGATGTAATAATGATGGATATGAATATGGCTACATACCAGCTAGAGATCCTAAACTTAGTGCTAAATGTAATCATTGGAAAATATTTTATGTTCTCTCCCTTTGAAGAGATAAATTTACTACATGTAGGTGTGGGCATTTTTGAAAGTGGATATGTGAAATGAAAGGTGTTCATGATACCATTAAAAAAAAAAAGAAGAAATACTAGTTATTTGTGATTGGTACATGTTAGTCACTTCTCATGCCCCTGATTCTACTACGAATCCCTTTGATTCTAAGGATATATATCCTAACCTTCAGGGATGGAACACATGCCCATTCATTGGCTAAGCCAATGAATGCAATCGGTGAGACTTAATGTGATTGATTCAGTTATGTGATCTAAACCAGTTCAGAATGCATCAGAAAACATAGGTTATTTATCTTCCATTAGAATGGAGCTGTTGTAGCCTGGAACTATTACTCAAATTTTAAATACCATGTGGAAAAGAGGCATGAGAATGAAATTGACAGAGAGAGGAAGGAAATTCCTAAAGACTCGCAGACATAGCCTAAGTCCTAATCAAACTGTGCCTGTAGCCCATCTAACATCTGGATTACTTTTGTTACACGAATCAGTGATCCTTGGTAACAGTTTAAACCTTGTGTAAAATGAGTCTCCTGAAATCTGTTGCAATTCTATACACCTACAGTGAAGCTTCAGAAAGAAAGACAGTTCCGGTTACAATTATCCCCCAAACAATAGGATACCTAGTAATAAACCCAATTATGAGGTGAAAGTCCTGTACTCTGGACACTATAAAGCATTAATGAAAGAAACCAAAAATGACACAAAGACATGGAAAGGCATTTCAAGCTTATGGATTGGAACAGCAAATATTGTTAAGATGTCTATACCACTCATAGGAATACATATTTAGTGCAACCCCTATCAAAATACCAACAGTACTTTTCACAAAGTTGGAACAAACAATCCTAAAATTTGTATGGAACTATAAAACACCCCAAATAGCCAAACAACCTTAAAAAAGAAAAGCAAAGCTGGATGCATCACAATTCTGGATTTTAAATTATATTACAAAACTGTTGTGATCAATATAATATGTTGCTGTTACAAACACAGACACATCAATCAATAGAACAGAATAGAATATGCAGAAATGAATCCATAGTTATTTCTCAATTCTTCTTCTTCTTCTTCTTCTTTTTTTTTTTAAGATTTTATTTATTTACTTGACAGAGATAGAGATCACAAGTAGGCAGAGAGGCAGGCAGAGAGATTGGAGAAGCAGGCTCCCCACCAAGCAGAGAGATCCCAGGACTCTGAGATCATGACCTGAGCTGAAGGCAGAGGCTTAACCCACTGAGCCACCCAGGGGCCCCTTCTCAATTATTCTTAAACAAAGCAGGAAAGAGTACGAAATGAGGAAAATTCTCTTCAACAAATGGTGTTGGAAAAACTGAAGAGCAATATGCAGAAGAATGAAACGGGACCACTTTCTTACACCATACACAAAAATGAATTTAAAATGAATTGACGACCTAAATGTGAGACCTGAAAGCATCAAAGGCCCAGAAGAACACAGGGACTAACTTCTTTCACATTAGTCATAGCAACATTTTCCTAGATACTTCTTCTGAGGCAAGGGAAACAAAGGCAAAATAAACTACTGGGACTACCTTACAATAAAAAGCTGCTGTACAGTGAAGGAAACAATAAAATTAAAAGCCAACCTAACAGGGTGCTTGGGTAGTTCAGTTGGTTAAGTGTCTGCCTTCAGCTCAGATTGTGATCCTAGAGTCCCAGGATGGAGCCCCATATCAGGTTCCCTGCTTAGCAGGATGTCTGCTTTTACCTCTCCCTCTGCCCCTTCTCCATTCCTTCTCTCTCTCTCTCAAATAAATAAGTAAAATCTTTAAAAAATTTAAAAAAATAAGAGGAAGGGCAAGACAGCAGAGAACTAGGAGACTCTGTTCCAACCAGTCTCCTAAAGTGAGCTAAATATCTACCAGAACATTCTGAACACCCATAAAATCAACCTGAGATGTAAGACTATACACTTATGGATTTCTATGGGGGCAGAAGACATCAGTGGAGCAGTAAAGTGGAATGGGGTTGCTTTAATAATATTAGAGGATAAACAAAAGAGGGAGGGAGCCACCAGAAGTAACACATTGGAAAATAATACCCCAATATGAATGTGCCCTGTGATTGGGGACCAGCATTAACTGGGAGTCTGGTTAAAAGCACTCGAAAAGAGCAAAAGAGCTTATGTGGCAACTGGTGGAATCAGGTAGTCACAGGCATAAGCTTAAGCCCACGGACCCAGGAAAGTCACCGCCAGTAACCACCTGTACCAGAGAGTGTAGTGGAACATCCAGTCCATGGTCTCTGAGCCTCCTGGCTTTCTGCTGCTTGCATCACCACTTGGCTGGGCACACTCCCACCTGTGTGTGAGAGAGTCCAGTGTGGGCGCCAGCCATCACTCTCTAGAACCACAGCCTTTTGCGCTCTGTGCACACTGCATGCACTGCGTGACCAGGGTCTGAGCGTATGCCCCAGTATGAGCACATGCCCTGTCCATGCCTGAGAGAACTTGTTGTGGGCACTAGCTAGCCATCTTTAGGACTGGCCAGGGGTCTGAATGCTCCCAGCCCGAGCCTGAGAGAGCCTAGCATGATCTTGAGTCAGGATCTCTTGGTGATGGCAGCCTTCTGTGACCTGTGTGACTGTGGGGTCTGAGTGCACCCTACATGGGCCTGGACAAGAGACAGCAGTCCCAGCAAAGGCAACCATGGGAAGTGGGCTCCCTGGACCAATATCACTTGCGGGCTTTAGTTGGGGGGGTATGCAGAAACAAGCAGCGCCTCAGGCAACCACTGAGACAGTGACTGGGGTACATACCACCTGTGGAATTTGTGCTGCTCAGCGGAGTTTGCAGAGGGGGAGTTTGTGGGTTCTGGATTACCCAGAGGGGAGCAGACTGAGGCTTTTCTCTGAGGTAGAGGTCTGGGTGCAGTTTGCTTTCCACTAAATAGTGCAAAATAGAAAGCCACCAAAGAACAAAAACCTCCAGAGAACAAAAGCCTGAAAAACCGGTTTCTACAGAGCCCAGCCCCTTGATAGGGAGCAGGACAACTCAACCCAAGCAAGATTGACTGGAAAAACAATGCAGCAGGCCTCTCCCAAGAAGGCAAGCCAAAAGAACAAGAGGACACCACAGGGTGTCGCCCTAAAACTGTGAAACCCTGTAAAACCCCAACATCAGGGAAAAATACTAAGCTCCCTGTATTGCCCTAAAACGTGTATATTTCACAGATACACCTTAAAAAAATTCTTTCTCGTGATTCTTGTTCTTTTAATTTTTTTAAACTACTCACCATTACAACTCAAAGTTTAATACGCCATATTCCAAAATAACCTTTTAACTTGATTTTTTCCATACATAGACCTGTATGGTTCTCTTTTCTTTGCTTTTAAAAAATATATATATACATATAGATATAAACTTCAAGATAATTCTTTTTCCCTAATCAGTAATTCCCCATATATAAACTAGTTTCAACCTCCCTTTATCTCTGAAAAGTTGAGTCCTGTAACAAATATATCAAGATACACCCAGGAAGAAAAACAAAATAACCTTCCTCAACCACATCAAGGGTTTATAACCACCCTCTCCTCCTTTTCTTCTGTCAGTGGTTCTGTGTACGTGTTTTTTGTTCTTATATTATCTAAATCTTATTCTAGGGGTTCACTGTGGCTGCGTTTTTCTTTTTCCTTGTCATTTACTTTTGTTGGTCTTTTTCTTTGCCCAATTTGGTTTATATACCTTGTAAATCTTAATTTTGGGGCTCAATCTGCATTGGTTTTCTCTTTTCTCTATCTCTCACTTTCTCTATCTCTTTTTTTGTTCTTTTTGGTGCTGACTTCCAATTGCTCTGAAACATTCCAGGGTGCACCTTACCTGGATCATTGTTGATATATTCAGCTACACATCCCCTCAGCTACCTCTCAACAAAGTGATTAGTAGGGGAAACACCCAACAGAGGAAAAATTCAGAGACTGTGCCCTCTGCCACAGAACTATTGGATATGGATGTAAACAGTAGGCTCAAAAGGGAATTCAGGGTAACAACTATCCAGGCAATGGTTAGGTTGGAAAAGACCATTAGTGGCAACATAGAATGTCTAAGGGCAGAAGTGAGAGCCAACCTGGCAGAAGTTAAGAGAGCTATCAGTGAGATCCAATCTAATCTAAATACTCTAACAACTAGGGAAACCATGGCAGAAGACGGAATTTGTGATCTAGAGGACAAACTGATAGAAAAAAAGGATCAGGTGGAGGCCTGGAAGAAACAGCTTAGAAGCCATGAAAACGGAATTAGGGAAATAAATGATGCCATAAAACATTCCAATGTCAGAATTATTGGGATCCCTGAGGGGGTGGAGAAAGAGAGAAGACTACAAGATATAGTTGAATAAATTCTGAATGAAAATTTTCCCAGTCTGGGGAATGGAACAAGTGTTCATGTCCTAGAGGCAGAAAAAACACCACTAAGATCAATGAATCTAGAAAGACCTTGAGGCACTTGATTGTGAAACTTACTAATCATAATTTTAGACAAGAGCTTCTGAGGGCCGCTAAGGGGAAGAGATTCCTTACAACCAGTGGAAGGTCCCTTTGAATAATGTCAGACATCCCCACAGAAACCTGGCAAGTCAGAAAGGACTGGCAAGACATATTCAGGGCAATAAATGAGAATAACATGCAGTCACGGGTACTTTATGCAGCAAGGTTGAGATTCAAAATGGATGAAGAGATAAAGAGCTCCCAAGACTGACAAGGTTTTAAAGATTATGTGACCACCAATCCAGCACTAAAATAAATATTAATGGGGGGGTTCTATAAAAGAATGGAGAACCTGAGAGTGACATAGAACAGAAATGTACAAGGACAATCTATAGAAACAAGGACTTCACAGGCAACATGATGTCAATTAGAACTTACCTTTCAATAATCACTATCAATGTGTATGGCCTAAATGCTCCCATAAAAAGGCACAGAGTTTCAGATTGGATAAAACGACAGTATCGTTCATATGCTGTCTACAAGAGACACATTTCAAACCTAAAAATGCATCTAGACTGCAAGTGAAGGGATGGAGAAGCATCTTTCATGCCAACGGGCTTTAAAAGAAAGCCAGGGTAGCAATTATCATACCAGATAAATTAGATTTTAAGCAAATACTGTCAGAGATACAGAAGGACACTATATCATTCTTAAAGTGTCTATCAACCAAGAAGATCCAAAAATTGTAAATATTTATGCCCCCAATACAAGAGCAGCCAACTACATAAGTCAACAGTTAAGCAAAATGTACAGTCGTATTGATATCAATACACTAATTGTAGGGGATCTTAAGATGCCACTCTCAGTAATAGACCAATCATCCATGCAGAAAATCTATATAGACACAAGAACTTTGAATGACACGTTGGACCAGGTGGACCTCATAGATAGATACAGAACATTCTACCCTAAAACAACAGAATACTCATTCTTCTCGAGCACACATAGAACTTTCTCCAGAATTGATCACATACTGGGTCACAAATCAGAGCTCAATTGATACCAAAAGACTGAGATTATTCCCTGCATATTCTCAGACCACAATGCTTTGAAACTGTAACTCAGCCAAAAAATAGTTTGGAAGGAATTCAAAGACCTGGAAGCTAAAGACCACCCTGCTTAAGAATGTTTGGATCAACCAGAAAATCAAAGAAGAACTTAAACATTTCATGGAAACCAATGAGTTTGAAGACACATCCGTCCAAAACCTATGGGATATGGCAAAGGCGGTCCTAGAGAGAAATACAAAGCCATCCAAACCTCTCAAAAAAAAAAAAAAAAAAAAGGAAAATCCAAAATACACAAGCTCTTTTTACACCTCAAAGAACTGGAAAATCAACAACGAATTAAGCCAACCCATGCACAAGAAGGGCAATAATCAAGATTAGCACACAGATCAAGGATTTAGAAATTAGAGATACAGTAGAACACATCAACAAAACTAGAAGCTGGTTCCTTGAAAGAATCAATAAGATCAATAAACTATGGGCCAAACTAATCCAAAAGAAAAGAGAGAGGACCCAAATTAATAAAATTATGAATGAAAGGACAGAGGTCACAACAAAAACCAAGGAAATGGAGTCATCAAAAATTATTATCAACAGGGGCGCCTGGGTAGCTCAGTCGGTTAAAGCCTCTGCTTTCGGCTCAGGTCATGATCCCAGGGTCCTGGGATCGAGCCCCCCATCGGGTTCTCTGCTCAGCAGGGAGCCTGCATCCTCCTCTCTCTCTGCCTGCCTCTCTGCCTACTTGTGATCTCTGACTGTCAAATAAATAAATAAAATCTTTAAAAATATTATTATCAAAAAATTAAATTAAATTTAAAAAAGAAATTATTATCAACAGTAATATACCAATAAGTTAAACAACCTAGAAGAAATGGATGTATTCTTGGAAACCTATGAGCTTCCACGAATGAATCAGCAAGAAATTGACAACCTAAATAGATCAATATCTGGTAACAAGATTGAAGAAGGGATCAAAGACCTCGAAAAAGCCATGAGCCCAGGACCTAAGGGATTCTGTGGGGAATTCTACCAAACATTCAATGAAGAAAAAATACCTATTCTCCTGAAGAAAATAGGAACAGAAGGAAAATTTCCAGACTCTTCCTATGAATCAAGCATTACCGTGATCTCCAAACCGGGCAAAGAACACATAAAAAATGATAATTTCAGATCAGTGTCCCTGATGAATATGGATGCCAAGATGCTCAGCAACATCCTAGCCAATAGGATCCAACAGTACATTAAAAAGATTATCCACCAGGACCAGGTGGGATTTATCCATGTGATGCAAGGGTGGTTCAACATTTGCAAATCAATCAATGTGATAGGACAAATCAATAAGAGAAGAGAGGAGAACCACGTGGTCCTCTCAATTGATACAGAAAAAGCATTTGACAATGTGCAGCATCCATTCCTCATTTATGAGACTGACGCGCTACCTACTGCGCTAACGAGGCACCTTCCATTCCTCATTTAAATGTTTCAAAGTATAAGGATAGAGGAAACATTCCTCAGTTTCATAAAATCTATCTATGTAAAATCCACAGCGATTATCATTCTCAATGGGAATAAGCCTTTCCTTTGAGATCAAGAACATGGCAAGGATGTCCACTTTCACCATTACTATTCAATATAGTACTAGAAGTCCTAGCAACAGCAATCAGACAACAAAAATCCCAAAAAGGTATTCAGAGGGGCAAAGAAGAAGTCAATGTCTCTCTCTTCGCAGATGACATGATACTTTACATGAAAACCCAAAATTCTCCACCCCCAAACTACTAGAACTTATACAGCAATTCAGTAATGTGGCAGGATAAAAAAAAAATAGTGTATAGAAATCAGTTGCTTTCTTATACACTAACAATGAAAATACAGAAAGTTATATTAGAAAATTCATTCCATTTACTATAGTACCAAGAACCATAGATACCTGGGAATGAACCTAACCAAGGAGGTAAAGGATCTGTAATCAAGGAACTACAGAACACCCATGAAAGAAATTGAAGAAGACACAAAAAGATGTAACACCATTCCGTGCTCATGGATCAGAAGAATAAACATTGTTAAAATGTCTATGCTGCCTAGAGAAATCAATACTTTCAATGCCATCTCAATCAAAATTCCACTGGAACTTTTCAAAGTGCTGGAACAAACAATCCTAAAATTTGTATTGAGCCAGAAGAGACCACGAGTTGTTAAGGAAAGGTTGCAAAAAGAAAAACACAACTGGGGGCATCATGTTGTCTGATTTGCAACTTTAGTACAAAGCTGTGATCAACTTGACAGCATGGCACAAGCACAAAAATAGACACATAGAATAGTGGAACAGAGTAGAGAGCCCAGTATGGACCTGCAGCTTTATGGTCAAATAATCTTTGACAAAGTAGGAAAAAATATCCAGTGGAAAAATGGCAGCCTCTTCAATAAATGGTGCTGGTAAAATTGGACAACTATGTATAGAAGAATGAAACTCAACCACTCTCTTACACCATACACAAAGATAAACTCTAAATGGATAAAAGACCTCAACGTGAGGCAGGAATCTTATCAAAATCCTAGAGAAAAACATAAGCATTTGACATTGGTTACAGCAACTTCTTTCAAGTCATGTCTCCAAAGACAAAGGAAAAAAGAGCAAAAATGAACTTTTGACTTCATTGAGATCAAAAGCTTCTGAAGAGTAAAGGAAATAGTCAACAAAACAAAGAGGCCATCCATTGCATGGGAGAACATATTTGTAAATGACACTACAGACAAAGGGCGGATATCCAAGATCTAAAGAACTCCTCAAACTCAACACTCAAAAACCAGATAATTATGTCAATAAATAGGCAGATGACATGATCAGACACTTTTCTGTGGAGGACATAAAAATAGCTAACAGGCACATGAAAAAATATGCATCATCATGAGCCATCAGGGAGATTCAAATCAAAACCATATTGAGATACCACCTTGCATCAGTTAGAATGGCCAAAATTGGCGTGCCTGGGTGGCTCAGTGGGTTAAGGCCTCTGCCTTAGGCTCAGGTCATGATCTCAGGGTCCTGGGATCAAGTCCCACATTGGGCTCTCTGCTTGGCAGGGAGCCTGCTTCCCCCCCACCCCCACCTGCCTCTCTGCCTGTCAAATAAATAAATAAAATCTTTAAAAAAAAAGAATGGCCAAAATTAACAAGACAGTAAACAACATGTGTTGAAGAGGATGTGGAGAAAGGGGAGCCCTCTTACACTGTTGGTGGGAATGCAATTTGGCGTAGCCACTTTGGAAAACAGGGTGGAGATTCCTTAGAAAATGAAAAATAGAGCTACCCTATGACCCTGCAATGGCACTACTGGGTATTTATCCCAATGATACAGATGTAGTGAAATGAAAAGCCATCTGTACCCCAATGTTCCTAGCAGCAATGGCCACTGTCACCAAAGTGTGGAAAGAGCCAAAGTGCTCTTCAGCAGGTGAATGAATAAAGAAGATATGGTCCATATATACAACAGAATATTATGCCTCCATCAGAAAGCATGAATACCCAACTTTTGTATCAACACGGAAGGGACTGGAAGAGATTATGCTGAGTGACAGTATGAAAGTTGTTCAAAAAGTTGAAAATTGAACTACTGTACAATCTAACATTTGAACTACTAGGTATTTATCCAAAGGATACAAAAATTCTGATTCATTGGGGCTCATGAACCCTGATGTTTAATGTAGCATTATTATCAATAGCTAAATTACAGAAAGAGCCCAAATGTCCATGAACTGAAGAATGGATAAAGAAGATGTGGCATATATGTATGTGTGTGGACATAATATATATATATATATATATATACATATACACACACACATATATATGTGTGTGTGTATATATGTACATATATACACACAGATATAAAGGAATATCACTCAGCTATCAAAAGGAATAAAATCTGTACATTTGCAAAGAAGTGGATGGAGCTAGAGTGTATTAAAGTAAGCAAAATAAGTCAGTCAGAGAAAGACAGGTACCATATGTTTTTTTTTCATATGTCAGTTTAAGAAACAAAAGAGATGAAAATCTGGGAAGAAAAATAAAGAGAGGGATGCAAACCATAAGAGAGACTTAACCATTGAGAACAAAGTGAGGGCTAATGGGGGGGAAGTCGGCAGGTGTTGGTCTAAATGAGTATTGAGGAGGGCACTTGTGTTGAGCACTGGTTGTTATATGTAAGTGATGAATCAATAAATTCTATTCCTGAGCCAATATTACACTATATATTCATTAAAATTTAAATTAAAAAAGTAAAAAAAATAAGGAGTTGAATTAATTATGCCTCCTTTCCTTCCAGATTCTCAACCAACTATGATATATACATAGGAATGGAAGACAACTTAAAATATCATGTTCAATATATTAAGTAAAAAAAACAAAGTTCAGAAGAGTGTGTATAGAATGTCATAATTTGTACTAAAAAACTGATACATATACATATTATGCTTTTGAAAACATATATTATCTCTGGAAGGACACACTAACTGGTAGCATTGGTTAGTTTCAGAATGTGGGACTGGAGGATTGAGGTTGGGGGAGGGGAAGGAAGAAAGGAGACTTTTTACTGCATGCTCTTTTTCACTGTTTGAATTTACTAGAAGGATGTGGGTCGCCCCCCCACAAACAACCTATATGTTAAACAAATGTTCTAAAGAATAAAACTATATACCATCTTTATTGATGGTAGGTCTGGACTGGAGAATGTGGTTTGGACCTGAGCACAACATGAACTTCCACTGCCAGTCTAAACACAATGGGATCCCTCACCCCAGAAAGATGGCAGGGGTCTACAGAGTGGATGTTTACCCAGCGATGTAATGAAGGGCTGCAGTCTTTTCCATGGTTTGCAATGAAGAATGGATTAAAGAGCCAAGAGGGGCCAAGGTTGCTTATCTATAACCTTTTATTTTTTTCAATTTCATCAGATACTGCTCCTCCCATATAGAAAACTGAATGAGTATAGCAATTGGAGATGGATAGAAATTTTCTTCCAAATATTTTTGAGAGGTACAAGTCTTTTACTTTCTTTCTTTTTTCCTTGAGTCAGAAATACAGAGGCAGATGATAAATCCCTTCATACCCTTGGGCATTTTTTCTCTTAAACCACAGTGATTAATATCCAAGACTATTGTTAACAAACAGGTTTTGACTGCACCCTTTGGAAGAGACCAAGAATATTTAGGAATGTTATGCTCCCATCTGTGTAAGACTGGTGAGCCATTCTGCTTTTGCCCCTAGAAGACCCTGAAAGAAATCAAAATAGAACATTAATTAAATTAACTCCAAAGCTGTATTACATCTCAAGGTGAGAATTCATTCACTATTTTATCCTCGATTTACAATTATGTGCAGCCACATTATTCACTACAGCTTATAAAGGTTACACAATGAGCCTCAAAAATAGCATTGAACACTAAATAATACAGCATAATAAAAATGCCTTAATTTGAACTGTATGAAACCAACGCCAACCATTACACTCCAAGGGGGAAATGAATGTTCCAATTTAAATTTCTATTTTAATGTCCAAAGGCAGTAAATTCTTAAATTCTTCCTTTCCCATTTTTTTTTTCATTTCAGCCGTACAGATCTCACAAAATTATCTGTATAGGTGTGTGTGTAGGGGGAAGAGGTCCCTCAGCAGCTTCAGCCTGACTGCCTTCCTTTTGATTGGAAACTTCAGGAGCTGAATTAATCCAACCCCACAACTTCATGTCATATGTTTTTAAGAGCACACAGGGTCAATAGGACTTAAGATTATTATAGTATCAGCCTCACATACAAAAATTAGAAAGCACACTAATCCACAGCTACTAGAGCAGATATCCCAAGCAAATATGTCCTCAGGACTTAATACAATAGGTAATATGACCCACGTTGCTGTTATCAAATATCTCAGCAGAAACTTAGTGGCAACAAGAGGAAAAAAAGTAGAGAAAACAGGGAAGACAAGAGAGTATCTTCTTGTTGTCAGCCCCCACAGGATGTCAGTCTGTCTGTGCTGGTAGTCTGGACTCCATGACCTGTAAACTTAAACTAATTGGGTAATTGTACTATTGGGAGTCTCAACCCAAAGTTGAGGTAGTCCAAGGCCTGTTACTGCTAAATGGGGCGCATATTAGAAGCCCAGTGAGAAAGTACTGTCTTTGGCCAGTGCTTCTCTATAAAATCTTGTGTATTTACAAACTTAATTTCTTAGGCTTAGTTTAACTTTCACTAATGCCTTTAATAATGGAGCATACATGGACCTTTTTATTACTGATTTTTCTGCTGCAGTGGGGCTCACTTTTTCTGCATATAACGTTCATAGGACCAGCCAAGAAATGGTGTAAAGTTAAAAATTAAAAAAAAAAAACCTAACAAATAACTATTATATTTCTATCTATCAATGCTAGCATTTAAAACATCAATAAGTGTATTGATCACCAAACAATCTATGCTAAGATCTTTGAAAGAGTAAAGCCCATTTTTATTTAGACTTTCTTACTTTTTAAAATTTTTTTTTATTTTTTATAAACATATATTTTTATCCCCAGGGGTACAGGTCTGTGAATCACCAGGTTTACACACTTCACAGCACTCACCAAAGCACATACCCTCCGCAATGTCCATAAATCCACCCCCTTCTCCCAAACCCCCTCCCCCCAGCAACCCTCAGTTTGTTTTGTGAGATTAAGAGTCACTTATGGTTTGTCTCCCTCCCAATTCCATCTTGTTTCATTGATTCTTCTTCTACCCACTTAAGCCCCCATGTTGCATCACCACTTCCTCATATCAGGGAGATCAAATGATAGTTGTCTTTTTCTGCTTGACTTATTTCGCTAAGCATGATACGCTCTAGTTCCATCCATGTTGTTGCAAATGGCAAGATTTCATTTCTTTTGATGGCTGCATAGTATTCCATTGTGTATATATACCACATCTTCTTGATCCATTCATCTCTTTATGGACATCTAGGTTCTTTCCATAGTTTGGCTATTGTGGACATTGCTGCTATAAACATTCGGGTGCATGTGCCCCTTTGGATCACTACGTTTGTATCTTTAGGGTAAATACCCAGTAGTGCAATTGCTGGGTCATAGGGCAGTTCTATTTTCAACATTTTGAGGAACCTCCATGCTGTTTTCCAGAGTGGCTGCACCAGCTTGCATTCCCACCAACAGTGTAGGAGGGCTCCCATTTCTCCGCATCCTCGCCAGCATCTGTCATTTCCTGACTTGTTGATTTTAGCCATTCTGACTGGTGTGAGGTGATATCTCATTGTGGTTTTGATTTGTATTTCCCTGATGCCGAGTGATATAGAGCACTTTTTCATGTGTCTGTTGGCCATCTGGATGTCTTCTTTGCAGAAATGTCTGTTCATGTCCTCTGCCCATTTCTTGATTGGATTATTTGTTCTTTGGATGTTGAGTTTGCTAAGTTCTTTATAGATTTTGGACACTAGTCCTTTATCTGATATGTCGTTTGCAAATATCTTCTCCCATTCTGTCAGTTGTCTTTTGATTATGTTAACTGTTCCTTTGCTGTGCAAAAGCTTTTGATCTTGATGAAATCCCAATAGTTCATTTTTGCCCTTGCTTCCCTTGCCTTTGGCGATGTTCCTAGGAAGATGTTGCTGCGGCTGAGGTCGAAGAGGTTGCTGCCTGTGTTCTCCTCAAGGATTTTGAAGGATTCCTTTCGCACATTGAGGTCCTTCATCCATTTTGAGTCTATTTTTGTGTGTGGTGTAAGGAAATGGTCCAATTTCATTTTTCTGCATGTGGCTGTCCAATTTTCCCAGCACCATTTATGGAAGAGGCTGTCTTTTTTCCATTGGACATTCTTTCCTGCTTTGTCGAAGATGAGTTGACCATAGATTTGAGGGTCTATTTCTGGGCTCTCTATTCTGTTCCATTGATCTATGTGTCTGTTTTTGTGCCAGTACCATGCTGTGTTGATGACAACAGCTTTGTAATAGAGCTTCAAGTCCGGAATTGTGATGCCACCAACTTTTGGTTCCTTTTTCAATATCCCTTTGGCTATTCGAGGTCTTTTCTGGTTCCATATAAATTTTAGCATTATTTGTTCCATTTCTTTGAAAAAGATGGATGGTACTTTGATAGGAATTGCATTAAATGTGTAGATTGCTTTAGGTAGCATAGATATTTTCACAATATTTATTCTTCCAATCCAGGAGCACGGAACATTTTTCCATTTCTTTGTGTCTTCCTCAATTTCTTTCATGAGTACTTTATAGTTTTCTGAGTATAGATTCGGTGTCTCTTTGGTTAGGTTTATTCCTAGGTATCTTATGGTTTGGGGTGCAATTATAAATGGGATTGACTCCTTAATTTCTCTTTCTTCTGTCTTGTTGTTGTGTAGAGAAATGCAACTGATTTCTGTGCATTGATTTTATATCCTGACACTTTACTGTATTCCTGTACAAGTTCTAGCAGTTTCGGAGTGGGGTCTTTTGGGTTTTCCACATATAGTATCATATCATCTGTGAAGAGTGATAATTTGACTTCTTCTTTGCCGATTTGGATGCCTTTACTTTCCTTTTGATGTCTGATTGCTGAGGCTAGGACCTCTAGTACTATGTTGAATAGCAGTGGTGATAATGGACATCCCTGCCGTGTTCCTGACCTTAGCGGAAAAGCTTTCAGTTTTTCTCCATTGAGAATGATATTTGCGGTGGGTTTTTCATAGATGGCTTTGATGATATTGAGGTATGTGCCTTCTATTCCTACACTTTGAAGAGTTTTAATCAGGAAGGGATGCTGTACTTTGTCAAATGCTTTTTCAGCATCTATTGAGAGTATCATATGGTTCTTGTTCTTTCTTTTATTGATGTGTTGTATCACATTGACTGATTTGCGGATGTTGAACCAACCTTGCAGCCCTGGAATAAATCCCACTTGGTTGTGGTGAATAATCCTTTTAATGTACTGTTGAATCCTATTGGCTAGTATTTTGGTGAGAATTTTCGCATCTGTGTTCATCAAGGATATTGGTCTATAGCTCTCTTGTATGATGGGATCCTTGTCTGGTTTTGGGATCAAGGTGATGCTGGCCTCATAAAATGAGTTTGGAAGTTTTCCTTCCATTTCTATTTTTTGGAACAGTTTCAGGAGAATAGGAATTATTTCTTCTTTAAATGTTTGGTAGAAGTCCCCTGGGAACCCGTCTGGCACTGGGCTTTTGTTTGTTTGGAGATTTTTAATGACTGTTTCAATCTCCTTACTGGTTATGAGTCTGTTCAGGCTTTCTATTTCTTGCTGGTTCATTTGTGGTAGTTTATATGTTTCTAGGAATGCATCCATTTCTTCCAGATTGTCAAATTTGTTTGCCTAGAGTTACTCATAATATGTTCTTATAATAGTTTGTATTTCTTTTGTGTTGGTTGTGATCTCTCCTCTTTCATTCATGATTTTATTTATTTGGGTCCTTTCTCTTTTCTTTTTGATAAGTCAGGCCAGGGGTTTATCAATTTTAATAATTCTTTCAAAGAACCAGCTCCTAGTTTCATTGATTGTTCTATTGTCTTTTTGGTTTCTATTTCATTGATTTCTGCTCTGATCTTTATGATTTCTCTTCTCTTGCTGGGTTTAGGGTTTCTTTCTTGTTCTTTCTCCAGCTCCTTTAGGTGTAGGGTTAGGTTGTGTACCTGAGATTTTTCTTGCTTCTCGAGAAAGGCTTGTACCGCTATATATTTTCCTCTCAGGACTGCCTTTGTTGTGTCCCACAGATTTTGAACCGTTGTGTTTTCATTATCATTTGTTTCCATGATTTATTTCAATTCCTCTTTAATTTCCCGGTTGACCCATTCATTCTTTAGAAGGATGGTGTTTAGTCTCCATGTATTTGGGTTCTTTCCAAATTTCCTCTTGTGATTGAGTTCCAGCTTCAGAGCATTGTGGTCTGAAAATATGCAGGGAATGATCCCAATATTTTGATACTGGTCAAGGCCTGATCTAGGACTGAGGATTGATCTATTATGGAGAATGTTCCATGTGCACTAGAGAAGAATGTGTATTCTGTTGCTTTGGGATGAAATGTTCTGAATATATCTGTGATGTCCATCTGGTCCAGTGTGTCGTTTAAGGCCTTTATTTCCTTGCTGATCTTTTGCTTGGATGACCTGTCCATTTCAGTGAGGGGAGTGTTAAAGTCCCCTACTATTATTGTATTATTGTTGATGTGTTTCTTTGATTTTCTTATTAATTGGTTTATATAGTTGGCTGCTCGCACGTTGGGGGCAAAGTTATTTAAAATTGTTAGATCTTCTTGTTGGACAGTCCCTTTGAGTATGATATAGTGTCCTTCCTCATCTCTTATTATAGTCTTTGGCTTAAAATCTAATTGATCTGATATAAGGATTGCCACTCCTGCTTTCTTCTGATGGCCATTAGCATGGTAAATTCTTTTCCACCCCTCACTTTAAATCTGGAGGTGTCTTCGGGCTTAAAATGAGTTTCTTGGAGGCAACATATAGATGAGTTTTGTTTTTTTATCCATTCTGATAACCTGTGTCTTTTGACAGGGGCATTTAGCCCATTAACATTCAGGGTAACTATTGAGAGATATTAATTTAGTGCCATTGTATTGCCTGTAAGGTGACTGTTACTATATATGGTCTCTGTTCCTTTCTGATCTACCACTTGTAGGCTCTCTCTTTGCTTAGAGGACCCCTTTCAAGATTTCCTGTAGAGCTGGTTTGGTGTTTGCAAATTCTTTCAGTTTTTGTTTGTCCTGGAAGCTTTTAATCTCTCCTTCTATTTTCAATGATAGCCTAGCTGGATTTAGTATTCTGGGCTGCATTTTTTTCTCATTTAGTGCTCTGAAAATATCATGCCAGCTCTTTCTGGCCTGCCAGGTCTCTGTGGATAAGTCAGCTGCCAATCTAATATTTTTACCATTGTATGTTCCAGACTTCTTTTCCCTGGCTGCTTTCAGAATTTTCTCTTTGTCACTGAGACTTGTAAATTTTACTATTAGGTGACGGGGTGTGGGCCTATTCTTATTGATTTTGAGGGGTGTTCTCTGAACCTCCTGAATTTTGATGCTCATTCCCTTTGCCATATTGGGGAAATTCTCCCCAATAATTCTCTCTAGTATACCTTCTGCTCCCTTATTTCTTTCTTCTTCTTCTGGAATCCCAATTATTCTAATGTTGTTTCATCTTATGGTGTCACTTATCTCTCGAATTCTCCCCTCGTGTTCCAGTAGCTGTTTGTCCCTCTTTTGCTCAGCTTCTTTATTCTCTGTCATTTGGTCTTCTATATCACTAATTCTTTCTTCTGCCTCATTTCCTAGCAGTGAGAGCCTCCATTTTTTATTGCACCTCATTAATAGCTTTTTTGATTTCAACTTGGTTAGATTTTAGTTCTTTTATTTCTCCAGAAAGGGCTTTTATATCTCCCGTGAGACACCCCCTTCTGTGACCCTGCAGGACCTGAGGCCGCGCTGACCCCGTGTGGGCTTCGCCCCAGTTTAGCCTTTGGAGCAAAGTCCCTCAGCAGAACAGACTTCTAAATGTCCTGATTTTGTGCTCCGTTGCTCCGCCGCTTGCCCAGAGCCGCCCCCCCCCGGGGGTCTATCTTCCTTTTGCTTTAGATTCACGTCTCTGCCAGTCCTACCTTTCAGTATGTGGTTGTTTTTCTGTTTCCAGAATTGCTGTTGTTCTTCTCTTTGATCTGCCGATGGATTTGCAGGTGTTTGTAATCTTTAGATAAGCTATCTAGCTGATCTCTTGCTAGCTGACGTAGTCTCAGCCCTCTACTTCTCCGCCATCTTGACTCCTCCTCCCTGGTTAGAATTTTAGAATCCATGTTCATCAGGGATATTGGTCTGTTATTCTCAATTTTGATAGGTTCTTTTTCTGGTTTTGGGATCCAGGTAATGTTGGCTTCATAAAATGATTTTAGAAGTTTTCCTTCCATTTCTCCTTTTTGGAACAGTTTCAGGAGAATAGGTATTATTTCTTCCTCTTATTTTTGGGGGAGCAATATTTTTAAATTGTTTTTCATGGATGTTCTCATCTTTATTAAAAATCAAACAGTATTTTAACAACAGGAATGTGTAATTTAACAACAGGAAAGGATGCACCCCTGCATCCCATGGATACATCGCACCTGGTCATGGTGGATAATCTTTTTAATGTACTGTTGGATCCTATTAGCTAAGATGTTGTGCAGAATCTTAACATCCACATTCATCAGAGATATTGGTCTTAAATTCTCCTTTTTGGTGGGGTCTTAACCTGATTTGGGGTTCAGCGTAATGCAGGCTTCAAAAAAAAAAGATTCTGGAAGTTTTCCTTCTGCTTCAATTTTTTGAAACAGCTTCAGGAGAATAGGTCTTATTTCTCCTTTGAAAGTTTGGTAGAATCCTTCAGGTCCTGGGCTCTTGAATTTTTGGGAGTTTTTTGATCACTGCTTCAATCTCATTACAGATATTGCTCTATTCAGGTTGTCAAATTCTTCCTAATTCAGTTTTGGAACTTTAGAGGTTCCAGGAATGCATCCGTTTCATCTAGTTTGCTTAACTTACTGACATGTAAGTGTTGATAATAATTTCTGACGATTGTTTCTATTTCATTGGTGTTAGTTGTGATCTCTCCATTTTCATTCATAATTTCATTATTTTGGGTCCTCCATCTTTTCTTTTGGATTAGTTTGGCCAATGGTTTATCGAAATTATTGAGTCCTTCAAAAAGCCAGCTTCTAGTTTCATTGATGTGTCCTACTGTATCTCTAGTTTCTATCTCATTAATCTCTACTCTAATCTTGATAATTTTCATTTTTGTGTGGGGTTGGTTTGTTGTTGATTCTCCAGTTCTTTAAGGTGTAAAGACAGCTGGCTTATTCTTGATTTTTCAGTTTTTTGAGGAAGGCTTGAATCGCTATGTATTTCTCCATTAGGACCACCTTTGCTGTATCCCATAGGTTTTAGACCAAAGTTTCTTAATTTTCATTGCTTTCCATTAATTTTCTTAAGTTGTTCTTTGATTTTCTGGCGGATTATTACATTGTTAAGCAAGGTGGTCTTTAGCTCCCAGGTGTTTGAATTCCTCCCGAGCTTTTTCTTGTGGTTGAGTTCAAAGTACTCCATTGAGTCCTGGTTTGTGACCCAGTATGTGGTCTATTCTTGAGACAGTTCCATGTGCACTCAAGAAGAATAAATATTCTGTTGTTTTAGGGTGGAATGTTCTGTATATAACTATAAGGTCCCCTTGGTCCAGTGTATCATTCAATGCTTTTGTTTCCTTATTAATTTTCTGCTTAGATGATATATTACTGAGAGTGGCATGTCACAATTCCCTCCTATTAATGTATTTATATCAATACAACTTTTTATCTTGATTAAGTTGTCTTATGTAGTTGGCTCCTCCCATTTTGGGGACATAAATATTTACAAATGTTAGATCTTCTTGGTGAATAGGCTCTTTAAGAATGATGTAGTATCCTTCTTTATCTCTGACTACAATCTTTAAAATCTAATTTATCTGATATGAGAATTACTACCCCAGCCTTCTTTTGAGGCAAATTGGCATGAAAGATGATCTTCCATTCCTTCATTTTCAGTTTGGATGTGTCCTTAGGTTCAAAATCGGTCTCTTGTAGACAACATATAGACTATCCTGTTGTTTTAGCCAATCTGTAACCCTGTGCTGTTTTATGGGAGCGTCTAGGCCATTCATATTGAGAGTGATTATTGACATCACTCTCATCGTGTTATTGAGAGTGATGTCAATGACTCTCAATAACACTGACATCGTGTTGCCTGTGAAGTCTTTGTTTCTATAGATTGTCTCCATAAATTTCTGTTGTATGACACTCTTGAGTTCTTTCTTCTTTTATAGAACCCTCCTTAATATTTCTTGTTGTGACGGCTTGGTGGTCACATACTCTTTTAAACCTTGCTCTTCTTGGAAGCTCTTTATCTCTCCATCCATTTTGAATGTCAGCCTTCTTGGATAAAGTATCTTTGGCTTCATGTTCTTCTCATTTAGTGCCCTGAATATGCTTTGCCATCCCTTTCTGGCTTGTCAGGTTTCTTTGCACATGTCTGAAGTTATTCTGATGGGCCATCCTCTGTACATAAGAAATCTCTTCTCCCTAGCTGCTTCTAGTAGCTCCTGTCTAAAATTATGATTCATTAGTTTCACAGTCAGGTGTTTTGAGGTCTTTCTACATTCTATGATCTTGGGGTCAGCCCTTTCTTCCTCTAGGACATGAACCGTTTCCATTCCCCAGAGTGGGAAAATTTTCATGGGGAATTTGTTCAACTATATTTTCCAGTCTTCTTTCTTTCTCCTCCCTCTTGGGGTTTCCAACAATTCTGTCATTGGAAATTTTCATGGCATCATATATTTCCCTAATTCTTGTTCAGGCTTCTAAGATGTTTGTTCCAGGCCTCCTCCTGATCCATTTTCTCTATCAGTTTGCCCTATAGATCACTAATTCTATCTTCTGCCTCAGTTGCCCTAGCTGTTAGAGAATTTTTATTAGATTGGAGCTCATTGAGAGAATTGTTAACATCTTCCTTGGTGGCTTTCACTTTTGCCCTTAGAGATTCTATGTTGCCACTAATGGTTTTCTCCAACCTAGCCATTGCCTGCATAATTGGTACCCTGAATTCTCTTTCTGGCATTCTGTTTAAGTCCATATCCAATAGCTCTGATGGAGAGGGCACCATTTCTGAATTTTTCTTCTGTTGAGTGTTCCTCCTCCTAGTAATTTTGGTGAGAGGTTTTTAAGGGGATGTTTAGCTGTCTATTTCACCCCCATCCAGGAAAAGTGCACCCTGGAACATTTCAGTGCAATCAGACATCACCAAAAAGAAAGAAAAAAGAAAAAAAAAGGGAGAGAAAGAGAGAAAGAGGAAAAAAGAAAGGAGAAAACCCAGCCATAATGAGCCCCAGGAATAAAATATATAAGGTATATAAACAAAAAGACCAACAAAAGTAAATGACAAAGGAAAAAAAAGGAACTCAGACAAAATGAAACCCACGAACAAGATTTCTATAATATCAGAACAAAAACACATACATAGAAATGCTGACAGAAGAAAAAGGTGGGGCGGTGGTCTAAGCCCTTGATGTGGGTGAGGAAGATTATTTTCATTGGTCCTGCATGCATTTTGATATCTTTGTTAAAGGACTCAACTTTCCAGAGATAAAGGGGGATGAAAACTGGTTTATATATAGGGGTAGTATTGGTTAGGGAAAAAGGATTACCTTGAACCTTATATCAAATGTATATTAAAAAGAAAAAAGAAAAGAAAAGAAAGGAGGACATCACAAGTATATGTATGAAAAAAAATTCAAGTTAAATGGTTATTATGGAATATGTTTTATTAAACCTCTAGTTGTAATAGTAAGTAGATTAAAAAATAAAGGAACAGGAATCATGAAAATGGATTAAAAAAACTTGTGTGTATGAAATATACTGGTTTCAGGGCAATACCAAGAGCTTAGTACATTGTTTTCCCATGTTGTTTGGGTTTTACAGTTTCATGGCGACACCCTATGGTCCTCTAGTTCTTTTGGCTTGTCTTCTGGAGGAGGGTCCTGCTGTATTTTTTTTTTTTTCAGTCAGTGTTGCTTGGGTTGAGCTGTCCTGTACCCTATCAAGGGACTGGGCTCTGTGCAAACTGTTTTTTCAGGCTTTTGTTCTCTAGAGGTTTTCATTCTTGTTTTTTTGTGTGTGACTTTTTGGAGGTTTAGTGGAAAGCAAACTGTACCCAGACCTCTACCTCAGAGAGAAGCCTTAGTGTGATCCCCTCTGGGTGCTCTAGAACATATAGACTTCCCCCTGCAAACTCCACTGAACAGCACATCCTCCCACAGGTGGTGTGTATTCCCAACCACTGTCTCAGTGGTTGCTTGAGGTGCCTGCTTGTCTCTGCACCCCTGTGCCACTAAAACAACAAGAGATATTGGCCCAGGGAGCCTGCTTCTGGTGGTGCCTTTGTGAGGATTGCTGTCTGGGGTCCAGGTTCATGCCGTTTGTGCTCAGACCCCATGGTTGTGCAGGTCGCAGAAGGCTGCCTCCAAGGGATCCTGAGTAGAGTCATGCTGGGTTCTCCCACATGTGGGCTGGGAGCATTGAAACCGTTGGCTGGATGCAGATGGCCTCAGTCCTAAGGAGTGCCAGCTGGTACCCACACCAAGCTCTCTCAGGTGTGGGTGGGCAGGACTGCACTCACACCCTGCAGTCACACAAAGCGTGCAGACTGCAGAACGCTGTGGACCTAGAGAGTGCCAGGTGGTGCCCACACCAGACTCCCTCACACATGGGCAAGTGTGTTCCCAGCAGAGCAGAGGTGCAGGCAGTGGAATATGGGGAGGGGAGCCCAGGATCCCTGGACTAGTGGCTCTGTTGCACTCTCTCTGGCACACATTTTCACCAGTGGTGGCCATCTTGGATCCGTGGGCTTGGGCCCATGTCCATGACCAATTGATTCTACCAGTTGTCCCTTAAAATCTTTTGCTCTTTTTGAGTGCCTTTGACCAGACTCTGAGTTAATCCTGGTCTCCAACCACAGGCATTTTCGTATTGGGGTATTACTTTCCAATGGGTCCCTTCTGGTGGCTTCCTCTCCCTTCTGCTTATTCCCCAATATCAGTCCCAGCATTTGCATTCTGCTATACTTCTCCACTTATGTCTTCTGCCCCTGTAGAGATCCAGAAATGTATAATTCTACATCTCAGGCTAATTTCGTGGGTGTTCAGAGTGTTCTGATAGATATTTAGCTTACTTTATGGGACCAGTTGAAACAGGGTCTCCTAATACTCTGCCTTCTTGCCACTCTTCCAGTGCCTTCCCACTTTTAAATTATTTATTTATTTATTTATTTATTTATTTATTTTTTGTGGTTTATTTTGGCTTTGTTTTTTTTGTGGTGGCTTCCAGCCACTGCAAATATTGGTAGGGTACATCTTACTTGGGTTATGGTTGATATTTTGGACTCTTTTTATTTGCCCACCTATCATTCTCTGGACAGAATGACAAGAAAGAGGAAATTACTAAAAAAAAAATCAGAGGCAGTTTTCTCTTCAACACAGGTAATCAATATGGATAAAAGTAAGATGTCAGTGATAGAATTCAGAATAGTAATTAAGTTAATAGCTAATTTTTTAAAAAGGACAAGTGACAATATAGAATCTCTAAGATCAGAAACAAGATCTAATCACCCCAAATTAAAAAGGCTATGAATTAGAAGCAGTCTAAACTGGATTCTCTAAAGCTAAGGTAATTGAGGCAGAAAAGTAAATCAGTGATCTAAAAGATAAGCAAATAGAAAGGAAGGAAGTTGACAAAAACAGAAATAGGCAGTAGTACCCATTTAAAAAGGCTTGGAGAGATTAGTGACGCCATGAAATGTTCCACTGTCAGAATTATTGGATTTCCAAGGGTGTGGAGACAGAGGAATAGAAGGTATATTTGAGCAAATCATAGCTGAGAACTTCCCTAATTTGGGGATGTAAATAAGTATTCATCCAAGAGGAAAAGAAGACCCCTCCCAAAGTCAATAAAAATAGATCAACATCCCAACATATAACAGTGAAGCTTGGTATTCTTACAACCAAAAAAGCTAACCTGAGAACAGTTAGGGACAGTAGTTTGCTTTCCTATGGAGGGAGGAGCATTATTAATGTCAAACCTGTCCACAGAAACCTGGCAAGGCAGAAAGGGCTGGCAAGACATATTCAGATTGGATAAAAAATCAGGACCCATCCATATATTGTCTACAAGGGACTCATTTTGAAACTAAAGAGACCTTCAGATTGAATGTGATGGGATGTAGAACCATTTACCATGCCAACTGATCTCAGAAGAAAGCTGGGTTTGCAATCCTTATATCAGACAAGTTAGAAATTAAACAAAAAGCCATCATAAGATATGTAGAAGGACACTATATTATATTAAAGAGCCTACCCAACAAGAAGATCTAAGAATTGTAAATATCTATACCCCCAACATAGGAGCAGCCAGCTACACAAACCAAATAATAAACAAAATAAAGAAACATATTGATAACAATATATTAATAGTAGTAGACCTCAAAACTCCACTCAAATCAGTGGAAAGATCATCTAAGCAGAACATCAACAAAGGAACAAGACCTTTGAATGACACATTTGGCAGATGGACCTCTAAGATATATACAGCATATTTCATTAAAAAAAAAGAAAAAAAAAACCAGAATACTCATTCTTCTGAAGTGCACATGAAACTTTCTCTAGAATAAACCACATACTGTGTCACAAATCACGTCTCAACAGATACCAAAAGATTGATATTATTCCATGCATATTTTCAAACCACAATGCTTTGAAACTGGAACCTAACCATGGATAGAAATTTGGAAGAATCTCAAACACTTGGAGGTTAAAGAACATCCTGCAGCAGAATGAATCAGTCAACCAGGAAATTTAAGAAGAACTTAAACAATTCATGCAAACCAGTGAAAATGAAAACACATTGGTTCAAAACCTATGGGATATTGCAAAGGTGGTCCTACAAGGGAAGTACATAGACATCCCAAGCCTCTCTAAAAATATTAGAAAAAGCCCAAACGCATAACCCAACCTTACACCTATAAGATATGGAGAAAGAACACCGAATCAAACCTAAACCATGCAGAAGAAGAGAAATAATAAAGATTAGAGCATAAATCAATGAACGAGGAATTAGAAAAACAGTAAAACAGATAAACAAAACCCGAAGCTGGTTCTTTGAAGGAATTACTAAGATTTGTAAACCTCTGGCCAGAGTTATCTAAGACAAAAGGGAAATGACCCAAATCAATAAAATCACAAACAACACCAAAGGAATAGAGATCATTGTTAGAAATTATTGCAGGCATCTATATGCCAACAAAGTAAGCAATCTGAAAGAAATGGATGCTTTCCTGGAAACTTATAAGCTACCAAGACTGAAGCAGGAAGAAATAGTTTCAATAGACCCATAATGGGAAGGAAATTGAAACAGTTATCAAAAACCTCCCCCAACCAAAAATAAATAAATAAATAAATAAATAAATAAATAAATAAATAAATCCAGGGCCATTTGACTTCCTAGGGGAATTCTAGCAAGCATTTGAAAAAGAAATCATACCTATTTTACTGAAGCTGTTCAAAAAAATAGAAATAGAAGGAAAACTTCCAAACTCTTTCTATTTGACCAGCATTGCCCTGACCCCAAAACCAACAAGGAGCCCATCAAAAAGGAGAATTACAGACCAATATCCCTGATGAACATATATGCCAAATTACTCCACAAGATCCTAGTCAATAGGATCCAACAGGACATTAAAATGATTATTCACCACGACAAGGTGAGGTTTAGTAATCTGATGCAAGGGCAGTTCAATCTTTGGATATCAGCCAACGTGATAAGGCACATTAATGAGACAAGAACCATATGATCCTCTAAATTGCTGCAGAAAAACATCTGACAAAATACAGCATACTTTCTTGATTAAAACTCCTCAAAGTGTAGGCAAAGAGGGAACATACCTCAATATCATAAAAGCCATCTATAAAAAACCCATAGTAAATATCATTCTCAATGGGAAAAAACTGGGAGCATGACAAGGATGTCCATTCTCAACATTATTGTTCAAGATAGTACTAGAAGTCCTAGCCTCAACAATCAGAAGTAAAAGAAATAAATGACATTCAAATTGGTAAAGAAGAAGCCAAACTCTGTCTTCACTGATGACATGATACATTTTGTGGAAAACTGCTGGTAAGACTTATCAAGGAAAAAAAAGGGGGGTAAGGGGGGAGGACCCAAACTAATAAAATCATGAATGGAAGGAGAGCAATCACCATTAACACCAAGGAAATAGAAATAATTATTAGAAATTATTACTGGCAACTGTTATGAAAAAATTAAGCAAACTCTCTCTCTCTTCACAGATGACATGATACTTTATGTAGAAAACCTAAAGCATTCCACCCCCCAAATACTAGAACTCATACAGCAATTCAGCAACATGGCAGGATATTAAATCAATGCACAGAAATCCGTTGCATTTCTATACACTAACAATGTGACTGAAGAGTGTGATTTTAAGGAATTGACTCCATTTACAATAGCATCAACAACCATGAGATAGTTAGGGAAAAACTTCAAACAAAGACGTAAAGGATCTATACTCTAAATACTACATAACGCTTATGAAATAAATTGAGAAGGACACAAAGAGATGGAAAAAATATTCCACGCTCAAGGATTGGAAGAATAAACATTGTTACAATGCCTATGCTGCCCAGAAATATTTACACATTCAATGAAATCCCTATCAAAATACCATTGACTTTTTTTTTTTTTTACAGAGCTGGAACAACCAATCCTAAAATTTGTATGGAGCCCGAAAAAACCCCTCATCACCAGGGGAATGTTGAAAATGAAAACCAAAGCTGGGGGCATTACAATGTTTGACTTCAAGTTATATTACAATGCTGTGTTGATCAAGACAGAATGGTACTGGCACAAAAACAGACACACAGATCAATGGAACTGAGTAGAGAACCAGAAATGGATCCTCAACTTTATGGTCAACTAATCTTCCTCAAAGCAAGAAAGACTATTCAATGGAAAAAGGACAGTCTCTTCAATAAATTGTGCTGGGAAAATTGGACAGCCAAATGCAGAAGAATGAAACTGGACCATTCTCTTACACCATACACAAAGATAAACTCAAATGGGTGAAATACCTCAACATGAGACAGGAATCCATGAAAATCCTAGAGGAGAAGAGGCAGTAAACTCTTTGACATTGGCCACAGTAACTACTTTCAAGGCATGTCTCCAAAGGCAAATGAAACAAAGCAAAAATAAACTTTAGGGCTTCATCAAGATTAAAAGCTTATGCATAGAAGAAGGAAAATTCAACTAAATTTAGAAGCAACCTACAGAATGGGAGATGATATTTCCAAATCACATTACAGATGAAGAGTTGGTATCCAAGATGTACAACGAACCTAACAAACTCAACACCCAAAAACGAATAATTCAGTTAGGAAAGGGTCAGGAGATGTGAACAGTCACTTTTCTAAAGAAGATGTATAAATGGCTACAGACACATGAAAAAAAAATGTTCAACACCACTAGCCATTAGGAAAATACAAATCAAACCACAATGAGATACTACCTTACAGCAGTTAGAATGGCAAAAATTAACAAGATTGGAAACCAGAAATGTTGGCACAGATACGGAGTAAGGGAAATCTTCTTACACTGTTGGTGAGAATTCAAGCTGGTACAGCCACTCTGGAAAATAGTATGGCAGTTAAAAAAGTTTTAAAAAAAAAGTTAAAAATGGCGCTACCCTACAACCCAGCAATGGCACTACTGTGCCTTTGCCCCAAAGATACAGACGTGGTGAAAAAGGGACACGTGGACCCCAATATTCAAAGCAGCAATGTCCACAATAGCCAAACTGTGGAAGGAGCCAAGTTACCCTTCAACAGACGAATGGATAAAGATTTGTTCCATATATACAATGGGACATTACTCAACCATCTGAAAGGACCAATATCTACCATTTACACTGACATGGATGGAACTTGAGGCAATTATGAAATAATTCAATCTGAAAAAGGTAATTATCATGTGGTTTCACTCACCCATGGCATATAATGAATAGCACAGAAGATCATAGAGGAAGGGAAGACAAAACTGAATGGAAAGAAATCAGAGAGGGAGAGGAATCATGAGAGACTCTGGACTCTGTGAACCAAGCTGAGGGTTACAGAAGGAAGGGGTTGTGGGGATGAGATAACCAGGTAATGGGTATTAAGGAGTGCATGTGTTGTGATGAGCAGAGGGTATTATACATAACTAATGAATCATTGAACACTATGTCAAAAAGTAATGATGCACCATATGATGGCTAATTGAATATAAAAAAGATAGATTTCCTTCCAGAACCTGGAGTATTGATTGCTTGGAAAACCCAGGTGGGGTTTGGTTGTTGACAAACTCTTATTCTCCTGGTTCCCAGGTGAGGTTTATACAATGAGAGGTAATATCTACCACACCACCTTAAAAATTTAGTTCCTGTATCTGCAGGTCTTCTTGGAGAAATGGACCTAACACTGCTTTGCCCATTTGAAATGCAAGAACACAGGAAGTATCTTAAGAATGAAGCTTTGTAATAAAATATTTTTTTAATTAAAAAATACAAAATAAATTAAAAAACATATGGAAACAAATGAAAATGAACACCAGTGGTCCACAATCTATGGGATGCTGCAAAACATTAAAATATTTACTTATACATTTTAGAGAGCAAGAGCTAGGGGGAGAGGGAGAGACTGTGAGTTGGGGGATGGGAACAAGGACAGAATCTCAAGTGCACTCCCTGCTGAGTGGGAGCACATCTTAGGGTTTGATCTCATGACTATGACATCATGACCTGAGCTAAAATGAAGAGTAGGACACTTAACTGACTGAACCACACTGGTGCCCCAGCAGCAGCATTTTTAAGAGGGAAGTATACAGGGGTGCCTGTGTGGCTCAGTGGGTTAAAGCCTCTGGCTCAGGTCTTTGGTTCGTGTCATGATCCCAGGGTCCTGGGATCAAGCCCTACATCAGGCTCTCTGCTCAGTGGGGAGCCCACTTCCCCCTCTCTCTGCCTGCCTCTCTGCCTACTTGTGATCTCTCTCTGTCAAATAAATAAATAAAATCTTTTAAAAAAGAGGGAAGTATATAGCATACAGACTTATCATAGGAAGCATGAAAAAAACTCAAATAAAGAACCTAACGTTACACCTAAATGAACAATGAAATAACAGCAAACAATTTCTAAAGCCTGAAGAAGGAAGGAAACAAAAAGGCTAGAGCAGAAACAAACAAAGAAATGAAAAACAGAATAGATAAATGAAACCAGAAGCTGGTTCTTTGAAAAAAAATAATAAATTTGATAAACTCTTATCCAGACTTGTCAGAAAGAAAAGATAAAGTTCCCAAATAAATAAAATCACAAATGAAAGAGGAAAAATAACAATCGACACCACAGAAATACAAAGTATATGAGAATATTATGAAAAACTATATGCCAACAAATTGGAAAACCTGGAAGAAATGGATAAATTTCTAAAAACATATAAACTACCAGAACTGAAACAGGAGGCAATAGAAAACTTGAGTAGACTAATAACCAGCAAAAAACTTGAATTTGTAATTAAAAAACTTCAAACAAATGAAAGGACCTGATGGCTGCATGGGCGAATTCTACCTGATATTTAAAGTGATGAATTACCTATTCTTCTCAAATTATTAAAAAAAAAAAACAGAATAAGAAAGAAAATTTACAAATTCATTCTATGAATGGAACATTATCCCGATACCAAAAACAGATAAAGATACCACAAAACCGGCACCTGGGTGGCTCAGTGGGTTAAGTCTCTGCCTTCAGGTTATGGGTCCTGGGATCAAGCCCCGCATTGGGCTTTCTGCTTGGCAGGGAGAATGCTTCCTCCTCTCTTGCTCTGCCTGCCTCTCTGCCTACTTGTGATCTCTGTCAAATAAATAAATAAATAGATAAATAACATCTTTTAAAAAAAGATACCACAAATTATGGACATTGGGGAGGGTATGTGTTTTGGTGAGTGCTGTGAAGTGTGTAAACCTGGTGATTCACAGACCTGTACCCCTGGGGATAAAAATATATGTTTATAAAAAATAAAAAATTATATTTAAAAAAAAAAGATACCACAAAATAAGAGAACTACAGGACAATATCTCGGATAAATATAGATGTAAAATTCCTCAACAGAATACTAGCAAAAGGAACCCAAAAGTACATTTAAATAAATCATTCATCATGATCAAGTGGGATTTTTTCCTGGATTAAAATGTGGTTAAATATTTATAAATATGTCAATATGATATATCACATTAATAAAACAAAGCAGAGCTCTATGATCATTCCAATAGATGCAGAAAAAGCATTTGACAAAGTACAACTTCTTTTCACTGTAACACCCTCAGCAGAATAGGTTTAGAGGGGACATAACTCCATATCATAAAGACCATTTATGAAAAATCCACAGCTATCCTAATCTTTAATGGGGAAAAACTGAGAGCTTTTCCCCTACAGTCAGGAACAAGACAGGGATAGGCATTCTCACCAATGTTATTTTTAATAGTACTGGAAGTTCTTGCCACTGCAATCAGCCAACACAAAGAAATAAAAGGCATCCAAATTCATAAAGAAGAAGTAAAACTTTTACTCTTTGCAGATGATATGATTCTATATATGCAAGAAAGACCTGAAAGAATATGAAAATATCTGCTGGATCTTACAAACAAATTCAGTTAAGTCACAAGTTACAAAATCAAAATACAAAAATCTGTTACATTGGGACACCTGGGTGGCTCAGTGGGTTAAAGCCTCTGCCTTTGCCTCAGGTCATGATCCCATGGTCCTGGGATCGAGTCTTGCATTGAGCTCTCTGCTCAGCAAGGAACCTGCTCCCCCCCACCTCTCTGCCTGCCTCTCTGCCTACTTGTGACCTCTGGGTGTCAAATAAATAAATAAAATCTTAAAAAAAATCTCTTGTATTTATATACACAAGCAGCAGGAAAAAAAATCAGGAAATCAATACCATTTACAATTGCACCAAGATCCATAAGATACCTAGGAATAAACCTAACCAAAGAGGTGAAGGACCTGTACTCTGGAAACTATAAAACACTGATGAAAGTAGCCAAAGCTGAGACAAATAAATGGAAAGATATTCCATGCTCATTTATTGGGATAGCAAATATTTTTATAATGCCAATACTACCCACAGTAACCTACATATTTAATGCAACCCGTAACAAAATACCAACAGAAGGTAGTTGGGGGGAAATTGGAAGGGGAGGTGAACCATGAGAGACTATGGACTCTGAAAAACAATCTGAGGGTTTTGAAGGGGCGGGGGGCGGGAGGTTGGGGTACCAGGTGGTGGGTATTATAGAGGGCACGGATTACATGGAGCACTCCGTGTGGTGCAAAAATAATGAATACTGTTATGCTGAAAATAAAAAATAAATTTAAAAAATAGCAACAGCACTTTTCACAGAGCTAGAACAATCCTAAAATTTGCATGGAACTACAAGAGACCCTGAAAAACCAAAGTAATCATAACAAAGGAAAGAATAGCTGGAGGCATTACAATTCTGAAGTTAAAGTTATATTACAAAGCTATTGTAATCAGAACAGTATGGTATTGGCACAAAAATAAACACATAGATCAGTGCAACAAAATAACATCCCCAGAAATGAACCCACAACTCTATGGTCAAGTAATCTTTGACAAAGTAGGAATGAATATCCAAGGACGAATACCCAACTTTTGTAGCAACATGGACGGGACTGGAAGAGATTATGCTGAGTGAAATAAGTCAAGCAGAGAGAGTCAATTATCATATGGTTTCACTTATTTGTGTAAGTGAATATGTATTTGTATAAGTGAATATGTATTTGTATAAGTGAATATGTATAAGTGAATATTATTTGTATATGTATGAGCATAACAAATAGCATGGAGGACATGGGGAGATAGAAAGGAGAAGGGAGTTGAGGGAAATTGGAAGGGGAGGTAAACCATGAGAGACTATGGACTCTGAAAAACAATCTGAGAGTTTTGAAGGGGCGGGGGGTGGGAGGTCGGGGTACCAGGTGGTGGGTATTATAGAGGGCACGGATTGCATGGTGCACTGGGTGTGGTGCAAAAATAATGAATACTGTTATGCTGAAAATAAAAAATAAATTAAAAAAAAATAATAAAAAAAAAAAACAGATATGGTGACCAAAATGTCGTATTAAAGCTGGCATTACTTTAAAAAAAAAAAAAAAAAAAAAAAGAATATCCAATGAAAAAAAAGTTTCTTTAACAAATGATGGGGCAACAGGACAGCACTTCTGCAAAATAACTAAACTGGACCGCTTTCCTACACCAAACACTAAAATAAATTCAAAATGGATCAAACACTTAAATTTGAGATATGAAAGTATAAAAATCTATAAAAGAACACAGGCAGTAACATACTAACTTCTTATTAGCGATGTCTCCCAAGACAAGAGAAACAAAAGCAAAAATAAACTATTGTCACTATATCAAAACAAAAAGCTTCTGCACAGTGGAGCAGAAAATCAATAAAACTAAAAGGCAACCTAGTGGAGAATATATTTGCAAATGACACATTCAATAAAGTGTTAGCATCCAAAATATATAAAGAGCTTATAAAAGTCAAAACAGTACAATTAAACAGTAGTCAGAGACAGGGATATACATTTTTCCAAAGAAGACATGCAGCTCTAGATTCACCTCCATGCAGCCTTGTTGGGGAATCTGAACTGTTTCAGTCTATGCCTACTGTGGTCTGTAATGCTTCATTGATTTCCTTTACAATGTGCAAGGAAGTGCAGCATGAACTGGAGGAGGTGGAGATTTTTGGCTTCCAAGCAAAAATTTCCCAACTTATGTTCCTCATTATAAATACCTTTTATTCCAAGAAGGAGATTTTCCTTTAGGAGTTGATCAGTAAAGCTTCTGACAATTTGGACAAGATTTGCTATGAGAGCCTGACAGAGAAGATTTTACTCTTTTTTTTTGTTGTTGTTGCTTTTAAATTTATTTTTTATTTTCAGCATAACAGTATTCATTATTTTTCACCACACCCAGTGCTCCATGCAATTCGTGCCCTTTATAATACCCACCACCTAGTAGAGAAGATTTTACTCTTGTTCAAATGCTAATAGTTCATTTTTGCTTTTGTTTCTCTTGATTTTTAAAAAAATTTTATTCAAATTTGTTAGTTAACCTAGAGTGTAACATTAGAATCACTTGTACAATTTAGTGATTCAACACTTACATAAAACATCTGGTGCTCATCAGAACAAATGCACTCTGTAAACCCCATTGGTTATTTAACCCATCTGTTCACTCATCTCCCCTCTGGGAGCTGTGTATTTGTTCTCTACACTTAGGACACTGTTTCTTATTTTTCCTCTCTTCTTTTTAACCCTTTAATCTTATGTTTTATTTCTTAAATTCTGCATGAGTGAAATAATATGGTATTTGTCTTTCTCTGACTGACTTACTTCACTCAACATAATACTAAGTCCATCCATGTCATTGCAAATGGCAAGATTATATTCTTTTTTATGGCTGAGTAATATTTTATTGTGTATATATACAGCATTTTCTTTATCCATTCATCAATCAATAGACACTTGGACTCTTTCCATAACTTAGGTATTGTAGATAATGCTGATATTAACATTGGGGTGTATATATCCCTGCAAATTAATATTGTTGTGTTCTCTGTGTAATTACTTAAGAGTGTAATTGCTAGATTGCATGGTAGTTCTATTAACTTTCTGAAGCATCTCCAACCTCTTTTCCAGAATGGCTGCATTCTCACCAGCACTGCAGAAGGTTTCCCCTTTCTCCATATCTTTGGAACACCTGTTCTTCCTTTTTATCTTTTTACCTGTTTTTTTTTTTTCTTGCTTTGCTGATTTTAGCTATTCTGACTTGCATGAGGTGATATCTCACTGTAGTTTTGATTTGTATTTTCCGGATAATGACTGATGTTGAGCATCTTTTCATGTGTCTGTAGTCCATCTGGATTTCATTGGAAAAATGTATATTCATGTCTTCTACCCATTTTTAACTTGTTTACTTCTTTGTTGGGTGTTGAGTTTTACGAGTTCTTTATATATTTTGGATACTAAACCTTTATCAGGATATGTCATTTGTACAGATCTTCTTCTATCCCATAGGTTACATTTTAGTTTTGTTGATTTTTTCCTTCACTGTGCAAAAGATACATATTTTGAGGAGATACAATAGTTAATTTTTTAAAATTTTTTTAAAAATTTTTTATTTTTTATAAACATATATTTTTATCCCCAGGGGTACAGGTCTATGATCTCCCTGACATGAGGAAGTGGTGATTTACAATAGTTTATTTTTTATCTTACTTCCCTTGTCTCAGGAGGCTTATCTAGAAATAAGTTGTTATGGCTGATGTTAAAAGTGTTTTTGTCTGTGTTCTCTTCTCATATTTATGCTTTCAAGTCTGACATTTATATCTTCAATCCATCTTGAATTTATTTTTTTGTGGTGTAAGAACGTGGTACAGTTTTATTGTTTTACATGTGTCTCTCTCCAGTTTTTCCAACTCCATTTGTTGAGAAGGCTGTCATTTTCCTTTTGGATATTTTTTCCATATTTTTTGCAGATTAGTTGTTGGTTCATTTCTGGGTTTTCTGTTTTTTTCTGTTGCTCTATGTGTCTACTTTTCTGCCAGTACCATACTCTCTTGATCACCACAGTTTTGTAATATAATTGAAGTGCAGAATTGTGGTGCCTGAAGCTTTGCTTTCTTTTTCAATATTGCTTTGACTACTTTTGGTCTTTGTGGTTCCATACAAATTTTAGTATTGTTTGTTCTATGTCTTTGAAAAAGTTGGTGATATTTATATAGGTATTTCATTAACTATGTAGATTTCTTGGAGTAGTACAGATATTTTAATAATGTTTGTTCTTTGTATCCATGAGCATGGAATAATTTTCCATTTCTTTGTGTCAATTGTTTTCATCAATTTTTTTATAGTATTCAGAGTGCAGATATTTTACCTCTTTGGTAAGTTTTATTTCTAGGTATTTTGTGGTTTTGGTTCAATTGTGATTGTGATTGATTCATTGATTTTCTGGTTCTTCATTATTGATGTATAAAAATGCAATAGATTTCTATACATTGACATTCTTATTATGTAATATTACTGAATTCATTGATCAGTTCTAGAATTTTTGTGTGTGTGTGTGTGGCTTTTAGGATTTTCTATGTAGAGTATCCTGTCATTTGCAAACAGTGAAAGATAGAATTCTTCCTTATTGGTTCGGATACCTTTTATTTTTTTGTGTTGTGTGATTGCTGGGGCTAGTGCTTCCAAAACTATGTTTATTAAGAGCTGTAGCAGTGACATCCCTGACATGTTCTTGAACATAGAGGAAAATCTCTCAGTTTTTCCCCATTGAAGATGTCTTAACTGTGGGCTTTTCATAAATGACCTTTATTATGTTTAGGTATGTTCCCTTCATCTCTAATTTTCTGATGATTTTTATCATAAATGGATGTTCACTTTTGTCCATTGCTTTTTTATGCATCTATTGAAATGCTCATATGGTTCCTATACTGTCTCTCATAGATGTGGTGTACCATGGTTTTCAATTTGCCAATATTGAACCACTCTTGCATCCCAGGAATAAACCCACTTAATTGTGTTGAATGATTAATGTAATGTTTGATTTGGTTTGCCAGTATTTAGTGGAGAATTTTTGCATTCATGTTCATCAAGGGTATTGTCATGTAGTTTTCTTTCTTACTGAATTATTTATCTGGTTTTGGTATCAGGATAATTCTGGCCTCATATGATGTATTTGTATTTTTCCTTTCTATTATATTTTTTTGGAATAGTTTGAGAATTATAGGAGTTAACTATACTTTAAATGATCTGTTGAATTCACCTGTGAAGCCATCTGGCCCTGATCTGTTTGTAGGGAGACTTGATTATGGATAGAATGTCTTTGGTGGTTATTGGTCTCTTCAACTTTTTTTTATATTTTCCTGTTTAATTTTTGGTAGTTTTTATGTTTCATGGCATTCATACATTTCTTCCAGGTTGTCCAATTTGTATGCATATAGTTTATCAGCATACTGTATCACATTTGTTTTTATTTATGTGGTGTTGTTTGTATGTCCCCTCTCTTATTTGTGGTTTTATTAATTTGGCTTATTCATCTTTTTGGTATGTCTCACTGGGACATTTTCAATTTTATTTATTTTTTTGAAGAAATAGCTCCTGGTTTCATTCATCTGTTGTATGGTTTTCTTAGTTTTTCTATCATTTATTTCTACTCTAATCTTTATTATCTCCATCCTTCTGCTGGCATTAGGCTTCATTTGTTTTTCTTTCCTGCTCCTTTATGTAAGGTTAGGGTTTTTCTTTGAAATTTTTCTTCCTTACTGAGGTTAGCCTTTTTTTTTTCTTCCCTATATACTTCTCTATTAAGACCTCTTTGCTGAATTCCAAAGGCTTTGGACAATAGTGTTTTTATTATCTATTTTTCCACATTGAGGAGGGTATTAGCTGTGTGTCTTTCATATATCGCCTTTACTATGTTGATGTATGCTCCATCAACACCTACATTGTTGAGGGGTTTTAATCAAGAATGGATGCTATATTTTGCCAAATGCTTTTTCTGCATATGTTGAGAGGATCATATGGTTCTTACCATTTTTCTATTGTAGTGGTGTATCATGTTGATTAATTTTCAAAAAGAGAACCAGCTCTGTAGCTCAGAAATATTTCCCACGTAACTGTGGTGAGTAATTCCTTTAGTGTATCATTAGATTTAATTTACTAGTATCTTCATGAGAAATTTTGCATCTATATTCACCAGAGATATTGGCTTGTAATTTTCTTTTTTAGTAGGGTTTTTGGTTTTGGGATCAAGGTAATATTGGCCTCATACAATGAGTTTAGAAGTTTCCCTTATATTTATACTTTCTGGACCATTGTGAGAACAATAGGGCTAATTCTTCTTTAAATATGTGGTAGAATTCTCCTGGGAAAACATCTGGTCTAGGACTTCTGTTTGTTGGGTGATTGTGGATTGTTCCTTCAATTTCCTTGCTGGTTATGGGTGCTTTGAGGTATCCTGTTTCTTCCTGGTTCAGTGTTAGCAGATTTTAGGTTCCTAGGAATTTTTTTTTAAATTTTATTTTTTTCCAGTGGTCCTAGATTCATTGTTTATGCACCACACACAATGCTACATGCAATATGTGCCCTCCTTAACACCAACCAACAGCTCACCCAAAAACCGCGAACCTCCATCCCTCCAATACCCTCAGTTTCTTTCTCACAGTCCACAGACTTTCATGGTCTGTCTGCCCTCTGATTTCCCCCTACTCATATTTTCCCTCCTTCTCTCCATGTCCTCCATGTTATTCCTTCTGCTCCACAAGTAACTAAAACCATATGATAATTGACTCTCTCTGCTTGACTTATTTCACTCAGCATAATCTCCGCCAGTCCCATCTAAATTGATACAAAACTTGGATATTCATTCTTTCCGATGCAGGCGTAATATTCCATCGTATATATGGACCACATCTTCTTTACCCATTCATCTGCTAAGGGGCATCTTGGCTTTTTGTACAGTTTGGTGACAGTGGCCATTGCTGCTATGAACATTGGGGTACAGATGGCCCTTCTTTTCACTACATCTGTATCGTTGGGGTAAATACCCACTAGTGCAATTGCAAGATCATAGGGAAGCTATTTTTAGTTTATTAAGGAATCTCCACCCTGTTTTCCAAAGTGGCTGCACCGACTTGCATTCCCACCAACAGTGTAAGAGGGTTCCCCTTTCTCCACATCCTCTCCAACACTTGTTGTTTACTGTCTTGTTGATTGTGGTCATTCTAATTGGTATAAGGTGGTATCTCAATGTGGTTTTGATTTGAATCTCTCTGATGGCTAGTGATGATGAACATTTTTTCATGTGTCTGTTAGCCATTTGTATGTCTTCTTTGGAGAAGTGTCTGTTCATGTCTTCTGCCCAGTTTTTGATGTGATTATCTGTTTTGTGTGTGTTGAGTTTGAGGAGTTCTTTATATATCTTGGATATCAGCCCTTTGTCTAAACTGTCATTTGTGAATATCTTCTCCCATTCCATGGGTTGCCACTTTGTTTTGTTGACTATTTCTTTTGCTGTGCAGAAGCTTTTGATCTTGATGAAGTCCCTAAACTTCATTTTCGCTTTTGTTTCCTTTGCCTTTGGGGACATATCTTGAAAAAAGTTGCTGTGGCCGATGTCGAGGAGATTACTGCTTATGTTCTCCTCTAGGATTCTGATTGATTCCTGCCTCACGTTGAGATCTTTTATCCATTCACGTTTCTTTGTGTATGGTGTAAGAGAATGGTCCAGTTTCATTCTTCTACACACAGCTGTCCAATTTTCCCAGCACCATTTATTGAAGAGACTGTCTTTTTTCTACTGTATATTTTTCCCCCTTTTTGTCAAAGATTAGTTGACCGGACACTTGAGGGTCCATATCTGGGCTCTCTACTCTGTTCCACTGGTCTATGTGTCTGTTTTTGTGCCAGTACCATGCTGTCTTGGTGATCATAGTTTTGTAGTAAAGCTTGAAATCAGGCAGTGTGGTGTCCCCAGCTTTGTTTTTCTTTTTCAACATTTCCTTAGCAATTCAGGGTCTCTTCTGATTCCATACAAATTTTAGGATTGTTTGTTCCACCTCTTTGAAAAATGCCAGTGGAATTTTGTTCGGGATGACATTGAAAGTATAGATTACTCTAAGGAGTATAGGTATTTTAATAATGTTTATTCTTCTGATCCATGAGCATGGAATGGTTTTCCATCTTTTTGTATCTTCTTCAATGTCTTTCATGAGCGTTCTGTGGTTTCTCAAGTACAGATCCTTTACCTCTTTGGTTAGGTTTATTCCCAGGTATCTTATGGTTCCTGGTGCTATAGTAAATGGAATCGATTCTCTAATTTCCCTTTCTATATTTCCTCTGTTAGTGTATCAGAAAGCAACTGATTTCTGTACATTGATATTGCATCCTGCCACATTACTGAAATGCTGTATGTATTTATGTAGTAGTTTGGGGTGGAGTCTTTGGGTTTTCCATATAAAGTATCACGTCATCTGTGCAGAGAGAGTTTCCCTTCTTCTTTGCCCCTTTTATTACTTTATTTTACTTTTATTACTTTTTGTTGTCTGACTGCTGTTGCTAGGACTTCTAGTACTATGTTGAACAACAGTGGCAAGAGTTGGCATACTTGTAGTGTTCCTGATCTCAAAAGGAATGCTTCCAGCTTTTCCCCATTAAGAATGATATTTGCTGTGGGTTTTTTAATAGATGCGTTTTATGAAGTGAGGAATCTTCTCTCTGTCCCTACAATCGGAAGAGTTTTATTCAGGAACAGATGCTGTATCTTGTCAAATGCTTTTTCTGCATCAATGGAAAGGACCATGTGGCTCTTCTTTCTTCTCTTATTGATTTGTTCTATCACAGTGATTGATTTGCAAATGTTGAACCACATTTGCATCCCAGGGATAAATCCAACCTGGTCCTGGCGGATAATCTTTGTACTGTATTGTTAGATCCTATTAGCTAGGATTTTGTTGAGAATCTTGCATCAATATTCATCAGGGATATTGGTATGAAATTCTCCTTTTTGGTTAGGTCTTTTCCTGGTTTGGGCACCTGGCTAATGTTGGCTTCATAGAAAGAGTCTGGAAGTTTTCCCTCTGCTTCAGTTTTTTGAAACAGCTTCAGGAGAATAGGTATTTTTCCTTCTTTGAATGTTTGATAGAATCCTCCAGGGAATTCCTCGGGTCCTGGGCTCTTGTTTTTTTTGGGAGGTTTTTGATTACTTCTTCATTCTCATTACTAGATATTGGTCTATTCAGTTTGTCAATTTCTTGATTCAGTTTTGGAAGTTTATAGGTTTCCAGGAATGCATCCATTTCTTCTAGGTTGCATAAGTTATTAGCATATAACTGTTGATGATAATTTCTGATAATTGTTTCTATGCCCTTGGTGTTAATTGTTCATTCATAACTTTATTAATTTGGATCCTCCCTCTCTCTCTCTTTTTGATTACTTTGGCCAATCGTTTATCAATCTTATTGATTCTTTCAAAAAAACAGCTTCTAATTTCTTTGATGTGTTCTACTGTACCTCTAGTTTCTATCTCATTGATGTGTGCTCTAATCTTGATTATGTCCATTCTTGTGCATGGGGTTGGCTTACTTTGCTAGCAAAATTTTCCAATTCTTTAATGTATAAAGGGAGCTGGTGTGTTCTGGAGTTTTCAATTTTTTTGAGTGACGTTGTAATAGCTATGTATTTTCCCTTAGGACCGCCTTTGTCATTTTGGACCAATGTGTCTTCATTCTTATTGGTTTCCATGAATTGTTTAAGTTCTTCTTTGATTTACTGGTTGATCCAAACATTCTTAAGCAGGGTGGTCTTTAGTTCCCATGTGTATGAATTCCTTCCAAAATTTTTCTCGTGGTTGAGTTCCTGTTTCAAAGCATTGTGGTCTGAAAATATGCAGCGAATAATCTCAGTATTTTGGTATCATTTGAGCCTTGATTGATGACCCAGTATGTAGTCTGTTCTGGAGAAAATCCCATGTGCACTGGAGAAGAACGAATATTCTGTTGTTATAGGGTGGAATCTTCTGTATATATCTATAAGGTCCATCTAGTCCAATGTGTTATTCAAAGTTCTTTTTTCTTAGTGATTTTTGCTTGGATGATCTATTACTGAGAGTGGCATGTTAAGATCCCCTATTATTAGTGTACTCATACAAATATGACTCTTTATTTTGGTTAAGAGTTGGCTGCTCCCATGTTGGGGGCATAAATATTTATAATTATTATTTTTTTTTGCATGTTTAATTTTTTATTTTTTATAAACATATATTTTTATCCCCAGGGGTACAGGTCTGTGAATCACCAGGTTTACACACTTCACAGCACTCACCAAAGCACATACCCTCCCCAATGTCCATAATCCCACCCCCTTCTCCCAAACCCCCTCCCCCCAGCAACCCTCAGTTTGTTTTGTGAGATTAAGAGTCACTTATGCTTAGATCTTCTTTGTTGATAGATCCTTTTTGAATGATGTAGTGTCCCTCTTTATCTCTGACTACATTCTTTAGTTTAAAATTCAGTTAGTCTGATATGAGAATCGCTACCCAGTTGACTTTGGAGGCCTGTTGGCATGGAAGATACTTCTCCAACCCTTCACTTTCCTTTTGGATGTGTTTAGGTTCCAGATGTGTCCCTTGTGGATAGCATATGGACCCGTCTTATTGTTTTATCCAATCTGCAACCCTGTGCCTTTTTATGGGAGCGTTTAGACCATTAACATTGAGAGATTATTGAAAGGCACATTTTTATGGACATCATGTTACTTGTGAAGTCCTTGTTCCTATAGATTGTCTCTGTAACTTTCTTCTCTCTCACTCCTGGGTTCATTCTTCCTTTATAGAAGCCCACTTAATATCTCTTGTAGTGCCTTCTTGACGGTCACATACTCTTTTAAACCTTACTGTTCTTGGAGGCCCTTTATCTCTCCATCCATTTTGAATGTCAACCTTTCTGGATAAAGTATTCTTGGCTTCATGTTATTCTCATTTACTGCCCTCAATATGTCTTGCCAACCCTTTCTGGCTTGTCAGTTTTCTGTGGATAGGTCTGATGTTATTCTGATGGACCTTCCTCTGTACATAAGGAAACTCTTCCCCTTAGCTTCCCTGAGAAGCTCTTGTCTAAAATTATGATTTGTCAGTTTTGCAATTAAGTGCCTTTTCATCTTTCTAGATTTATTGATATAGAGGGGCTGTTCTTTCTGCCTCTAGGACAGAAACGCTTCTTTAGCTCCCCAGACTGGGAAAATTTTCATTCAGAATTTGTTTAACTATGTCTTCTAGTTTTCTGTCTTTTTCCACCCCCTCAAGGATCCAAATAATTTTAACATTGGTATGTTTCATGGCATCGTTTATTTCCCTAATTCTGTTTTTATGGCTTCTAAGCTGTTTGTTCCATGCATTCTCTGCATCATTCTTCTCTATCATTTTTTCCTCTAGATCACTAATTCTATCTTATGCCTCTCTTACGGTAGTTGTTAGACAATTGAGACTAGATTGGATCCAATTGATAACATTTTTAACTTCTTCCCTGGTGGTTCTCACTTCTGCCCTTAGAGATTCTATGTTGTCACTAATTGTTTTCTCCAACCTAGCCATCGCCTGAGTAATTGTTACCCTGATTTCCCCTTCCAACATACTGTTTATGACTGTATCTAATAGTTCTGATGGAGAGGGCACAGTCTCTGAGTTTTTCCTCTCTTGGGTGTTCCTCCTCCTAGTCATTTTGGTGAGAAGTGGTTGAGGGGATGAATAGATGAATATATCAACCACGATCCAGGCAAGGTGCACCCTGGAACTCTTTGGAGCAATTGGAAGTACCACCAGAAAGAAAGAAAAAAAGAAAAAGTGTAAACTCAGGCAGAATGAACCCCCAAGTTAAGTTTTATATGATATATAAACAAAAACGGACAAAAAAAAAAAAAGACCAACAAAAGTAAATGACAAGAAAGAAAGAAAGAAAAAATACTCAGTCAAAATGAACCCCACAAATTAGATTTATATAATACCAGAACAAAAACAAATACACACACAAAACAAACTGAGGGTTGCTGGGGGGAGGGGGTTTGGGAGAAGAGGGTGGGATTATGGACATTGGGGAGGGTATGTGCTTTGGTGAGTGCTGTGAAGTGTGTAAACCTGGTGATTCACAGACCTGTACCCCTGGGGATAAAAATATATGTTTATAAAAAATTAAAAATTTAAAAAAAACACAAATACACAGAAACACTGACGAAAGAAGATGGGAGGGTGGTTATAAATCCTCCATGTTGGCAAAGAAGGTTATTTTGGTTCTTCCTGGGTGTATCTTGTTATCTTTGTTAAATGACTCAGCCTTCTAGAAATAAAGGGGGATTAAAACTGGTGTATATATAGAGGTAATATTGAATAGGGAACAAGGATTACCTTGAAGCTTATATCTATATGGATATTTAAAAAAAGAAAAGGAAAAGAAAAATACAGGTATATGTATGAAAAAGTTCAAGTTAAAAGATTATTATGGGGGACGCCTGGGTGGCTCAGTGGGTTAAGCCACTGCCTTCAGCTCAGGTCATGATCTCAGGGTCCTGGGATCGAGTCCCGCATTGGGCTCTCTGCTCAGCAGGGAGCCTGCTTCCTCCTCTCTCTCTCTGCCTGCCTCTCTGCCTACTTGTGATCTCTCTCTGTCAAATAAATAAATAAAATCTTAAAAAAAAGATTATTATGGAATATATTATATTAAACCTCTAGTTGTAATGGTAAGTTAAAAAAATAAAAGAACAAGAATCATTAGAATAAATTAAAACAACAAAGTTGTATCGATGACATATACAGGTTTTAGGGCAATACCGGGAGCTTAATATATTTTTTCCTCCTGATGTTGAGGTTTTACACATTTGTGGGGACCGTATGGTGGTTGTCCTCTTGTTCTTTTGGCTTGCCTTCTGTGGGAGGGCCCTGCTGCATTGTTTTTCAGTCAGTCTTGCCTGGGTTGAGTCTTCCTGCTCCTTATGAAGGTGCTGAATTCTGTGGAAACCAGTTTTTCAGGCTTTTGTTTTCTGGAGGTTTTTTTTTGGGGGGGCCCTTTTTGCAGCTTTTTGGAGGTTTAGTGGAAAGCAAACTGCACCTAGATCTTCACCTCAGAGAGAAGCCTCAGTTTGCTCCTCTCTGGGTGGTCCAGAACACACAGACTCTTCCTCTGCAAACTCCACTGAACAGCACAACCTCCCAGAGGCAGTGTGCACAACCCCCACCACTGTCTCAGGTGTCGTCCAGAGCACCTGCTTGTCTCTACACCCCTGTGCCACCAAGACTGGGAGCGATGTTGGTCCAGGGATCCCACTTCTGTTAGCTGCCTTTACCAGGATTGTTGTCTGGGGACCAGGCCCATGCTGCATGGTGCACTGGGGTATCCAGGCCAGAGTTTACCCTGAGTTCCTTCAGGCATGTGCTGGGAGCATCTAGACTCTCGACCAGTCCTAGAGACCACTGGCTATCACCCCCTCCAAGCTCTGTTGGCATGAGTGGGAAGTGCTTTAAAACCCTTGTCATGTAACCCATACAGAGTGCAAAAGGGTGTGGTTTTAGAAAACACCCACCAGACTCTCTCCTGCGGGGGAGGGAGTGTGTCCAGCCGAGTGGTGGTGCAAACAGCACACAGCGAGGGGCCCAGGGACCAGGAACTGGAGGCTCTGCCTCACTCTCTCCACCTCGGGTGGTTGTTCTTAGTGGTTGTTCTGGGTCCATGGGTGTAGGCCCGTGTCTGTGACCATCCAATTCCACGAGTTGCCCCTTAAGTTTTTTTGCTCTTTTTGAGTGATTTTAACCAGTTTCCAAATTAATGCTGGTCCCCAACCACAGGACACGTTCGTATTGGGATATTACTTTCCAATGGGTCACTTCTGGTGGCTCCCTCTGCCTTCTGCTTATCCTTTTATATCAGTCCAATCGTTCTCACTCTTTACCTCTCCACTGGTGTCCTCTGCCCCTGTAGAGATCCAGAGTGCATAATTCTGAATCTCAAGCTGATTCCATGGTGTTCAGAGTGTTCTGATAGTTATTTAGCTCACTTTAGGGGACTGGTTGAAATAGGGTTTCCTACATCTCTGCCATCTTGCCCTTCCTCATTTCTTTTTGTTTGTTTGTTTCGTGTGTGTGTGTGTGTGTGTGTGTGTGTGTGTGTATGTGTGTGTGTGTGTGTGTGTGTGTGTTTAGAGAGTTTATTTATTTGACAGAGACAGAGAGGGAGAGCACAAGCAGGCAGAATGGCAGGCAGAGGGAAAGGGAGAATCAGACTCTCCTGCACTGGCAGGGAGACAGATGTGGGTCTTAATCCCAGGATCCTGAGATCATTTCTTGAGCCAAAGGCAGACATCCAACCATCTGAGACACCCAGGTTCCCTAGAATTTGTTCATTTTTTCCAGAGTGCCCAGTTTATGGGTATATAGTTTTTCACAATATTCTCATTTATTTGTTTGTATTTCTTTGGTGTTGGTTTTTATCTCTCTTCTTTCACTCATGATTTTATTTATTTGAGCGCATTCATTTTTTAACAAGTGTGGCTAGGTATTTATTGATTTTATTATTTCTTTGAATGAATCTGCTCTTTGAATGATCTCTTCTACCGGCATGTGGGTTTGCTTTTATATCATTTATTTCTGTTCCAATCTTTATTTTTTTCCCCCTTTCTGCTGGCTTTATGGCTCATTTGCTGTTCATTTTCTAGTCCCTTTAGGTGTAAGGTTGTTTACTTGAGACTTTTCTTCCTTCTTGAAGTAGGCTTCTATTTTAGTACACTTCCTTAGATCTGCATTTGCTGTATCTGAAAGATTTTGAACTGTTGAGTTTTCATTTTCATTTGCTTCCATGTAGTTTATAAACATACTTTCTTTAAATGCAAAAAGATGTAAAAGCATTCCATGCCCGTCCATTGGATGAATAAACATTGTTAAAATGTCTGTATTGCCCAGAACAATCTATACCACAATGATACAGATGTATTGAAAAGAAGGCCCACCTGTAACCCAAGGTTCCTAGCAGCAATGGACGCAGTCACCAAAGGGTACAAAGAGCCAAGATGTCCTTCAACAGATGAATGGATAAAGAAGATATGGTCCATATATACAATGGAACGTTATGCCTCCATCAGAAAGGATGGATACCCTACTTTTGTATCAACATGGATGGGACTGGAGGATATTATGGTTAGTGAAATAAGTCACGCAGGGAGAGTCAGTTATCACATGGTTTCAGTTATTTGTGGAGCATCAGGCATAATATGGAGGACATTAGAAGAAGGAGGGAGATGAACCAGGAGAGACTGTGGTCTCTGAGAAACAAACTGTTTTGGAGGTGAGGGGTGTGGGGGGTTAGGTGAGCCTCATAGTGGGTATTAAGGAAGACACACTTTGCATGGAGCACTGGCTGTGGTGCATAAGCATGGAATCCTGGGACACTGAAAAAATAAATTTAAATAAAAAAATAATAACAAATTTTAAAAATAAGTAAAAATATCTTCTTTAATTTCTTGTTATCCTATTCATTGTTTTGTAGGATATTCTTTTAACTTTTTATTTTTTTATAAACATATATTTTTATGCCCAGGGGTTCTTAAACGTCCATTTATTTGTGATCTTTCCAAATTTTTCAATAGATAAATCTCATACTATTTTGGTCTGATGATATACATGCTTTGGTTGATCTTCTTGTACTTGTTGAGGGGTAATTTGTGACCCAGTATATGATTTATTCTGGAGAATGTTCCTGGTGGTATTGAAAATATTGTGTGTTCTGCTGCTTTAGGATGAAATGCTTTGAAAATATCTGTTAAGTCCATCTGATCATCATTCAAAGTCATTGTTTCCTTGATGAGTTTTTTTCTTCAGGTGGCTTTTTTTAAAATTTATTTTTTATTTATTTTCAGCATAACAGTATTCATTATTTTTGCACCACACCCAGTGCTCCATGCAATCCATGCCCTCCATAATACCCTCCACCTAGTACCCCGACCTCCCACCCCCCACCCCTTCAAAACCCTCAGATTGTTTTTCAGAGTCCATAGTTTCTCATGGTTCACCTCCCCTTCCAATTTTCCCCAACTCCTTTCTCCTCTCTATCTCCCCATGTCCTCCATGCTATTTGTTATGCTCCACAAATAAGTGAAACCATATAATAATTGCCTTTCTCTGCTTGACTTATTTCACTCAGCATAATCCCTTCCAGTCCCGTGCATGTTGCTACAAAAGTTGGGTATTCATCCTTTCTGATGGAGGCATAATACTCCATAGTGTATATGCACCACATCTTCCTTATCTGTTTGTCCGTTGAAGGGCATCTTGGTTCTTTCCACAGTTTGGCGACCGTGGCTATGGCTGCTATAAACATTGGGGTTTAGAAGAAGATGGCCCTTCTTTTCACTACATCTGTATCTTTGGGGTAAATACCCAGGAGTGCAATGGCAGGGTCATAGGGAAGTTCTATTTTTAATTTCTTGAGGAATCTCCACACTGTTTCCAAAGAGGCTGCACCAACTTGGTGGCTTTGTTTTTATGCTCAGGTTTAGGTGATGGAAATGACACCATTCAGCACCTTTGTTCCAGGGGAGGCCTGTTTGTATGACTCCTCTCAAGGTCAAGCTCAGAGAAAAGTGCATAATCAACACCTTGCATTCCCCCAACATTTTTCAGATCACTGTTTTCCTGAAGTCTACCCCTGGGTTCTTTTCCTGCCTTCCCTCCAAGAGAAGAGCTATGCTCTGTGTGCTCTATCCCAGCCAAACCTGGTGACCTTTAAAACTCCATTCTTTATGCCCTCCTGCTTGCAGGAACTGAAGAAATTGAGCTCCTTTCAGCCAATGGCATTGTTCTCCTTGTGTGTTACTCTGTGGAATCCTTTCTCTCTTGCCATTACTTTGACCAGGGCTCTTTCTTTTCTGCTGCACCTTCAATAAATTTCTCTCCCAAGTCATGTCTCTTCACTTCCTACCTTCTTCAATGTGGCCTCTTTTCCATATTTAGTTGTGGATTTTCTCGTGTCAGTCTTCCGGTCTATTTCTGTGTGTGTGTGTGTGTGTGTGTGTGTGTGTGTGTGTGTATGCGTGCATCTGTATTTTGGATGATTTGATAGTTATCTTGTGTCCATGGGATTATACAAGCCTAGTGTCCCCCTACAGTCACCCTCCTCTACTACCAAGTTTATTACTTTTTGTTCCTATGTATGTCATTATTTTTTAAAGAGTTTATTTTTTTCTCAGACAGAAAGAACAAGTGAGCACAAGCACAAGGAGCAGTAGACAGTGAGAGAAGCAGGAAGCTGGAGAAGAAGGCTCCCCAAATGTGGGACTCAATCCCTAGGACCCTAGGATCATTATCTGAATGGAAGGCAAATGCTTAACTGACTAAGCCTCCCAGGCATCCCCCTATGTATGTTATGATTTTAGAATATCCTCATATCTACAAAAAGGCAGCATTGACTTGAGTGCTTAAAAATTTTAGTAATGTAACTATAAATCCAAACAGAGAATGTACCTTTTCTATAGGTTCCAATGGATAGTCACTTCCAGAGACTTAGTGCTGCAAATGTTCATTACTGTTGGGTAGACCCAAAATTATCATGACAGGGCATGTGTGGCAGTTTTCATAACAGAATGCTGTTTGAGACCCCTTTCAAAAGATGATGATTTATAGATATTTGATATAGAGGACAAAGCAGAATACCCCAACAATCATTAACATTTTTCAATATTCAAAAGGTTCAGTTAGGTGCTTGTCATAATTTTTCATTATGGGGAATAGGGATAAAGAAACAAGTTTACTTTGATTGCCTGAAGAACTAATTGTAACAGGGAAATGCTTAGCAAGTCTCACAACTTGTTGCTTCTGTTTCTTTGCTGATGTGACATATGAATTAGAAACTTCTACTTAGTCTTACACATAGGCACATTTACAGCTAAATTAGCAAAAATTTCTCCTTACCCAAAACCTTACCAGAGATGAGGAAGTAGCTGCAGAAGTTATTATTGTAATTTCTGAGGACTGAGAATTGTTCATAACTCAGGTGGAATTGAAATTTTGCCCTATATGTTTAATAAGTTTGAAAGTAGCAGAAAGCGTACAGCTTGTTTTTCAGAGAGCTGTTTCTCCCTAATCATCCGTGATGTCTTTTCAGACCCTATTAACAAATCCACTCCCCTGTCTCTGCCTTGACTCCAGATCAACTGAAACCTTGACTCTAGATCAACTGATATGATGCCAGTCTATGAACAAGCAAGGCCTTGAATTTCTTTCCTTAGATAATGATACTAAGATCCATTCCAGTTTTTACAGCTCTCCGAACATGCCCATCGCCATACCTTCTTGTCTTAAGATAATCTCCTGACTTCAGGGGTGAATTTTCCCTCCTCCTGATATTAAGTCACCACCCTAAGTTGAACATGTTATGTATGTTACATATATGTCTGCTTAACACACATGCTACATCTTTACTTATAGTCATAAATTTCCCCACATTTTTAATCAGTATGTTTGTAATTTCAATGCCTATGATTATCAAGCAAACACAAAAACAAACAAAGCCTTGTTCTCTCCCCATTCCAGGAGGCATTTAGGGCCTTATTTATTTGGTTTGTCTCAATTAAACTCTTTCCTTGCTGTCTACCTGATGTCTAAGGGATTGGCTTTGCTGTGCATCAGGTAGACAGTCTTGAGTTTGGTTACATGAGTATTGTAAATATTATCTACATAGTTCTGAAAATCATTACTTGGTAAGTAGGCTCTTGAATTTTGTTGGGGCTTCTTGGATACCCTTTCAAGGGAAAGTGTGATACCATAGGTTGAATTATTGAGATGCAGTCTTCTGATTACCAATAATCAGGGCATCATGTATGTAGTGAAAATTTTGGATATCACAGTGTAGAAACATTTGCACTAAATTCTGACCTATCCAATTTTGTCAAATATCAGTGGAGTTCAGGCAACCCTAAAGGAGTACAAGAAACATAATTGGAGATCTTTTTACTTGCATGCAAAAGATCTTGGACTTTTACATGTCTTTGAACCTCTTACTTATTACCTGTGCTTCCTTTAAGTCTTTAATCTGAGCTTTAATTTTCATTTTTCCTCCTGGGATTGTATTCACTCAGGAGGAGATAGGGAGATTGTTGGGAGAGTGACTGATGTGTTCCACTAACATTTCTCTACATGTGGGTGAATCTCATCAGGACCTTATGGAGCAGGGAAATACAAACATCTGTTCCTACTATATACTCAGATTTAGTGGTAACACCTAGAGTGCACAGAATTGGCCACAAAAATTTCACTCACAAGGTCATATTGGCTATCTTTTACCACTATAAGCCCAGCTTAAACCCCATGAACTCATTCTTGATGACGTTTCCTTCCTCAAGTCTGGGCCGACAAGATACAGCACCCATTCCTGATGAAAACGCTTTAAAGTAAAGGGATAGAGGAAACTTTCCTCAACTTCATAAAAATCTATTTATGAAAAATCCACAGTGAGTATCATCCTCAATGGGGAAAACCTGACACCCTTCCATTTGAGATCAGGAACATGACAAGGATGCACATTATCACCACTCTTGTTCAACATAGTGTTAGAAGTCCTAGGAACAGCAATCAGACAACAAAGAGAAATTAAAGGCATTCAAACTGGCAGTGAAGAAGTCAAACTCTCTCTTTTCGCAGATGACATGATACCTTGTATGGAAAACCCAAAAGACACCACGCCCAAACTACTAGAACTCATACAACAATTCAGTAATGTGGCAGGGTATAATATCAATGTACAGAAATCAGTGGCTTTCTTATACACTAGCAATGAAAATACAGAAAAGGAAATTAGAGAATCGATTCCATTTACTATGGCACCAAGAACCGTAAGATACCTGGGAATAAATCTAACCAAAGAGGTAAAGGATCTGCACTCAAGGAGCTACAAAACACTCATGAAAGAAATTGAAGACCAAAAATATGGAACCATTCCATGCTTATGGATCAGAAGAATAAGCATTGTTCAATCTGCCTAAAGCAATCTATACTTTCAATGTCATTCCGATCAAAATCCTACTGGCATTTCTCAAAGAGCTGGAGCCAACAATCATAAAGTTTGTATGGAATCAGAAGAGACCCTGAATTGCTAAGGAAATGTTGAAAAAGAACAAAACTGGGGGTATCATGTTGCCTGATTTCAAGCTTTACTACAAAGCTGTGATCACTAAGAGAGCATGGTTCTGGCACAAAAATAGACACATAGACCAGTGGAACAGAGTAGAGAGCCCAGATATGGACCCTCAAGTGTATGGTCAACTAATCTTTGACAAAGCAGAAAAAAGTTGGTCTCTTAAATAAATAAATAAATAAATAAATAAAAGTTGGAAAAAAGATGGTCTCTTCAATAAATGGTGCTGGGAAAATTGGACAGCTATGTGTAGAAGAATGAAACTCAAACATTCTCTTACACCATACACAAGGAAACTCAAATGGATAAAAGACCTCAACGTGAGGCAGGAATCAATCAGAATCCTAGAGGAGAACATAGGCAGTAGCCTCTTTGACATCAGCTACAGCAACTTCTAAGATATGTCTCCAAAGGGAAAGAAAACAAAATCAAAAGAATGAACTTTTGGGACTTCATCGAGATCAAAATCTTCTGCACAGCAGAGAAAACAGTCAACAAAACAAAGTGGCAACCCACGGAAAGGGAGAAGATATTTACAAGTGACACTACAGACAAAGGGCTGATATCCAAGATCTATAAAGAACTCCTCAAACTTAGGGCGCCTGGGTGGCTCAGTGGGTTAAGCCGCTGCCTTCGGCTCAGGTCATGATCTCAGGGTCCTGGGATCGAGTCCCGCATCGGGCTCTCTGCTCAGCAGGGAGCCTGCTTCCATCTCTCTCTCTCTCTCTCTGCCTGCCTCTCCATCTACTTGTGATCTTCCTCTATCAAATAAATAAATAAAATCTTAAAAAAATAAAAAAATAAAAAAAAAGAACTCCTCAAACTTAACATGCACAAAACAGATAATCATGTCAAAGAATGGGCAGAAGACATGAACAGACACTTCTTCAATGAAGAAATACAAATGGCTAACAGACACATGAAAAAATGTTCATCATCACTAGCCATCAGGGAGATTCAAATCAAAACCACAGTGAGATACCACCTTACACCAGTTAGAATGACCAAAACTAGCAAGATAGTAAACAACAAGTATTGAAGAGGATGTGGAGAAAGGGGAACCCTCTTACACTGTTGGTGGGAATGCAAGTCGGCGCAGCCATTTTGGAAAACAGTGTGGAGATTCCTTAAGAAATTAAAAATAGAGATTTCCTATGATCCTGCAATTGCACTACTTGGTATTTACCACAATGATACAGGTGTAGTGAAAGAAGGGACATCTGTACCCCAAAGTTCATAGCAGCAATGGCCACAGTCGCCAAACTGTAGAAAGAACAAAGATACCCTTCAACGGACAAATGGATAAGGAAGATGTGGTCCATATATACTATAGACTACTATGCCTCCATCAGAAAGGATGAATGCCCAACTTTTTTATCTACGTGGATGGGACTGAAAGAGGTCATGCTGAGTGAAATAAGTCAAGCAGAGAGAGTCAATAATCATATGGGTTCGCTTATTTGTGGAGCATAAGGAATAACATGAAGGACATGGGAAGATGGAGAGGAGAAGGGGATTGGAGGAAGTTGGAGGGGGAGATGAACCATGAGAGACTGTGGACTCTGAGGATCTGAGGGTTTTGGAGGTTGCATGAGCCTGGTGGTGGGTATTGTGGATCATAAGTATTGCATGGAAAACTGGGTGTGGTGCATAAACAATGAATTCTGGAACACTGAAAATAAATTAAGAAAAATAAAAATTTAAAAAAAAGTGGGTAAAGAGTATTTTTACCCAATTTATTTGAATGTACTTGACCCAATGTTAGTTTCAAGTGTACAACATAGTGATTGAACGTCTCTATACATTTTGGTATGCTCACCACATGTGTAGTTATCATCTGTCACCATACAATGGTATTATAATATCATTGTAATTTCTGAATTATATTCCCGAACCTGTTTTTTTTTATTTATATGACTTAGTCATTCCAAAAGTGAAAGCCTGAATCTCTCACTCTTCTTTACCCATTCCCATGCTAATGACAACTATTACTTTGTTATCTGTATTTATATGTCTAATTATGCTCTTTTTGTTTAATAGAATCATGTTTTGAGCATCTATCTAAAAGAGCCATAGAAGTTTGATCTTGTCTCTTTACCAAAGTTTCCCAGCATATTTAGATGGGTGCATATAAACTTTGATCCTGAGTTTGATATAAACTTTGATCCTCATTGTAGACAGGGAGCAACCAGCTGTCATCTTGAAACCACTTCCCTATTCCTCCTCATCTAAGGAGGGAAGAGTATTTAGTCATAGCTTGTCTGTAATTTACCACCAATTCAAATAAGTTACCTTTAAATTCCATTAATTATCTGGTGAGGTCTCAATTCTTCCTCTTACAGAAAGCTATGCTTCTATCAGCACCCTTTCCTCATTGCTCCACATATCAAGCACTGTGAAGACTATAAAATTATTTGTGAGCTGATGATGTAGTCTGCCACTGTTTCTTGGGTGCCAGAAGAAAACATGAGACTTCTGAGTCAGAGACAAAGGATATTTCATTATTTGCAGTAGTAACAATTGCCTATCAGCATTTTTACCCTGGAAAACTGAGTCCCACTTCCCATAGAGTGATGAAAATTTGTCACATGACACCTACATATAAGGAAAACTCAGTGTGGAAAATTTAGACTTTTATAATGAGCAGGAGGAATCCTTTCTGTTTGTTCTTGAAGGAGACAATATATATATATTTTTAATAAGCATATAATGTACTTTTATCTCCAGGGGTACAGGTCTGTGAATCACCAGGTTTACATATTTCACAGCACTCACCATAGCACATACCCTCCCCAATGTCCATAACCCCACCCCCCTCTCCCAAACCCCCTCGCCCCAGCAACCCTCAGTTTTTTATTTTTTTTGTGAGATTGAGTCACTTATGGTTTATCTCCCAATCCCATCTTTTTCATTCATTCTTATCTAACCCCCTTAACCCCCCATGTTGCATCTGCACTTCCTCATATCAGGGAGATCATATAATAGTTGTCTTTCTCCGATTGACTTGTTTCGCTAAGCATCATACCCTCTAGTTCCATCCACGTCGTCGCAAATGGCAAGATTTCATTTCTTTTGATGGCTGCATAGTATTCCATTGTGTATATACACCACATCTTCTTTATCCATTCATCTGTTGATGGACATCTAGGTTCTTTTCATCGTTTAGCTATTGTAGACATTACTGCTATAAGCACTCGGGTGCATATGCCCCTTCGGATCACTACACTTGTATCTTTAAGGTAAATACCCAGTAGTGCAAATGCTGGGTTATAGGGTAGTTCTATTTTCAACATTTTGAGGAACCTCCAAGCTGTTTTCCAGAGTGGTTGCATCAGCTTGCATTCCCACCAACAGTGTAGGAGGGTTCCCCTTTCACCACATCCTCTCCAGCATCTGTCATTTCCTGACTTGTTAATTTTAACCATTCTGACAGGTGTGAGGTGATACCTCATTGTGGCATTGATTTGTGTTTCCCTGATGCCGAGTGATGTGGAGCACTTTTTCATGTGTCTGTTGGTCATCTGGATGTCTTCTTTGCAGATATGTCTGTTCATTTCTTCTGCCCATTTCTTGATTGGATTATTTGTTCTTTGGGTGTTGAGTTTGCTAAGTTCTTTATAGATTTTGGACACTAGCCCTTTATCTGATATGTCGTTTGCAAATATCTTCTCCCATTCTGTCAGTTGTCTTTTGGTTTTGTTAACTGTTTCCTTTGCTGTGCAAAAGTTTTTGATCTTGATAAAATCCCAAAAGTTCATTTTTGTCCTTGCTTCCTTTACCTTTGGCAATGTTCCTAAGAAGATGTTGATGCGGCTGAGATCGAAGAGGTTGCTGCCTGTGTTCTCCTCAAGGATTTTGATTGATTCTTTTCTCACATTGAGGTCCTTCATCCATTTTGAGTCTATTTTCGTGTATGGTGTAAGGAAATGGTCCAATTTCATTTTTCTGCATGTGGCTGTCCAATTTTCCCAACACCATTTATTGAAGAGGCTATCTTTTTTCCATTGGACATTCTTTCCTGCTTTGTCGAAGATTAGTTGACCATAGAGTTGAGGGTCTATTTCTGGGCTCTCTATTCTGTTCCATTGATCTATGTGTCTGTTTTTGTGCCAGTACCATGCTGTGTTGATGATGACAGCTTTGTAATAGAGCTTGAAGTCCAGAATTGTGATGTCACCAACTTTGGCTTTCTTTTTCAATATTCCTTTGGCTATTTGAGTTCTTCTCTGGTTCCATATAAATTTTAGGGTTATTTGTTCCATTTCTTTGAAAAAAATGGATGGTATTTTGATAGGAATTGCATTAAATATGTAGATTGCTTTAGGTAGCATAGACATTTTCACAATATTTGTTCTTTTTTTTTGGTTCTTTATTTCTTTATTTCTTTATTTGACAGAGAGAGAGAGAGATATCACAAGTAGGCAGAGAGTCAGGCAGAGAGAGAGGGGGAAGCAGGCTCTCTGCTCAGCAGGGATGCTGAGACAGATGCAGGGCTCAATCCCAGGACCCTGAGATCATGACCTGAGCTGAAGGCAGCAGCTTAATCCACTGAGCTACCCAGGTGCCCCACAATATTTGTTCTTGAAGGAGACAATAATTTATTGGAAAAGGCATTCCTTACTTTTGCTCCAGAGGGAATCACTCTCTATCTTTCAAACATTCCAAGCAAACTTGCTCTTTACTTCAGAAAGAGAGCTTATCTTTATCTTCCAAAGCAGTTTCCCATTCAAACATCTTCCAAAAGATAGCTTTAAAAAGAGAATAGTCCGTGCCTTGCTTGCAAAATGTCCTAAAACATATGAAATACATACAAAATTGCCTTCCATCAATATATTAGAGTGAAATTGCTGGAAATATGCCGTCTTGAAAATGACTAGATAATGGCAAAATTCTCACTGATTAAACACTCACCTATGTATGGAATAGGCTACTTGTTTAATTGGTTAATACATATTTTCAAACTTCACATAGGCTATTGATCTCATGTCATGTTATTTCAATTTCAACTTGTATATTTCATGATGAGGTTCATAGAGTCAACAGATATGTATTAAGCACCTACTATATTCTAGGTATTCTTATAAGAACTTGAAATACACTGGTAAGTACACTTTCAAGGATTACATTCTGGTAGAAAAACAATATATTAACTAATTAACTAGCTAATTAATTAACTAAGTAAATTATATAGTATGTTAGAAGATGACATATATTATAGAAAAGATACAATAAGGTAATGGGGGAACAAATTAACGTAATATATGTTTATTGATCATGAGATCTCTTTGTGAATGGCCTGTTCATGTTTTTTTGCCAAGTTTCTTACAGAATATTTTTTTAAATAATTGAATGTATTTTTGTTACTTCACTCATTTTAACTATCTAAGTTTGAATAGCTTAATCTCATTTTATTCCACTTCATATATGATAGCTTTTGAAATTTTGCTTATTTTAAAATATGCAATATCAAAATGAATAAAAAGTATAGGAATATGAAATATTTTAAAATAAATTTATTAGATTTTTCCTTTAATACCTGTGGTATTTTTTGTCTTGAAATGAAATCTTACCCATTTTCATAAGAAAAAATATAAACATCAACTTCTATTTTATATTTTTAATATTTTATAAGTGTTATTTTCCAAATTGAAGTACTACCTTTTTTTTCTCACTTGGAATGTGGTAAAAGGTTTACTTTTTGACATTTGACCCTCCCCCCCAAAAAAAACCATTGCAGCACCATTTATTCAATGTCTTTTGATCATTCATCTGAAATGTCACTTCTACTATGATTCAAGTTTCCTGTACGCATACTTATTTCTAGGGCTTTACACTGTTTTGTTGGTATATTTGATCCCCCCTTTTCCATCTTTGAACCACATACAAGTTACTTTCCAGTGTTTCCAGAGTGATCTTATTGAAATATGAGACATATTATGTCGTGCCTATGTTAAAAATACTCAATGGCTCCCTCTTACATTCAGTGTATAAGCCAAATTTCATTCTAGGACCTTCAAATCTGTAAGCTATCTGCTTCTCCCAGATCCACATCACTTCTCTGAACTTAATTCCTGATATTCTTTACCTTGCTCAATCAGTTTCAGCAATGCTGGTATCCTCAGTATTCCCTGAACATGCCAAGTTTACTCCTGGCTGGGGTCTCAACACTTGCTATTATTCTGTGTAATGCTCCTTCCCCAGATAGCCACAGGGCCAGTTCTCTAATTGCTTTCAGGTCTTTACTCCAAAGTCATGTTCTCTGGACTCCCTATTTATACAATTTCAGCTTTTAACCTGAAATTCTTATTTTTCAGTCCTTACCTTATTTATTTTTTTTTCTTAACACATATCTCTTTGATAACTTTATCAATTTTACTTACTTTATCTTGGCTACTATCTGTCTCCACACTAAAATGTAAGTCTCATGAGGGTAAGATTATTTTCTTTCTTTTGTTCATTACTATATCATCAGTACCTGTGCCTAGAAGACTGCCAGGCAGAGAGCCCACCAAAATAAATACTGGAGGACAAATTAATTTAAAGACAAATGAGGAGAAAGTAAGGCAAAATGAGGATATGCAGTTTCCCATAGATCTAGCTTTAAAACTATAAAGGCAAATGCCTCCAGGGGACATCTGGGATTTTTCAGAGTGAAGCAGGCCAACTAGAGGTATGGCTAAGCCAAGAGAGCATTCAGAGTCTAAAAATGGGTTGAGCCCCTCCTCACACCCACCTGCTTGTATCCTTGTTGGAATATGTGCCTTTATCCTCTGTTTATTGTTTTGTTTTGTTTTCCAGTGGGCCAGAAATATGAATTTTTGTAATGTGTAGTCTCCCACATGTCTCAGTAGCTAATATAAAAATAGCAAATAAAAATATCAAGATCAAACAAATCATGACAGTTGGGTGAAACTGGCCAATGGGTGGCCAGCAGATATTTTGCTAAACTGAATTGTGTGATGCATGAAAGAAAACTAAGTCTACTATGCTGAGATGGTCTTGCTTTTTGTATTTATTGAAATAAACAGTTTTGGGTTATGTTGGATTGAAAGAATGAAATAGAATTACCACCTTTTGACTTCTAGAAGCTCTCTGCTTCCCCATTCCCCTCCTATGCATGGAGTTAGGGGAGCCTGGGTGGTGGAGTCTCCTTAAGTCTTTCTTGGAGGGCAGGGGTATATTCTAGTGAAGTGTGATGTGGGGAAACCAGAGAGAGGGTTTTGAAGGAAACTTCCACAGCAGGACTGGGGAAAGGCAAGGAGGAGAAAAAGAGGACACAGACCCAATGTGTCAGGACACAGTATTTCTGAGGGAATTTGTTGGGATTATTGCACACTTTCCCTACCAAACATCACCTCTCTATGTGGCATTATACAGTTGAGGGAGTTATACAAAGTCACAACTCCAAGCCCAGCTGCTCCATGCCATTCATTTCACATGGGAGCAGAACTGTGTAAGCTTCCATCATAGATTCTCTGTGTGCTTGGGGTGGGCAAGAAGCCCAGGATTAACCTGTGAGGGGTTAACAGCCACCTGCTTTGTGTGTGTGTGTGGGGGGGATAGATTGAATGGGGCTTTTTTGTTTTAATGAGGCTTCATCTCTGCCTCTAGCATTTTTTCATTAATATTTTCAAATTATTTATTTTCAGAAAACAGTATTCATTATTTTTTCACCACACCCAGTGCTCCATGCAATCCGTGCCCTCTATAATACCCACCACCTGGTACCCCAACCTCCCACCCCTCCCCCACCACTTCAAACCCCTCAGATTGTTTTTCAGAGTCCATAGTCTCTCATGATTCACCTCCCCTTCCAATTTGCCCCAACTCCCTTCTACTCTCTAACACCCCTTGTCATACTCTGGTTTCTCTTCAGATAGCATAAATCTTTTGCCTTTTCTAACACCCCTTGTCCTACATGATATTTGTTATGCTCCACAAATAAGTGAAACCATATGAGAATTGACTTTCTTTGCTTGACTTATTTCACTCAGCATAATCTCTTCCAGTCCCGTCCATGTTGCTACAAAAGTTGGGTATTCATCCTTTCTGATGGAGGCATAATACTCCATAGTGTATATAGACCACATCTTCCTTATCCATTCATCCGCTGAAGGGCATCTTGTTTCTTTCCATAGTATGGTGACTGTGGCCATTGCTGCTATAAACACTGGGGGTACAGACGGCCCTTCTTTTCACTACATCTGTATCTTTGGGGTAAATGCCCAGGAGTGCAATGGCAAGGTCATAGGGAAGTTCTATTTTTAATTTCCTGAGGAATCTCCACACTGTTCTCCAAAGAGGCTGCACCAACTTGCATTCCCACCAACAGTGGAAGAGGGTTCCCCTTTCTCCACATCCTATCCAACACATGTTGTTTCCTGTTTTGTTAATTTTGGCCATTCTAACTGGTGTAAGGTGATATCTCAATGTGGTTTTAATTTGAATCTCGCTGAGGGCTAATGATGATGAACATTTTTTCATGTGTCTGATAGCCATTTGGATGTCTTGATTGGAGAAGTGTCTGTTCATATCTTCTTCCCATTTTTTTTTAATATGTTTGCCTGTTTTGTGTGTGTTGAGTTTGAGGAGTTCCTTATAGATCCTGGATATCAACCTTTTGTCTGTATTGTCATTTTCAAATATCTTCTCCCATTCCGTGGGTTGCCTCTTTGCTTTGTTGACTGTTTCCTTTGCTGTGCAGAAGCTTTTGATTTTGATGAAGTATCCAAATTGGTAATGAAGAACTCAAACTCTCTCTCTTTGCAGATGACATGATTCTTTATATGGAAAACCCAAAAGACTCCACCCCCAAACTACTAGAACTCATACAGCAATTCAGCAACGTGGCAGGATACAAAGTCAATGTGCAGAAATCAGTGGCTTTCTTATACACTAACAATGAAAATACAGAAAGGGAAATTAGAGAATTGATTCCATTTACTAAAGCAGCAAGAACCATAAGATACCTGGGAATAAACCTAACCAAAGAGGTAAAGGATCTGTACTCAAGGGACTACAGAACACCCATGAAAGAAATAGAAGAAGACAAAAAGATGGAAGACCATTCAATGCTCTTGGATTGGAAGAATAAACATTGTTAAAATGTCTATACTTCCTAGAGCAATCTATACTTTTAATGCCATTCCGATCAAAATTCCACGAGTATTCTTCAAAGAGCTGGAGCAAATAATCCAAAAATTTGTATGGAATCAAAAGAGACCCTGAATCGCTAAGGAAATGTTGAAAAACAAAAATAAAGCTGGGGGCATCACGTTACCTGATTTCAAGCTTTACTACAAAGCTGTGATCACCAAGACAGCATGGTACTGGCATAAAAACAGTCATATAGACCAGTGGAACAGAGTAGAGAGCCCAGATATGGACCCTCAACTCTATGGTCAATTAATCTTCGACAAAGCAGGAAAAAATATACAGTGGAAAAAAGACAGTCTCTTCAATAAATGGTGCTGGGAAAACTGGGCAGCTATATGTAGAAGAATGAAACTAGACCATTCTCTTACACCATACACAAAGATAAACTCGAAATGGATAAAAGACCTCAACGTTAGACAGGAATCCATCAGACTCCTAGAGGAGAACATTGGCAGTAATCTCTTCGATATCAGCCACAGCAACTTCTTTCAAGATATGTCTACAAAGGCAAAGGAAAGAAAAGTGAAAAGAAACTTTTGGGACTTCATCAAAATCAAAAGCTTCTGAATGGGGCTTTTGGGGGCAGCAGACTTCCACTTGGTGTATCACTGAATGGAACCACCTGTGGTTTCAGGCAGCTGCAGAGAGAACTAGACTGTCAAGTACTCATCATGTCCTAGAGAGAAACATTAGGCTCAATCCTCTATTGGCCCTCCTCTGTAGGGAAGAAACACACAGTCTAGTAGGAGAAAAAAAATTGTGAGAGGACTGCTGTACCTGGGTTCAGCAAGTTTCTATTTTTTCTGGTTAAAATACTTTCTAAATACAAGGTGGTAAATCTCTTAAGATCTGAGTGCCCTCCACCCCTACATCCATTCCTCACAAGAACTGTTTATCCAGTGTAGGGGGAATGAACCAAGAACTTCAGGTCCAAGATTTACTGCACCTGGGTCCTTGAGAGAACTGAGAAGGCTGCTCACAGGTCCCTGCTCATGGGGTATCAGGTAAGTGTGTTCAGGCTGAGCCTTGGGGTTCTACACGACAGGTCTGACCTAAGTTCCCTGAGGTAAGAAAAGCCGCTTGGGTATAAAATTGGCTCTTGTTTAACTCTTTAGTCATCCTTGTCAAGATGCCATTCCAGAGAACTTCCAATCCATTTGGTTCTTTGACAGCTGTCACATCCTTTCTGCACAGAGTCTGGGAGAACAATGTGGATACTGCCAGAAGTCCAGCTTTTTCCTGGGCTTCCCTATCTCTCATGGGCCTCACTCTCCACACCTCCTTTTCTGTGTTCTCTCTTCCTCTTTCAGCCTTTCTTCTTGGAATTCTTTGTTCCTCAGCGTTCCTCCCCTTCTGTCTCCTTACTCTTGCACAGGCCCTCCCTTTGAGTATCCTTTAGCCCCTCGCCAGATTCCTGAGAACTTCTTTCTCCTCCTTGCTCTGGACCCCTTCAAAGCTTCTTTGTGCCCCTTTCTTCTCAAGAAATACTTTTTTCCTCTAAGCCCCAAGATCTCACTCTCCCTCTGCTAATTTTCCACCCTGTCCCAGTGGGTTGCCTCTCTCCTTAGGTCATCCCTATTCCAGGGAACCTCTCCATTTCTGGTCCTGCCCCATCTCCTTCTAAGCAGTCACCTTCCTTTCTCCCTCCCCCCCACAGCCCATCTCTAGTTCCTTCTTCTCCCCCCTTTCTAGCCCAGACCAGCTAATTCCTATTCCTTTTTAAGATGACTAATTATGATACTAGCCTATGTTTATCCATAGCCTGCATGTACAGCTGTTCCTTCCTTTTATGCTCTATTCACCAAACACACCCAATCTTTTCAACAAGACAAATTCCTTACACACAGTACATCATGTCCATATGCAATTGTATTTTTTAGAACAGATAACAGTTATGTTGCTTAAGATTTTGGGTTAAAAGGGATCCCAAGTTTAAATGCACTGAAAATGTAACATTTTTGTGTGTATCCAAAACATACACTTGCCTCCAGAAATGTGGCAAATTTTACCCAGTTAGGACTTTTTCACCAAATCATAAACATAGGTATGGAAATCATCATCAAACTTGATGAAATACACAGAGGGTTTGGCTTTGACTTGGTGAATGACCTTACCTGTCCTTTTGGAGCCATCTTCTTTGGTATATTCCACATGTTTACCTATGAGGCCATCTATAACTCCTTCTGGCTCTCTCTCTGCTGGAGGAGACTCACTGGTCTCTGGAAAGATATGGATATCTCCTTCTCTGTAATCATCTAGAAGCTGGTACATGTATAAAACAGGATCCTTCTCATAGGTAATATAAAACCAGGCTTTCATGATAGGTGCTTGGGCTAAGACCATTCCTCTCCATTCATCCTTAGAACCATTTTCACCCTCAAACATATGTTCCACAGCTTTGCCAGTTATGATATTTGCAAGGTGCACATTTCTGACTCGAGAAAATGGCACCTTACCAGGAAGGATTTTAAGCATTAAAATCCTTTCATCTCTATGAAGTTCCAGTCCATAGACACAGTCAATTCCATCATATTTGACCAGGTAAAGAGAAGGATTGATAGGCACCTGATCCAGAACGCTTCCTTTCCACTGGGTGATGGGATAGTTGCCTTCTTTCCATCCATGTGAAATTCTGCAGCCCACTGTGTTCCTTTGGGGTTGGGACGAAGGTCTGCCCCTCTGTTTCTTTTGACAGGTCTTTTTCTTCCTCATATTTGCAGATCCAGTGTGATGTTCAACAGTTTCCCTTGTTTGCTGCCCTGTAGCTGCCTTTTTGTGAAGGGTCTTCATACCTGCAGGAGGTGGAAAGAGGCTAAGGAGAAACATTTGGCATATTATAGTGTGAGCTCTTCCCCCTCTGTATTACAAATTCTCTGGGCACCAGGTGCATTCTGCCCAAGTTATTCAGATGTGCCCAGCAGGAATACTGGATATCAAAATACTACTGTGTATTTGCCTTCAGTGCCCTCCCTCAAGGATTCTTTGGTTGTGCTGCAGGATTAGGGAGGAGGTGGTTGTGGTGGTTGCAGTGGTTTGAGGCCACAGATGTAGCAGATTCTTTGCATAATGCCTGTCCTCTGTTGCCATACTAGAGCCCCCACACCAAACACAAATATTTACCATTTCTTAGCCCTCACCCCATTACTCCATTTCTACTAATGTTGTCACTCCCCTAGTTTCTTTCCCATTGCCATCTATTCTTCATCCCTTTTGCCTCCCATCCACGTGCCTGGTGTTCATATCTCCTTCATGTCTCTTCCTGGTAATCTCCATATTTCTGCTGAGTGCCTACAAAAAATGTATTTTCATGCCTATCTTTATACATCATTCAGGTACTCTTCAGCTCCCCCCAAAACACACACCACAGTCCCCAAATTACCTTTCTTAGTGTCCCTCATTACCCGTCATGTGCAGCAACGCCAATTTTCCCATCGGGCACCCACCAACCCCCATCCTCCAGTTTTCTAGTCCAGTGCCCACCTCCCCACGTCCGGGGATCAAGGGCCTCATGTGCCCAAATGGGACACCTTGTCGCACTGCCTCTGCTGTGAGCTTGTGGTGGAAAAAGAATCAGCAGACGATGGGTTGGGTGTTTGCACAAGCTGAAAGGGTAGGATCCATAGAGGAGAAGCGTGTATTGGAGGGCAGTGAGGAAGGTGAAGCGGATTGATGCAGTGTCCCCAGCACTGGACTCAAGGGCCCTTAGCCTCACTGCTGGCAGCAGCCGCTCTGCCACATCTGGCTGCCACCAGCCTCTGCAGCTGCCACAGTCTCCTCCCTCTTCCCATAGCTCAGTTTCCTGTCAGGAGAGAGGCCTCCCCTTCCTGCCAAACACTGCCCTTCCCCACACCATCATCAGGACTCACACTTACCACTGCCTTGAACCTGGGAGGCTCTTTTGGCTACCAGCTCCATCCCTTTCCAGAGTAGGGAGCCTCTGGGCCCACAACACTCACAACTCCGGTGCACCCCCTCTTCAGTTCAGGGCCCCCAGTCTTCTCACCACAGCCCCCACTGAGGTGGGGGCTTGATCTTGATGAAAATCTTGATGACGTCTTGATCTTGATGAAGTCCCAAAAGTTCATCTTCACTTTTTTTCCTTTGCCTTTGGAGACATATCTTGAAAGAAGTTGCTGTGGCTGATATTGAAGGAGTTACTGCCTATGTTCTCCTCTAGGATTCTGGTGGGTTCCTGTCTCACATTGAGGTCTTTTATCCATTTTGAGTTTATCTTTGTGTACGGTGTAAGAGAATGATTGAGTTTCATTCTTCTGCATATAGCTGTCCAGTTTTCCCAGCACCATTTATTGACGAGACTGTCTTTTTTCCACTGTATATTTTTACATGTTTTTTTTTTTTTCGAAGATTAATTGACCATAGAGTTGAGGGTCCCTATCTGGGCTCTCTACTCTGTTCCACTGGTCTATGTGTCTGTTTTATGCCAGTACCATGCTGTCTTGGTGATCACATCTTTGTAGTAAAGCTTGAAATCAGGTAGGGTGATGTCTCCAGTTTTATTTTTGTTTTCAACATTTCCTTAGTGATTTGGGGTCTCTTCTTATTCTATACAAATTTTTGGATTATTTGCTCCAGCTCTTTGAAGAATACTCGTGGAATTTTTATCGGAATGGCATTAAAAGTATAGATTGCTCTAGGCAGTATAGACATTGTAACAATGTTTATTCTTCTGATCCAACAGCACAGAAAGGTCTTCCATCTTTTTGTGTCTTCTTCAATTTCTTTCATGAGTGTTCTGTAGTTCCTCAAATACAGATCCTTTACCTCTTTGGTTAGGTTTATTTCCAGGTATCTTATGGTTCTTGATGCTATAGTAAATGGAATCGATTCTCTAATTTCCCTTTCTGTATTTTCGTTGTTAGTGTATAAGAAAGCCACTGATTTCTGTACGTTGACTTTGTATCCTGCCATATTGCTGAATTGCTGTATGAGTTCAGTAGTTTGGGGGGTGGAGTCTTTTGGGTTTTCCATATAAAGAATCATGTCATCTGCGAAGAGAGAGAGTTTTTCTTCTTCATTGTCAATTTGGATACCTTTTATTTGTCCTTGTTTTCTTATTGCTGTTGCTAGGGCTTCTAATACTATGTTGAACAAGAATGGTGAGCGCGGGCATCCTTGTTATGTTCCTAAACTTTTGGGACTTCATCAAAATCAAAAGCTTCGGCACAGCAAAGGAAACAGTCAAAAAATCAAAGAGGCAACCCACGGAATGGGAGAAGATATTTGCAAATGACAGTACAGACAAAAGGTTGATATTCAGGTTATATAAAGAACTCCTCAAACTCAACACACACAAAACAGGCAATCATATAAAAAAATGGGTGGAAGATATGAACAGAGACTTTTTCAATGAAGACATACAACTGGCTCTCAGACACATGAAGAAATGTTCATCATCACTAGCCATCAGGGAGATTCAAATTAAAACCACATTGAGAGAAAAAAAAAATAAAACCACATTGAGATATCACCTTACACCAGTTAGAATGGCCAAAATGAGCAAGACAGGAAACAACATGTGTTGGAGGGGGTGTGGAGAAAGGGGAACCCTCTAACGCTATTGGTGGGAATGCAAGTACGTGCAGCCTCTTTGGAGAACAGTGTGGAGATTCCTCAAGAAATTAAAAATAGAGATTCCCTATGACCCTGCCATTGCACTTCTGGATATTTACCACAAAGATACAGATGTAGTGAAAAGAAAGGCCATCTGTACCCCAATGTTTATAGCATCCATGGCCACGGTCGCCAAACTGTGGAAAGAACCAAGATGCCCTTCAACGAATGAATAGATAAGGAAAATGTGGTTCATATACACTATGGAGTATTATGCCTCCATCAGAAAGGATGAATACCCAAGTTTTGTAGCAACATGGACGGGACTGGAAGAGATTATGCTGGGTGAAATAAGTCAAGCAGAGAGAATCAATTCTCATATGGATTCACTTATTTGTGGAGCATAACAAATAGCATGGAGGACATGGGGAGTTAGAGAGGAGAAGGGAGTTGGGGGAAATTGGAAGGGGAAGTGAATCATGAGAGACTATGCACTCTGAAAAATAATCTGAGGGTTTTGAAGGGGCAGGGGGTGGGAGGTTGGGGTACCAGGTGGTGGGTATTATAGAGGGCAGGTATTGCATGGAGCACTGGGTGTGGTGCAAAAATAATGAATACTGTTATGCTGAAAATAAATAAATAATAATTTTTTAAAAAAGAATATGATGGCTCTTAACTTTATGAAACTAACCCATCATATACTTGGTTACAACCTTATTTAGTACTTCTTTTTTTTTAACTATATAAATGCATTCTTACATTCATTCAAGAAAGTGTTTTTTCTTAATGGTTACATTGTCAGCAAGTCTGAAATAAAACTGATATGTCTCATAATCTAACTCAGCTGAGCTTTATTTTAAACATAGGTTTTATCATATGTATGCTATTTTTCTCCAGCTTGTTTTGCTACTCAATATTTTTTTTTAATTTAGAAATAATTTTTGTCTTTTTAAATTAAATTTATTTACTTAATTTAAATAAATTGGATTTGCCTTTGTCCCTTTGTCCAAAATCAGTTGAATATATTTGTGTACATCTATTTTGGCCCTTTTTATATTGTTTCACTTAATAAGTGGTCTGTATTTTCACCACAGCCCTCTTTTTTTTTTTTTTTTAGCTTTATTGATATTTGACAAAAACGTGATACAATGGGTATCTGGGTGGCTCAATGGGTTAAAGCCTCTGCCTTCAGCTCAGGTCATGGTCTCAGGGTGCTGGGATTGAACCCCAAATTGGGCTCTCTGCTCAGCGGGGAGCCTGCTTCCTCCTCTCTCTCTCTGCCTGACTCTCTGCCTCCTTGTGATCTGTCTGTCAAATAAATTAATACAATCTTTAAAAAAAAAAGAAAATGTGATACATATTTGATTGTATAACATGATTTTTAAAAGGTGTGCAATGTGATATTTTAATATATGTATATATTGTGAGAGGATCACTGCAATCAAGTCAATTAACACATTCATCACCTCACATAAATTTTTTTTTCTTCTTCTTCTTCTTCTCCTTCTCCTTCTCCTCCTTCTCCTCCTCCTCCTCTTCCTCCTCCTCCTTCTTCTACTTCTTCTCCTTCTTCTTCTTTTCTTGGTAATAACCCACTCTCAATTACAGAATTTAGATAATGTGACTTTTCCGATGCCCATATCCTTTCTACTCTTTAAAAGTACTTGTTTGGCTTTTCTATTTTACCTTGACTTTATGTACATATTTGAGAATGAGCTTATTTATATCTATAAAACTCTTGATAGATTTTGTTCAGTCTGTTGATCAGACTGGGAAGAACTGCTGTTCTAACACTATTCATATTCTATTTAATCATCAACTTATATTTCAACTTTTACTTAGGCTACCATGAGACAAAGTTACAGATTCCTTCCATCAGCATTTTATAGTTTTCTGCACACAGATCCTAAACATATTTTAGTAGATTTATTCTTTTTTTTAATTTTTTTTAAATTTAAAAAAATTTTTTTTTTAAATTTTTATTTTTTATAAACATATATTTTTATCGCCAGGGGTACAGGTCTGTGAATCACCAGGTTACACACTTCACAGCACTCACCAAATCACATACCCTCCCCAATGTCCATAATCCCACCCCCTTCTCCCAAAACCCCTCCCCCCAGCAACCCTCAGTTTGTTTTGTGAGATTAAGAGTCAATTATGGTTTGTCTCCCTCCCAATCCCATCTTGTTTCATTGATTCTTCTTCTACCCACTTAAGCCTCCATGTTGCATCACCACTTCCTCATATCAGGGAGATCATATGATAGTTGTCTTTCTCTGCTTGACTTGTTTCGCTAAGCATGATACGCTCTAGGTCCATCCATGTTGTCGCAAATAGCAAGATTTCATTTCTTTTGATGGCTGCATAGTATTCCATTGTGTATATATACCACATCTTCTTGATCCATTCATCTGTTGATGGACATCTAGGTTCTTTCCATAGTTTGGCTGTTGTGGACATTGCTGCTATAAACATTCGGGTGCATGTGCCCCTTTGGATCACTACATTTGTATCTTTAGGGTAAATACCCAGTAGTGCAATTGCTGGGTAATAGGGCAGTTCTATTTTCAACATTTTGAGGAACCTCCATGCTGTTTTCCAGAGTGGCTGCACCAGCTTGCATTCCCACCAACAGTGTAGGAGGGTTCCCCTTTCTCCGCATCCTCGCCAGCATCTGTCATTTCCTGACTTGTTGATTTTAGCCATTCTGACTGGTGTGAGGTGATATCGTATTGTGGTTTTGATTTGTATTTCCCTGATGCCGAGTGATATGGAGCACTTTTTCATGTGTCTATTGGCCATCTGGATGTCTTCTTTGCAGAAATGTCTGTTCATGTCCTCTGCCCATTTCTTGATTGGATTATTTGTTCTTTGGGTGTTGAGTTTGCTAAGTTCATTATAGATTCTGGACACTAGTCCTTTATCTGATATGTCGTTTGCAAATATCTTCTCCCATTCTGTCAGTTGTCTTTTGGTTTTGTTAACTGTTTCCTTTGCTGTGCAAAAGCTTTTGATCTTGATGAAGTCCCAATAGTTCATTTTTTCCCTTGCTTCCCTTGCCTTTTGCGGTGTTCCTAGGAAGATGTTGCTGCGGCAGAGGTCGAAGAGGTTGCTGCCCGTGTTCTCCTCAAGGATTTTGATGGATTCCTTACGCACATTGAGGTCCTTCATCCATTTTGAGTCTATTTTTGTGTGTGGTGTAATGAAATGGTCCAATTTCATTTTTCTGCATGTGGCTGTCCAATTTTCCCAGCACCATTTATTGAAGAGGCTGTCTTTTTTCCATTGGACATTCTTTCCTGCTTTGTCGAAGATTAGTTGACCATAGATTTGAGGGTCTATTTCTGGGATCTCTATTCTGTTCCATTGATCTATGTGTCTGTTTTTGTGCCAGTACCATGCTGTGTTGATGATGACAGCTTTGTAATAGACCTTGAAATTCGGAATTGTGATGCCACCAAAGTTGGCTTTCTTTTTCAATATCCCTTTGGCTATTCGAGGTCTTTTCTGGTTCCATATAAATTGTAGTATTATTTGTTCCATTTCTTTGAAAAAGATGGATGGTACTTTGATAGGAATTGCATTAAATGTGTAGATTGCTTTAGGTAGCATAGACATTTTCACAATATTTATTCTTCCAATCCAGGAGCATGGAACATTTTTCCATTTCTTTGTGTCTTCCTCAATTTCTTTCATGAGTACTTTATAGTTTTCTGAGTATAGATTCTGTGCATCTTTGGTTAGGTTTATTCCTAGGTATCTTATGGTTTTGGATGCAATTGTAAATGGGATTGACTTTTTAATATCTCTTTCTTCTGTCTTGCTGTTGGTGTAGAGAAATGCAACTGATTTCTGTGCATTGATTTTATATCCTGACACTTTACTGAATTCCTGTATAAGTTTTAGCACTTTTGGAGTGGAATCATTTGGGTTTTCCACATATAGTATCATATCATCTGCGAAGAGTGATAATTGGACTTCTTCTTTGCCAATTTGGATGCCTTTAATTTCCTTTTGTTGTCTGATTGCTGAGGCTAGGACCTCTAGTACTATGTTGAATAGCAGTGGTGATAATGGACATCCCTGCCGTGTTCCTGACCTTAGCGGAAAAGCTTTCAGTTTTTCTCCATTGAGAATGATATTTGCGGTGGGTTTTTCATAGATGGCTTTGATGATATTGAGGTATGTGCCCTCTATCCCTACACTTTGAAGAGTTTTGATCAGGAAGGGATGCTGTACTTTGTCAAATGCTTTGTCAGCATTTATTGAGAGTATCATATGGTTCTTGTTCTTTCTTTTATTGATGTGTTGTATCACATTGACTGATTTGCGGATGTTGAACCAACCTTGCAGCCCGGGAATAAATCCCACTTGGTCGTGGTGAATAATCTTTTTAATGTACTGTTGAATCCTATTGGCTAGTATTTTGTTGAGTATTTTCGCATCTGTGTTCATCAAGGATATCGGTCTATAGCTCTCTTTTTTGGTGGGATCCTTGTCTGGTTTGGGGATCAAGGTGATGCTGGCCTCATAAAATGAGTTTGGAAGTTTTCCTTCCATTTCTATTTTTTGGAACAGTTTCAGGAGAATAGGAATTAGTTCTTCTTTAAATGTTTGGTAGAATTCCCCCGGGAAGCCGTCTGGCCCTGGGCTTTTGTTTGTTTGGAGATTTTTAATGACTGTTTCAATCTCCTTACTGGTTATGGGTCTGTTCAGGCTTTCTATTTCTTCCTGGTTCAGTTGTGGTAGTTTATATGTTTCTAGGAATGCATCCATTTCTTCCAGATTGTAGAATTTATTGCCGTAGAGTTGCTCATAGTATGTTCTTATAATAGTTTGTATTTCTTTGGTGTTAGTTGTGATCTCTCCTCTTTCATTCATGATTTTATTTATTTGGGTCCTTTCTCTTTTCTTTTTGATAAGTCGGGTCAAGGGTTTATCAATTTTATTAATTCTTTCAAAGAACCAGCTCCTACTTTCGTTGATTTGTTCTATTGTTTTTTTGGTTTCTATTTCATTGATTTCTGCTCTGATCTTTATGATTTCTCTTCTCCTGCTGGGCTTAGGGTTTCTTTCTTGTTCTTTCTCCAGCTCCTTTAGGTGTAGGGTTAGGTTGTGTACCTGAGACCTTTCTTGTTTCTTGAGAAAGGCTTGTACCACTATATATTTTCCTCTCAGGACTGCCTTTGTTGTGTCCCACAGATTTTGAACCGTTGTATTTTCATTATCATTTGTTTCCATGATTTCTTTCAATTCCTCTTTAATTTCCCGGTTGACCCATTCATTCTTTAGAAGGATGGTGTTTAGTCTCCATGTATTTGGGTTCTTTCCAACCTTCCTTTTGTGGTTGAGTTCTAGCTTTAGAGCATTGTGGTCTGAAAATATGCAGGGAATGATCCCAATCTTTTGATACCGGTTGAGTCCTGATTTAGGACCGAGGATGTGATCTATTCTGGAGAATGTTCCATGTGCACTAGAGAAGAATGTGTATTCTGTTGCTTTGGGATGAAATATTCTGAATATATCTGTGATGTCCATCTGGTCCAGTGTGTCCTTTAAGGCCTTTATTTCCTTGCTGATCTTTTGCTTGGATGACCTGTCCATTTCAGTGAGGGGAGTGTTAAAGTCCCCTACTATTATTGTATTATTGCTGATGTGTTTCTTTGATTTTGTTATTAATTGGTTAATATAGTTGGCTGCTCCCACGTTGGGGGCATAGATATTTAAAATTGTTAAATGTTCTTGTTGGACAGACCCTTTGAGTATGATATAGTGTCCTTCCTCATCTCTTATTATATTCGTTGGCTTAAAATCTAATTGATCTGATATAAGGATTGCCACTCCTGCTTTCTTCTGATGACCATTAGCATGGTAAATTCTTTTCCACCCCCTCACTTTAAATCTGGAGGTGTCTTCGGGCTTAAAATGTGTTTCTTGGAGGCAACATATAGATGGGTTTTGTTTTTTTATCCATTCTGATACCCTGTGTCTTTTGACAGGGGCATTTAGCCCATTCACATTCAGGGTAACTATTGAGAGATATGGATTTAGTGCCAATGTATTGCCTGTAAGGTGACTGTTACTGTATATGGTCTCTGTTCCTTTCTGATCTACCACTTGTAGGCTCTCTCTTTGCTTAGAAGACCCCTTTCAAGATTTCCTGTAAAGCTGGTTTGGTGTTTGCAAATTCTTTCAGTTGTTGTTTATCCTGGAAGCTTTTAATCTCTCCTTCTATTTTCAATGATAGCCTAGCTGGATATAGTATTCTTGGCTGCATGTTTTTCTCGTTTAGTGCTCTGAAAATATCATGCCAGCTCTTTCTGGCCTGCCAGGTCTCTGTGGATAAGTCAGCTGCCAATCTAATATTTTTACCATTGTATGTTACAGACTTCTTTTCCCGGGCTGCTCTCAGGATTTTCTCTTTGTCACTGAGACTTGTAAATTTTACTATTAGGTGATGGGGTGTGGGCCTATTCTTATTGATTTTGAGGGGCGTTCTCTGACCCTCCTGAATTTTGATGCTCATTCCCTTTGCCATATTGGGGAAATTCTCCCCAATAATTCTCTCCAGTATACCTTCTGCTCCCCTCTCTCTTTCTTCTTCTTCTGGAATCCCAATTATTCTAATGTTGTTTCGTGTTATGGTGTCACTTACCTCTCGAATTCTCCCCTTGTGGTTCAGTAGCTGTTTGTCCCTCTTTTGCTCAGCTTCTTTATTCTCTGTCATTTGGTCTTCTCTATCACTAATTCTTTCTTCTGCCTCATTTATCCTAGCAGTTAGAGCCTCCATTTTTGATTGCACCTCATTAAGAGCTTTTTTTTATTTCAACTTGGTTAGATTTTAGTTCTCTTATTTCTCCAGAAAGGGCTTTTATATCTCTCAAGAGGGTTTCTCTAATATCTTCCATGCCTTTTTCGAGCCCGGCTAGAACCTTGAGAATTGTCATTCTGAACTCTAGATCTGACATATTACTGATGTCTGTATTGATTAGGTCCCTAGCCTTCGGTACTGCCTCTTGTTCTTTTTTGTGTGTTGAATTTTTCCGTCTTGTCATTTTGTCCAGATAAGAGTAAATGAAGGGGCAAGTAAAATACTAAAAGGATGGCAACAACCCCAGGAAAATATGCTTTAACCAAATTAGAAGAGATCCAAAATCGTGAGTGGGTCGAAAGGGGATAAAAAGAGGTTCAAAAAGGAAGAAAGAAAAAAAAAAGCAAAAAGAAAAGAAAAAGAAAAGAAAAGAAAAGAAAAGAATTTTTAAAAAAAGAAAACACCTAAGAAAAATGTAAAAAAGAAAAAAAATATATATTAGATAAACTAGTAAAAAATCGTTAAAAAAGAAAAAGGTAACAGTTAAAAAAAAAATTTTTACCCGAAGGCGAGAAAAAAAAAAATGAAAAAGAAAAAATTAAATTAACTGCAAGACTAAAAAAAATCACAGGAAAAAAGCCATGAGTTCCGTGTTTGGCTTTCTCCTCCTCTGGAATTCTGCGGCTCTCCTTGGTATTGAAACCGTGCTCCTTGGTAGGTGAACTTGGTCTCGGCTGGATTTCTTGTTGATCTTCTGGGGGAGGGGCCTGTTGTAGTGATTCTCAAGTGTCTTTGCCCCAGGCGGAATTACACCACCCTTACCCTGGGCCTGGGTGAGTAATCCGTTCGGGTTTGCTTTCAGGAGCTTTTGTTCCCTGAGCGCTGTCCGTAGAGTTCTGGAGGACGGGAATACAAATGGCGGCCTCCTGGTCTCCGGCCTGGTGGAGCCGAAAGCCCAGGGCCCCACTCCTCAGTGCGCCCTCGGAGAACAGCGCCCAGTTACTCCCGTCTGCCTGACCTCCGGCCTCGCTCCGAGCTCACCGAGCCTGCGACCGGTTCAAGGTAACACGGAGCTGCGAGCTCACTGTCGGCTCTGTCTCTGTAGCCGGCTTTCCCGTTCCAATACCCACAAGCTCTGTGACACTCAGACACCCCCGATCCTTCTGTGACCCTGCGGGACCTGAGGCCACGCTGACCCCGCGTGGGCTTCGCCCCAGTTTAGCCTCTGGAGCGATGTCCCTCAGCGGAACAGACTTTTAAAAGTCCTGATTTTGTGCGCGGTTGCTCCTCCGCTTGCCGGGAGCCGGCCCCTCCCCCCGGGGTCTATCTTCCCGTCGCTTTGGATTCACTTCTCCGCCGGTCCTACCTTTCAGAAAGTGGTTGTTTTTCTGTTTCCAGAATTGCTGTTCTTCTTCTGTTCGATCTGCCAATGGATTTTCAGGTGTTTGCAATTTTTAGATAAGCTATCTAGCTGATCTCCGGCTAGCTGAAGCAGTCTCAGCTTGCTACTTCTCCACCATCTTGACTCCTCCAGTAGATTTATTCTTAAGTAGTACATTTTTGTTGCTAATATGAATGTGATTTTTAATAATCTCATATTTAACTGTTTAGTATATAGAAATGTCATCAACTGTTGTATATTGGATCTATACCCTGCAAACTCATTAAACTCATTTATTAGCTTTAGGAGATTTTTGCAGATACTTTGGGATTTTCTACATAGACAATCAAATGGTCTTTGACCAGAAAGAGTTTTTTGTTTTTTGAGCTTTATTTTTTACTTACAAATATGTAGGCCTTTTTGAGGAGTCTTCTATAATCAATCTATAATCTCTTTTTTCTCTTTTGACTTTATTGCTAGTATTTAAGTGCATATGAAATATTTTAAATGGAGACAATAAAATTATGATTTTTAAGATAACATTTTATGAAATATACATTATATACATGAGGATCATGGGATTGGAGAGAATTTCATAGGTCAGTCTGTCAAGCCGCACTTCTATCTGTGTTGTTAATTCCATCTTTAGCCACTTTCTTTTTTTCATTTTTTATTTTTTATAAACATATATTTTTATCCCCAGGGGTACAGGTCTGTGAATCACCAGGTTTACACACTTCACAGCACTCACCCAAGCACATACCCTCCCCAATGTCCATAATCCCACCCCCTTCTCCCAAACCCCCTCCCCCCAGAAACCCTCAGTTTGTTTTGTGAGATGAAGAGTCAATTATGGTTTGTCTCCCTCCCAATCCCATCTTGTTTCATTTATTCTTCACCTACCCACTTAAGCCCCCATGTTGCTTCACCACTTCCTCATATCAGGGAGATCATATGATAGTTGTCTTTCTCTGCTTGACTTATTTCACTTAGCATGATATGCTCTAGTTCCATCCATGTTGTCGCAAATGGCAATGTTGTTCTTTTGATGGCTGCATAGTATTCCATTGTGTATATATACCACATCTTCTGGATCCATTCATCTGTTGATGGACATCTAGGTTCTTTATAACTATGTTCAGTTATAGTTGGAGCTGATGACAGTGGATAAGTTAGAACTTTTCCTTCCTTCAGGGCAAAATCATCTGACTTAGGAGGTACAAAGTCCCCATTGAGGCTCAACCTGCCCCTGTTATAGCATAAGAATCTGACCTCTCAGACTATTTCCTCTTACCACTCTCACTTCACAGATCTACCATGAGACAAAGTTACAGGATCCAGCTGTCATTTTAGGACCTGCTGCAAGAAGCAAGGTAAGAAAGTGGGGAATTCAAGAGCTGTCAGGCAAACACCTCTTGCCCCAGATTTCTCTCTGCTTTGCTTCATATTGACATCACCATTCTCCTCATGTCCACCATCATTATTGTCTTTATTTCTTTGTTTTCAATGCCTAGAATTATTTATTGTAATTCTTTTGCAGTTAATAATAAAATCATTTCAAGCTTTGAATTTGTTTCTGTAGCTTTGACCTTAATCCATTACATTATTACATGCCATTTTTAAATAGTGAATTTTTAAATGCTCTATATTCTAAGTTTTGATTTCCATCTTGAACTATAGTTAGGAGTTAGAATACTTCTCTTTTAAACTTAGAGATATTTGGATATTTACTTTTATTTCTACTATCATCTTAATTTTCTAAATGTGGACTCTACAGTTTATACTTTATTGTGTATATTGAGATTTTATAATTTGAGCCATTGATTACTTTTTTGGTAATTACTTTTGGAAGCTATCTAAAAATGTTGCAAAGTCTAGCACAAATCTACTAAATTGCTTTTATTATACCCTTAATTTTCTCATATTTTGGTCCGTTTGAGCTATGGAAGCTACAAATAAAAAGTGATATTTTACATATCACCCTCAGTCCACATTTATTTTACTCTAATTGATAAATAGTTTTACTCTCTATATTTCAGTTATATTATTTTGTGTATAAGTAGGTTATATCTTTTTTTTTATTATAAACATTTATTTTTATCCCCAGGGGTACAGGTCTGTGAATCACCAGGTTTACACACTTTACAGCACTCACCAAAGCACATACCCTCCCCAATGTCCATAATCCAGCCACCTTATTCCTACCCTCCCACCCCCCAGCAACCCTGTTTGTTTCATGAGATTAAGAGTCTCTTATGGTTTGTCTCCCTCCCGATCCCATGTTTCATTTTTTTTCCTTCTCTACCCCCCACAACCTCCCACCCTGCCTCTCAAATTCCTCATATCAGAGAGATCATATGATAATTGTTTTTCTCTGATTGATGTATTTCGCTCAGCGTAATACCCTTTAGTTCCATCTACATTGTTGCAAATGGCAAAATTTCAATTTTTATTGGCTGCATAATGTTCCATTATGTATAGCGATATCTATATCACATCTTCTTTATCCATGTATCAGTTGAGGGACATTTAGGCTCTTTCTAGAGTTTGGTTATTGTGGAAATTGCTGCTATAAACATTGGGGGTACATTTGTGTCTTTGGGATAAATACCCAGTAGTGCAATTGCTGGGTCCCTAGTGTAGCTCTCATTTTAACTTTTTGAAGAAACTACATATGGTTTTCTAGAGTGGCTGTGCCAGCTTGCATTCCCACCAACAGTGTACGAGGCTTCCCCCTTCTCTGCATACACGCCAACACCTGTCATTTCCTAACTTGTTAATTTTAGCTATTCTGACTGGTATGAGGTGGTATCTCATTGTGATGTTGATTTGTATTTCCCTGATGTTGAGTGATGATGAGCCCTTTTTCATGTGTGTTGGCCATATGGATGTCTACTTTGCAGAAACATCTCTTCATGTCTTCTGCCCATTTCTTTTTTAAAAATATTTTATTTATTTATTTAACAGACAGAGATCACAAGTAGGCAGAGAGGCAAGGCAGAGAGAGAGGAGGAAGCAGGCTCCCCGCAGAGCAGAGAGCCCAATGTGGGGCTTGATCCCAGGACCCTGGGATCATGAACTGAGCTGAAGGCAGAGGCTTTAACCCACTGAGCCACCCAGGTGCCCCTCTTCTGCCCATTTCTTGATTGGACTATTTGTTCTTTGGGTGTTGAGTTTATAAGTTCTTTATAGATTTTGGATACTAGCCCTTTATCTGATATGTCATTTGTGGATATCTTCTCCCATTCTGTCGGTTGTCTTTTGGTTTTGTTGACCATTTCCTTTGCTGTGCAAAAGCTTTTGATCTTGATAAAGTCCCAATAATTCATTTTTGTCCTTGTTTCCCTTAACTTTGGTGATGTTTCTAGGGAGAAGTTGCTGCAGCTGAGGTCAAAGAGGTTGCTGCCTGTGTTCTTCTTAAGCATCTTGATGGATTCCTGTCTCACATTGAGGTCTTTCATCAATTTCAAGTCTATTTTTGTGTGTGGTGTAAGGAAATGGTCCCGCTTCATTCTTTTGCATGTGGCTGTCCAATTTTTCCAACACCATTTGTTGAAGAGACTTTCTTTATTTCATTGGACATTATTTCCTGCTTTGTTGAAGATTAGTTAACTATAGAGTTGAGGGACAATTTCTGAGCTCTCTCTTCTGTTCCATTGATCTATGTGTCTGTTTTTGTGCCAGTATCATACTATCTTGATGATTACAGCTTTTTAATAGAGCCTGAAGTCTGGAATTGTGATAACACTAACTTTGGCTTTATATTGTCTTTATTTTTTATCCCAACTTTTTCCATCTCTCTTTTTCTCTGCACTTCAGATTTTTTTCTTTTCTTTTCCCCCCTCCCATTAACCTGGCTTGGACTTCCAGTATGATGCTGAAATGTGGAGGTGAGAGAGGTCATTCTTACTATTTTTAAACATTCAGTCTTTCATGATTAAGTACAATGTAAGTTATAGATTAATTATGGATGTGTTTTACCATGTTAAGGAAGTTCCTTTCTATTTGTTGTTTGCTGAAAGTTTTTATTGCAAATATATGTTGAATTTTGTCAAATTCTTTCCCTCTGTTTGTAGAGATAATACATTTTTTAATTTCTTTAGTTATAAGGAGCATTGATTTCATTGATTCTTATGACAACTGCTTTGAGATACAATGCATTTACTACAAAACTCACCTTTCAAAATTGTGTAATTCAGTGGCTTTAGTATTTAAAGGATTGGGCAACCATAACCACACTTGATTTGAGAAAATTTCCATTACTCCAGAAAGAAACTTTGCACCCATTTGCAGTCACTGACCATTTCTCAGCAGGAATCAAAGCAATAGACAACCACAAATCTATTTTCTGTGTCTATAGATTCACTTATTCTAATCATTTTATATAGGTGAATCATAAAATATGTGGTATTTTGTGTCTGGCTTCTTTCACTTAGCAAAATATTTTTCAAGATTCATCATTTTATAGCATGTATCACTACTTAATTTTATTTCTAAAGAAATATCCATCCATTTCTTTTTATTCAACAATTGATGGACACTTGTATTGTTTCTACTTTTTGGCTATTGGAAATAGCATTGCTATAAGCATTCACATATAGATATTTATGTAGACATAATGTTCTCATTTCTCTTGAGTAAACACTTAGGAAAGTCATATGGTAACCTACTGCTTAACATTTTAAGGAAATGCCAGGCTGTTTTCCAAAGAGCCTGAACTGTTTTTCGTTCCCATCAGGAAGGTGTCTTTTGGTTTTGTTGACCAAAAAGAGTGAGTGTTCCAGTTTCTCTACATCTTCACTAACAGTTGTTATTATTTAGCATTTTTATTATAGCCATCCTTGTAGATATAAAGTAGTTTCTCATTGTGGTTTTTGATTTACATTTCCCTAATGCAGTGACTAATGATGTTGAGTATCTTCTTGCTCTTAAAAATTATTTGTATTTCTTCTTTGGAGAAATGTCTATTCAGATAATTTGCTTATTTTTAGTTATATTTTTCTTCTTTTTTATCATAAGATTTTTAATGTTCTCAATGTAACAACCAACTGAGAAAAAGCCACTGATGTTTTAATACTTCTCTCATGTTGAAAAAAGCCATTCTTGTGAGCAATGAATCAGATCCTGCGTGATGTGGTCCTATCGGCTCCAGCTCTAACTGTTCAGCAACTTCTTTTTTTTTTTTTAAGATTTTTTATTTATTTGACAGAGAGAGATCACAAGTAGGCAGAGAGGCAGGCAGAGAGAGAGAGGAGGAAGCAGGTTCCCTGCTGAGCAGAGAGCCCGATGCGGGACTCGATCCCAGGACTCTGAGATCATGACCTGAGCCGAAGGCAGCGGCTTAACCCACTGAGCCACCCAGGTGCCCTGTTCAGCAACTTCTTTTAAACCACTTTTTTTTTTTAAATCTTTAAAAGATTTTATTTGATTTTTAAAAATTTTTTTTATTTTTTTATTAACATATATTTTTGTCCCCAGGGGTACAGGTCTGTGAATCACCAGGTTTGAAATTTTTGTAGCACTTCATGAAGTAATTCACATCTAAATGACAGGAAAAAATAATCAAAGGATCTCAAATAAGTCATGTTCTTCTTCAGGGAAGTTAGAGGTTGTCAGGATTTTGATTAAATAGCCAAAGTCATAGTCACTGTGAAATAACCATTTGCCCTCTTTGCAGAGGATCACTCCTGAGGGCATAAGAAGTCCTGCAAAGTACTGGGTATCAATTCCTTCTTTCTCAGGTTTTTTAAACCAGATGCCAGATGTTGTTAGTAGCTCTATAGAGTTCTGGGCATACATGTCCTCTGTCAAATTAAATTTAAAATTTAACTGCAAAGTTGAAGTTCCTGGAGGATAGTCTTCTTGCTCATTCATAAATGTCAGTCCTAGCTAAATTATCTTTAGTTAGTCTACACTGCATCACAATAGTTGGTATTAATAGCCAGCATTGTTCCTGAATTCTCCAATAGGTCTTGAAACCACACCTGGAAACTCTGTGCCCATAGCAAGATAATTATATTGTCAGATAACTGAATGAATTTTCTTTATCTCTTTGTCCAGGTTGCAAGCTCAAACTACAGAAATTCTTTAGTTATGATCTACAGTTGCTGCTGGTATAGTGAGGGCACAAGGAATCTATTTGCCAAGCATCAAAATGTTATACTTGATTGAAGATTTGTTTCATAAAATATTTTATCCTTAATTTTTGTACTTGTGTCACTGAACTTCTACTCCTCCTCCTTGCCACAGAGATAGCAACCAGTTGTGGTGATGATGGTGGAAGGAACAGCAGCAATGGGTGCCTCTTAGACACCTCATGTCCAGCAAGGGAGAAAGAGGAGTCAATGCTGTGCCCCTTCCTTCTGTGCTGTCATTTCATGCACGTATAGTTTCCTTTTTCTTATTGAGTTACAAATATTCTATAAATTTTCCATATAAATCCCTTATCAGATACATGATTTACAAATGTTCCCTCTTTTTTTTTCTTTCTTGATAGGATTTTTTGAAGTACATAATTTTTACATCCTGAGGAAGGTTTTTAGAAAGATTTTATTATTTTAGAGTGAGAAAGCATGAGTGGGGGGGGGGATGGCAGAGGGAGAGGAAGAAACAGACTCCCCACTGAGCAAGGAGCCCAGCACGGGACTCAATCCCAGGAACCTGAGATCATGACCTGAACAGAAGACAGACAATTTAACTGACTGAGCCACCAGGCACCCAAATTCTGGGGAATTCTAATCTATTTTTTTCTTTTGTTGCTTGTGTATTTTTTTTAAAATGAATTTTTCTTTAATTTGATTCATTAGAGCAAAATGGATGTCCTAAAACAAAATCCCCCTGAAACTCTGGCCTCATAACTGAAACTCAGTTATGTCTCCTGCCCTTGAATGTAATGACCTTATGAACAAGAGGTCATGTAGTGTCCAGGGTCTGGCACTTCAGGGAATATCTGTGGTGTGTGCTATGAACTCTGTTGTTGTGTTTTGGCTTTTATCCCTCAGGCCAATAGTTTGCAGACCTACTCTTGCCTAGTGTGGGTAATATTTGCTCCCTGACCTGAATGGGGCAACTTTTATCCAAGTGGGCTCTGGTCTTCCTGTGTAATGAAACTTGACAACAGCCCCACCAGAACTGAGGCCTGGAAAACTCGGGTTGTTTGATGTGGTATGGTCAGGGGTTTGTCCTGGTCTTTTGGGGTAGGAGGCCTTTGCTTTGGGACTGAGGCAAGCTAGACTGACAAGGGTAGACCCACCAGAGTGCAGGTGTGTGTGGCTTAGTGTATGTTATTTAAACAGCCAATGTAGGTACAGTTTGGCTTTGCACTTCCTGCAGGTGGCTCTGTGTTTATCCTGGGGTATGGGGGAAGGCAATGGTGTCAGCCAGCTCCTTTTTTCCTAGTGAGTTATCTCCATTAAAGCTGTTTTCAAGTCATACTCCAAGAAGAGTGAATTTTCCCTCTACTATATGCCCAGGCATTCTTCAGATTGCTTATTCTTTAATCTCTGATTCCAGGTTGTTGGCCTGTCTTCTCCTCAAGAGCAGTGCAGTGCCCTTCAGGCTCTAACCCAACTGTCTGTTGACTTTTTTTTTTTTTTAATTTTAAAAGGTTAGGATTTAAGCCCTGCTGTTTGCAAGTTCAACTGTTCAAACTGCTGTTTGGATTTTGAAATTCAACCCCTCTTGTTTTCCAAGCCAATGACTTTGAGGAAATGTTTTCCTTGTGTGTTCCCTCTACACTCTTCTCTTTCTCTTGCCCTTCTCTCTGACAACAGCTCCTTCCCCTCCACAACACTTGCAATGTTGCTTCCCTAAACCATGTTTCCATACTTCTTACCTTCTTTGATGTGTCTTCTTTTCTACCTTTAGTTGTTGGGTCTGGCCAGCAAACACCAAGATGGTGAATGGAAAGATTACTTCACACACTTTAGTAGGAGAAAGGAGAGATCATGGGGACCAGATGCCTTCAGTTTTATTGTGAATATTATCAATACATCAAAGGCATTCCAAAAACAAAGAAGATTATGAAACTTTAATAATCCAGACAGTGACATAGGGAGTATCCTGTGATTAGAACAAGCTATGCTCATGATGCATATGCAGGGAAGGAATATGTGACCACCAAAGATAAATATTTTTCCTAAGCATCTATTCCCCAGATAAGTGCATTGAGCTGCATCAAAAATCTAGCTATTTCAATCCAGAAATTGCAAAGGAGGCCCAGGAGGCCCAATTTTCCACATATTCCTCCTTTGCTTTTCAATTACTTTCACCCAAAGAAGCACATATTTATTAAATCTTATTTAGCTGGCATTATGAATTCCCACATTATGAATTCCCACAATTCCCTTTTCTATTCCTTGTAAATAGTAGGTCTTGCTGTACTTATGCCAGGCACAGTCTCTGGGTCTCTCCTGCTTGGAAAAGTGCTTTCACTCCAATTTTGCAGACTATGAGAAGAATAACAAATAAGTAAAAAAAAAAAAAACAGACTGATAAGTCTTCATTTACTATAGGAAAACCAGTTTTTTTGAGTTAAACCATTGTAGATTGTCAGAGGGAATACCCCAGTCATTAATGGTGGTGGGAGAAGCTAAAATTTATTCCTTTAAGTTTTGAATATCTAAAGTTACATTGTTAAGGGAATCTTGAAGATACTTTTTAATCATTTCCCAGTCATATTAAGTGCTGTTCCAGTGTAAAGGGGTTACACAAATGACTTTATAGGCTCAATCAAAATTAAGATCTGACCAAAAACCAGGGCCTCTTGGTTTTCTCCCAAGTATTCTATTGCTGCTTCCATCAATTGGAGTCTCCCCAACAATTTTTGATTGTCTATTGTAGATAAAATTCTAGAGTTACATTATATGCAACTTGATCAACACATTGGGCAGTTTGGATAGTATGGGTGATGACAGCTATGGCAATACTAGTGGCCGTCAAAATGGAGACAGCTTCTACAATACCTGCTATGAGTAGGCCTAGGAACCTGCATGGCCTTTTAAATTCACTAAGTGCCTGATTAAGAAAATTGAGCAATTTAGATTCCTCCCAGGCCTGTTAAGTTTGACAGGGATTAAGGCAAAAGGCTGTCTTTTTGAAACAAAGATGTGAGTAGCTTTGTGGTAAATAATGTTGTAATTGCTTAGGCAAGCTGCACAATGCATTTTACCTGTTGGCAGTCTTGATAACATAGAGTCCATCCTCCTTCGATAGAAATATATCGGCTCCAAATAAGAAAATATAAGGATGTGGTATACAGAGTTGAATATGATCAGTAAAGTTCTTTTGAAAAATCATGGAGTAATTACCTGAGGAATTATAGTTACTTTTCATGCTACATGATGAGGCAGGAGCGGAATATATATTCTAGCCTCCAGAGGGACAAATGACTTGGTAGGGGCTTTGTCTGGGGAAGTAGAGAGATAAGTCCTCCTTCATGCCAGATCATAGGAGAAGCTTCTCTGCAGATCTAGCTTGCTTTGTTAGCAGGATGGACTTTAATCTCTGTCTTATTACCTATTAAGTATCCTCTTGGACTCCAGTTTGTAGTAGTATGATTATCTAGATTTAGAACATGGGGATTAAGGGGCAAGGTGGTGGCAGAGTAGGGGACTTCATTTCATCTGATCCCTCAAATTTACCTGGGTATCTATCAATCCATTCTGTTTTTTTAAATTTTTTATTTTTTATAAACATATATTTTTATCCCCAGGGGTACAGGTCTGTGAATCACCAGGTTTACACACTTCACAGCACTCACCAAATCACATACCCTCCCCAATGTCCATAATCCCACCCCCTTCTCCCAAACCCCCTCCCCCCAGCAACCCTCAGTTTGTTTTGTGAGATTAAGAGTCACTTATGGTTTGTCTCCCTCCCAATCCCATCTTGTTTCATTTATTCTTCTTCTACCCACTTAAGCCTCCATGTTGCATCACCACTTCCTGAACACATACAAATTCAACCTGAGATGTAAGAAGATTTATATGAATCCCACAGGCATAAAAGTGACTACTTTTTGCAAGGTAGGAGGTGCAAAACCTTGAGTCTTTAGAAATAAGTGAAGGGGAGAGGGAGCCTCCATAAGCTGGCCATCAGAAAGTTATATAACACCGGAGCAAAAAAAAAAAAAAAAAGAAAAGAAAAGTACTCTTGGAAATCTGCTTTAGTGAGAGGAATTCTCTTTGGAAAAGTGCAGAAAAGTGAATAGGGCAGTATCCTAGGTGTATTATTGTGGTCTCAGGATCCCAGTAGACTCAGAAAGAATGGGGGATCCTGAATGGATAGAGTGCTCAAGCAGTGGAGCAGGGAGACTGATGATGTTCAAAAGCTCAGAGAGGACTTTCAGTTCTGGTCACCATAAACCCTGAGCCAAGCTGGTATGGTGACCGCCCTCTGCCTGACCACCCTGAAAAGGACTAGAAGGTGTGGGCCATCTAACATCCTAGTGGATATACAAAGCAGCTTGCACCCATGGCAGGGACAATTCTCAGGGCAATGTGGCCCATGAAGGGACTCTGGGGCAATACCCAGCATGACCTATGACCTGTGGAAGAGGGTGCATGCATGAGCCCAAGGGCACTGACTGTTGCAGAGTCACAAGGTACAGAGACACTCCTGGCTTCTTCTAACTCCACCAGGAGAAGTGCAGCTGGCAGGAGCTGCAGAATTTGGTGGCTTGGCACACAAAGAGTCCATGCCCACACCTGGACAACAACTCTCAGGGCATTGTGACCACTGAAGGCACACTGTGACAGCACACAGCATGACCAAGGAGCAGCAGAAGAGGTTGCATATGTAAGTCTATGACTATTGGCAAATGCTAAGTCACAAAGCATAGAGATGCTGACACATCCCTGTGATTATTCTGGGAGAGGTGTGGCAAGCATGAATTGTGCAAGTCTGTGAGTTTGTTACTCACAGAAGTAGAGACTGATTGACCTGGCTCAGGAAGACCAAAACATTGTGGCTCTGGGTTGGAGAATCCCGAATCGCCATATTTGCTCTGGCCCTCTAAAGACAGGAAGAAGATGCCAAGGAACAAAGGCCAAGCAGCCAACCAGCTCATATAAAGTCCATCCTCCTGATAAGAGGTGGGACAACCCACCCAGACAAAGATGCATTAGAAGCCTAGCAGAAGACCCCTCCCCCAGAAGACAGATTGGAAGAGCAGGTGAATGATAAGCTAATTTCCCATAGGACTGTAAAACTCCAGTGCTGGGGGAAAATAAGAGTGAGATCCAAGGGTTCCCTCAGGACTCATTTATACTTCAGGCTAAATTTTACATTATTTTTTAGTTTCTTTTTTTATTTTCTCTTAAAAAAATCTGTTCGCATTTCAAATAGATTCTTATTTTCCAACCTGTTTTTAAGTCTCTTCTTAACTTTTATGTTTTTAACATATATTTTTTATAGATTTATGCTCCATATTAACCCATTTCTCACTCTATTCAATTTTATCTTGAAAAAATATATATATCAGAATATATATATATATATTCTGATTTCCTTGCAATTGTGGGATATGGTGTCTTCTAATGCAGAGACCAAAAATCAATCAAGAACAGGAAGACCACCCAGCTTTGCCCATGCTGAGAGACGATAATCTCTTCCCCACCTTCCTTTTGTTTCTTTTTTCTTTATTTTTTATTTCTGTTTTATTGTTTTTTTTTAATTTTTAAAAAATTAATTAATTTATTTTCAGCATAACAGTATTCATTATTTTTGCACCACACCCAGTGCTCCATGCAATCTGTGCCCTCTATAATACCCACCACCTGGTACCCCAACCTCCCACCCCCCACCACTTCAATCCCCTCAGATTGTTTTTTAGAGTCCATAGTCTCTCATGGTTCCCTCCCCTTTCAATTTCCCCCAACTCCATTCTCCTCTCTATCTCCCCATGGCCTCCATGCTATTTGTTATGCTCCACAAATAAGTGAAACCATATGACAATGGACTCTCTCTCCTTGACATATTTCACTCAGCATAATCTCTTCCAATCCTGTCCATGTTGCTACAAAAGTTGGGTATTCGTCCTTTCTGATGGAGGCATAATACTCCATAGTGTATATGAGCCACATCTTCCTTATCCATTTGTCCGTTGAAGGACACCTTGGTTCTTTCCATAGTTTGGCGACCGTGGCCATTGCTGCTATTAACATTGGGGTACAGATGGCCCTTCTTTTTACTACATCTGTATCTTTGGGGTAAATACCCAGGAGTGCAATGGCAGGGTCATAGGGAAGTTCTATTTTTAATTTCCTGAGGAATCTCCACACTGTTCTCCAAAGAGGCTGCACCAACTTGCATTCCCACCAACAGTGGAAGAGGGTTCCCCTTTCTCCACATCCCCTCCAACACAAGCTGTTTCCTGTCTTGCTCATTTTGGCCATTCTAACTGGTGTAAGGTGGTATCTCAATGTGGTTTTAAATTGAATCTCCCTGATGGCTAGTGATGATGAACATTTTTTCCTGTTATGATAGCCATTTGTATGTCTTTATTGGAGAAGTGTCTGCTCATATCTTCTGTCCATTTTTTAATATGATTATCTGTTTTGTGTGTGTTGAGTTTAAGAAGATCATTATAGATCCTGGATATCAACCTTTTGTCTGTACTGTCATTTGCAAATATCTTCTCCCATTCTGTGGGTTGCCTCTTTGTTTTCTTGACTGTTTCCTTTGCTGTGCAGAAACTTTTGATTTTGATGAAGTCCCAAAAGTTCATTTTCGCTTTTGTTTCCTTTGCCTTTGGAGACATATCTTGAAAGAAGTTGCTGTGGCTGATATCAAAGAGATTACTGCCTATGTTCTCCTCTAGGATTCTGATGGATTCCTGTCTCACATTGAGGTCTTTTATCCATATTGAGTTTCTATTTATGTACGGTGTAAGAGTATGGTCGAGTTTCATTCTTCTACATATGGCTGCCCAGTTTTCCCAGCACCATTTATTGAAGAGACTGTCTTTTTTCCACTGTATGTTTTTTCCTGTTTCGTTGAAGATTATTTTACCATAGACTTGAGGGTCCATATCTGGGCTCTCTACTCTGTTACACTGGTCTGTGTGTCTGTTTTTATGCCAGTACCATGCTGTCTTGTTGATCACAGCTTTGTAGTAAAGCTTGAAATCAGGTAGCATGATGCCTCCAGTTTTATTTTTTTTTCAACATTTCCTTAGTGATTTGGGGTCTCTTCTGATTCCATACAAGTTTTTGGATTATTTGTTCCAGCTCTCTGAATAATACCAGTGGAATTTTGATAGGAATGGCATTAAAAGTATAGATTTCTCTAGGCAGTATAGACATTTTAACAGTGTTTATTCTTCCAATCCAAGAGCATGGAATGGTCTTCCATCTTTTTGTGTCTTCTTCAATTTCTTTCATAAGTGTTCTATAGTCCCTTGAGTACAGATCCTTTACCTCTTTGGTTATCTTTATTCCCAGGTATCTTATGGTTCTTGGTGCTATAGTAAATGGAATTGATTCTCTACTTTCCTTTTCTGTATTTTCATTATTAGTGTGTAAGAAAGCCACTGATTTCTGTACATTGACTTTGTATCCTGCCACGTTGCTGAATTGTTTTTTGAGTTCTAGTAGTTTGGGGGTAGAGTCTTTTGTTCTATTTTTAATTTCTTGAGGAATCTTCACACTGTTCTCCAAAGAGGCTGCACCAACTTGCATTCCCACCAACAGTGGAAGAGGGTTCCCCTTTCTCCACATCCCCTCTAATACATGTTGTTTACCGTCTTGTTAATTTTGGCCATTCTAACTGGTGTAAGGTGATATCTCAATGTGGTTTTAATTTGAATCTCCCTGATGGCTAGTGATGATGAACATTTTTTCATGTGTCTGATAGCCATTTGTATGTCTTCATTGGAGAAGTGTCTGTTCATATCTTCTGCCCATTTTTTGATATGATTGTCTGTTTTTTGTGTGTTGAGTTTGAGGAGTTCATTATAGATCCTGGATATCAATCTTTTGTCTGTACTGTCATTTGCAAATATCTTCTCCCATTCTGTGGGTTGCCTCTTTGTTTTTTTGACTGTTTCCTTTGCTGTGCAGAAACTTTTGATTTTGATGAAGTCCCAAAAGTTCATTTTCGCTTTTGTTTCCTTTGCCTTTGGAGACATATCTTGAAAGAAGTTGCTGTGGCTGATATAGAATCACCTTGGCTTTCTGGCTTATCTGTGGTAGCTTTTTACCACTTCAGATTTTTTCTAAAGTGTATTTAACTTCCTAGTGGCTGATATTCTGAACTCTGTCAATTCACTAAACCATCCCTCAACAGAATGTCTAGGAGTAGGAATTCCCAAGAAATAAAAGAACCAGAGAACACGTGTGTCATAGAAGTAATGGATATGGATATAAGCAACATGTCAGAGATAGACTTCAGGAGAGCAATCATGAGGTCAATAGCTAGACTTCAAAAAATCATTAGTGATAGTATAGAATCTCTAAGGCCACAAAATATTGAATAAGGCTGAACTTTAAAATGTTATGAATGAGGTGATATCTAAACTAGATACTCAAACAGCCAGGGTAAGTGAGGCAGGAAAACAAGTTAATAATCTACAAGATAAGCTGATAGAAAGTAAGGAAGGTGAGATAGATAGGGATAGGCAGGTAGTAATGCATGAAAATAGACTTGGAGAGATCAGTGATACCATGACACATTCCAGTGTCAGAATTATTAGGGTCCCCAAGGGGTAGAGAAAGAGAGAAGACTAGAATTTGAGCAAATAATAGTGGAGAACTTCCCATATTCATGTCCAAAGGCAGCAAGGATCCCTCCCAAAATTGATAAAAATAGATCAACACCCTGACATATGATGGTGAAGCTTGCAAATATTAAAGTCAAGAAAGCTATCCTGAGAGCACCTAGGGGGAAGATATTTCCCCTATACAGAAGGAGGATGTATGTTTCCTCCATACAGAAGGAGGAACATCAGAATGATATCAGACCTATCTACTGAGACCTGGCAAGCCAGAGAGGGCTAGTAAGACGTATTCCGTGTACTAAATGAGGAGAACATAGAATACTTTATCCAGAAAAACTCTCATTTAGAACAGAGAGATAAGGAGATTCCAGGATTGGCAGAAGCTGAAAGAATATGGGACCTGCAACAAATATTAAGGGGGGTTCTATAGATGAAGAATGACATCAAGGGTAATATAGACCAGAATTTAACAGAGATCATCTATAGAAACAGGGTCTGTACAGGCAATATGGCAGAACTAAATTCATATCTTTTTATAATTATTCTCAATGTGAATGGGCTGAATGCTCCTGTCAACAGACACAGGGTGTCAGATTGGATAAAAAAGCAGGAACCATCCATGTGCTGTCTACAGGAGACTCATTTTGAACCTAAAGACACCTCCAGATTGAAAGTGAGGGGAAGGAAAACCATTTTTCATGGCAACAGACCTCAAAAAAATCTGGGGTAGCAATTCTTATATCAGACAAATCAGATTTTAAACCAAGGAGTGTAAGAAGAAGTGTAGAGGGACACTATATCATACTTAAATGGTCTATCCAACAAGAAAATCTAATAATTATAAATATCTATGCCACCATCATGAGAGCAGCAACTATAAAACCCAACTAATAAGGAAAATAAAGAATCATATTGATAATAATGCATTAATAGTAGGAGATTTCAATACTCCACTCACAGCATTAGATGGATCATCTCAGCAGAAAATCAGCAAAGAAACAAGAGCTTTGAATGACATATTGGGCCAGATTGACTTTGTATACATATACAGAATAGTCCATCCTAAAACAGCAGAATACTCATTCTTCTCAAATGCACATAAAACTTTCTCCAGAATAGGTCATGTACTGTATCACAAATCAGGTCTCATCACATACCAAAAGATTGAGATGATTCCCTGCATATTTTCCAGACCACAATGCTTTGAAACTGGAACTTAATCACAAGAAGAAATTTGGGAGAAATGAACATTGGAGGATAAAAAGGTGAGTGCTGTGAAGTGTGTAAACCTGGTGATTCACAGACCTGTACCCCTGGGGATAAAAATATATGTTTATAAAAAATAAAAAATTATAAAAAAAAGCATCCTGCTAATAAATGAATGAGTCAACCAGGAAATTAAAGAGGAACTTAAAAAAATTCATGCAGACCAATGGATATGAAAACACATGTTGGTTCAGAACCTAAGAGATACAGCAAAGGTGGTCCTTTGAGGGAAGTACATAGTTATATACAAGCTAACCTTATACCTATAGTATCTGGAGAAAGAACAGCAAATAAGGTCTAAATCAAGCAGAAGAGAAATAATAAAGGTAAGAGCAGAAATAAAAGAAATAGAAACTGCTAGAACAATAGAACAAATCAACAAAACTAGAAGTTGGTTCCTTGAAACAATAAAATCAGTAAACCTTGAGCCAGACTTATCCAAAAGAAAAGACCAAAATCAATGAAATCATGAATAAAAGGGGAGAGATCTTGACAAATTCCAAGGAAATAGAGACAATTGTTAGAAATTATCAGCAGCTATATGCCAACAAACTAGGCAATCTGTAAAAAAAAAAAAAAAATGGATGCCTTCCTAGAAACATAACCTACCAAAGCTGAAACGGGAAGAAATAGACAATCTCAACAGACCAATATCCAACAAGGAAATTGAAAGAGTAATCAAAAACCTCCCAAAAGGGCGAGCCTGGGTGGCTCAGTTGTTGAGCATCTGTCTTCAGCTCAGGTCATGATCCTGGGGTCCTGGTGCTCCAGTCCCACATTGGACTCTCTGCTTGGTGGGAAGCCTGCTTCTTTCTCGCCCACTCTCCCTACTTGTGTTCTCTCTCTCTCTCTCTGTCAAACGAACAAACAAACAAACAAAAAATTCCCAAAAAACAAGAGTCCAGGGCCATATTGATTCCCAGAAGAATTCTACCAAAAATAAATTTATTTATTTATTTATTTATTTATTTAGACTTCATTTTTTTCCCAGTTCTCCAAGATTCATTGTTTATGCATCACACCCCATGCTCCATGCAATATGTGCCCTCCTTAATACCCATCACCAGGCTTACCCAACCTCCCAATCACCTCGCTTCCAAAACTGACAGTTGTTCCTCAGAGTCCACACTCTCTAATGGTTCATCTCCCCCTTTGATTTCCCCCAACTCCCTTCTCCTTTCCTTCTTCCAAAGTCCTCCGTGTTTCTCCTTATGCTCCACAAGTAAGTGAAACCATATGATAATTGGCTCTCTCTGCTTGACTTATTTTATTCAGCATAATCTCCTCCAGTCCTGTCCATGTTGATGCAAAAGATGGGTATTCATCCTTTCTGATGGAAGTATAATATTTCATTCCAATGGAGGTATATATGGACCATATCTTCTTTATCCATTCATCTGTTGAAGGGCATATTGGCTCTTTCCACAGTTTGGCAACTTTGGACATTGCTGCTATAGACACTGGGGTAAGAGATGGTCCTTCTTTTCACTACATCTATGTCTTTGGGGTAAATACCCACTAGTGCAATTGCAGGGTCATAGGGAAGCTCTATTTTTAATTTCTTAAGGATTCTCCATACTGTTTTCCAAAATGGCTGCACCAACTTGCATACCCACCTACAGTGTAAAAGGGTTCCCCTTTCTCCACATCCTCTCCAGCACATGTTATCTTCTATCTTGTTAATTTTGGTAAATGGTATATATATTTATATATATATATATTTTTTTAATTTCTCTTTTATTCAGTCTATTAGAAAAGTAACTGTTTTCTGTGTATTGATTTTGTGTCCTTCCACATTGCTGAATTGCTGTATGAGTTCTACCATTTGGGGGTGAAGTCTTTTGGGTTGTCCATATAAAGTATCATGTCAACTGTGAAGAGAGAGAGTTTGACTTCTTCTTTACCAATTTGATTGCATTTTGTTTCTTTTTGTTGTTTGATTACTGAGGCTAGGACTTCTAGTTCTATGTTGAATAATAGTAGTGAGAATGGGCATCTTGTTGTGTTCCTCACTTTAAAGGAAAAGCACTGTTTTTCTCCATTGTGAATGATATTCACTGCTTATTTTTCATAGATGGTTTTTATGATGCTGAGATTTGTTCCCTCTATCCTTATACTTTGAAGAGTTTTAATTAAGAAAAGATTCTGTATTTTGTCAAATGTTTTTTTTTTTTTATCTGCATCCACTAAGACGATAATATGGTTCTTGTCTCTTCTTCTGTTAATGTCCTCTATCACGTTGATTGATTGTGAGTGTTGAACCACCATTACAGCCAAGGAATAAGTCCCACCTGGTTGTAGTGAATAATCCTGTTAGTGTACTGCTGGATATTATTGGATAGGATCTTGTTGAGTATTTTGGCATTTGTGTTCATCAGTGATATTGCTCTGTAATTCTCCTTTTCGATAGGCTGTTTGTTGGTTTTTGAATCAAGGTAATGCTGGTTTCATAGAATGAGTTTGAATGTTTTCCTTCTGTTTCTATTTTTTGAAACAGCTTCAGTACAATAGGTATGATTTCATCTTTAAATGTTTGGCAGAATTCCCCTGGGATGCTGTCTGACCCTGACTCTTATTTTTTGGGACGTTTTTGATTACTTTTTAAATTTTCTTGTTATCTATCGATCTGTTCAGATTATCTATTTATTCTTGTATCAGTCTTTATAGCTTATAATTTTCCAGGAATGCATCCATTTCTTCCAGATTTCCTAGTCTGTTGGCATATAGATGCTGGTAATAATTTCTAACAATCCTCTCTATTTTATTGGCATTAGTTGTGATCTCTCCTTTCATTCATGATTTTATTGATTTAGGTCCTTTATCTTTTCTTTTGGATAAGTCTGTCCAGAAGTTTCTTGACCTTGCTAATTCTTTCAAAGAAGCAGATTCTGGTTTTGTTAAACTGTTCTGTTCTTCTAGTTTCTTGCCCATTGATTTCTGCTCTAATCTTAATTATTTGTCTTCTCCTACTTGTTTTAGGCTTCAATTGCTGTTCTTTGTCCAGCTCTTATAGGCAAAATGTTAGTTTGTGCACTTGGGATTTTTCTAATTTTTTTTTTTTTTTTGAGAGAGGCTTTGATGACTATGTCCTTCCCTCTTAGGACCAACTTTGCAGTATCTCATAGGTTTTGAACCAATGTGTTTTCATTTCCAGTGGATTGCATGAATCATTTTAGTTCTTCTTTAGTTTCCTGGTTGATACAGTCATTCTTTTTTTTTTAAATTATATTCAATTATCTGACATATAATGCATCATGGGTTTTGATGTAGTGTTCAACAATTCATTAATTTATTATAACACCCAGTGCCCATCACCACATGTGCTCTCCTTAATACCCATCACCCAGCTATCCCATCCCTCTTCCCCCTCCCTTCTGTGATCCTCAGTTTGTTTCCTAGAGTCCAGAGTCTTTCATGAATTGTTTACCTTTGTGATTTCTTCCTATTCAGTTTTCCCTGCCTTCCCCTGTGATCCTACACACTATTCCTTATGTTCCACATATGAGTGAAACCATTTGATAATTGTATTCTTTAGCAGGACATTCTTTAACCTCCAAGTGTTTGAGCTCCTCCAAATTTCTTCTTGTGTTTGGGTTCTAGTTTCAAAACATTGTGGTCTGAAAATATGCAGGAAATAATCTCAGTCTTTTGGTATTGGTTGAGACCTGATTTGTGATCCTGTATGTGGTGTATTCTACTGAAAGTTCTGTGTGAACTCGAGAAGAATGAGTGTTCTGTTGTTTTAGGATGGAATGGTCTTTATATATCTAAGAATTCCATCTTGTCTAATGTGTCATTCAAAGCTCTTGTTTCTTTGTTGATCTTTGAGATGATCTGTCTATTGCTGAGAGTGGAGTCTTTAGGTCTCCTATGATTAATGTATTATTATGAATATGTTTCTTTATTTTGGTTATTAATTGGTTTATATAATTATCTGCTCCCATGTATGGGCAGCAATATTTACATTTGTTAGATCTCATTGGATAAACTCTTTAAGTATGATATAGTGTCCCTCTACATCTCTTCCTACAGTCTTTGGTTTAAAATCTAATTTGTCTGATATGGGAATTGCTACTGTAGCTTACTTTTGAGATTCATTGTTATGAATCCACTCACTTTCAATCTGGAAGTGTCTTTAGGTTAAAAATAAGTCTTTTGTAGACAGCATATGGATGGTTGTTCCTGCTTTTTTATCCAATCTGACACCCTGTGTCTCTTGATACGAGCATTCAGCCCATTCACATTGAAAATACCTATTTTGAAAGATATAAATTTTGTGCCATGATATTGCCTGCAAAGACCCTGTTTCTATAGATGATCTCTGTTAAATTCTGATATATATTACCCTTGGGGTCTTACATCTTTTATAGAATCTCCCTTAATATTTATTGTGGGTCCCATATCCTCAGTTTCTTCCAGTCCTGGAAGCTCTTTTTCTCTCTGTCTGTTCTGAATGAGAGCTTTGCTGGATAAAGTATTGTTGGCTCTATGTTCTCCTCATTTAGTACACTGGATATGTCTTGCCAGCCCTCTCTGGCTTGTCAGGTCTCAGTGGATAGGTCTGATGTTATTCTGACACTTTTCTGATGATACACAAAAATCCCTTCCCCTGAGCTACTTTCAGGATAGCTTCTTTGGCTCTAAGATTTGCAGGCTTTGCTAATATGTATTGGGATGTTGATCTATTTTTACTGATTTTGGTAAGGGTCCTATCTGCCTCTTGGACATGAATGCTTGTTTGATTCCCTAGATTATGGACATTCTCAGCTATAATTTGTTCAAATATACTTTCTAGTTGCCCCCCACCCCTCTTTTCACCTCCTCGGGGATTCCAATAATTCTGACATTGGAATGTTTCATGGCATTATTAATCTCTCCAAGCCTTCTATCATGGGCTAATTGCTATCTATCTGTGTTTCCCTCACTTTCTTTCCTTTGCATCAGCTTATCTTCTAGATCACTGATTCTCTCTCCTGCCTTATTTACCCTAGCTGTTAGAGTATCCAGTTTAGACTGCTCTCATTCATAACATTTTAAAATTTGGCCTAAATTGATCTCATTTTTGCTCTTAGAGTTTTTATATTGTCATATTGCTCTTTTCAAGCCTACCTATTGAGTTTATGATTGCTAATCTGAAGTTTATATTTGACATCTTTTTTATATCCGTATCCATTTATTCTGTGGCAGAGGACATTGTCTCTGGTTCTTTTCCCCTTTTGAGGGTTCATCCTCCTAGTCCTTCTGTTGAGGCCTGGTTGAGTGAATGAACAGAGTCCATGATATCAGCCACAACCCAAGCAAGATACACCCTAGAAATTCGGAATGTTTGGAAGCCACCACTGAAAAACAAAGCCAAAATGAACCACAAGAATAAAGTTTAAAAAGAAAAAAGAAAAGAAAAAAATGGTGAGGAGAAAAGAGAATATAAATCTCTCATTATGGACAAAGAAAGCTGTTCTAATTGTCCCTGCGTGTATTTTGGTCTCTGTGTTAGAAAACACTGCATTAGAAAATTGCAATGAAATTAAAATTTACATTTAGTGTCATTGTATTGCTTGTGTGTATGTATGTATACCTAGAGCTCAATAGATGATTTTCCACTGGTGTTAGAATTTTACAGTCTTGTAGAATCCAGCGGCTTTTTATCCACCTATCTGTCAAGAATGTCTTGACATTCTTGAGGGGACTGCCATGATGTTTCTTAGGTAACCCTCCTCAGGCAGATTTGTCCTACCCCCTTCCAGAAGGATGGACTCAATGGAAACTGGTCCTCTGTGTGGATTTTGTTCCATGGAGGCTTTCCACGCCTCCCCAGAGGATCAGAACAAAAACAGCTGCACCCAAACCTCTGACCCAGAGCTGAAAGATCTCAGTCTGTCCTCTTTAATAAGTCCTCTAGGACAAACAATCTTCACTCTGTCTGCACCTCAGAAATCTGCAGCCTCCTGCTGTGTGTGACCACAGCAACTATCTCAGAAGTAGTTCCAAGGGTCCAGGAGTGCCACTGCACTTTGTGATTGTAAAACCATGAGCAGCCTCAGGCTTTCACATGCACCCGAAGCTCCTGGATCATGTCTGGTGCCATTCTAGTGTCCTTTCTGGGCCACTATGGTCCTGCAAATTTTTACCAGGTCGGGCACAGGTTATGGACTTTTTAGGCTGCTTAGAAAAAAAGCAATTATCTACTGGCCTGGCTTTTGGTTTATCACCATCCAATTTGATCATCCCTTCTTGGGCTCATTGAACATAACCTGCTTCCCAGCTCCACTGCTCAGGCACTCTATCATTTCAGGGATCCCCTTTCACTCTGTGTCTCCTTGTATCCCAGAACCACAGTGTCCTACCCAGTATTCTTCTTTTTCATTCCAGAGCCCCTTTCAGAGTGGGATGCCTCTCACTAGAGAAGATTTCTAAGGGTTCTGATTTTGTGCTCCAGCATTATAGCACTTTCTAGGAGTCAGCTTATGGACACTTCTTCCCCCCTTCTGTTTATCTTCTGATATCTTCCAACAAATTCTCATATCTCCCTTCAGATATCTCCCACACATCTTACCTTGCAAAAAGCAGTGTTCTTCCACCTGGAGAGACCCAGATATATATTCTTACATCTCAGGTTGATTTCATGAGTGTTCAAAATTGTTTGAAAGATATCCAGCTAAATTCAGAGGACCAGTTGAAACTGTGTTCCCTACTCCTCCACCATCTTGCTTCCCTCCTCATGACATCTTGTTTTTCCAATGGACATCTGGGCTTTATCTGTATTTTTACTATTTTGGACATTGTTACTATAAACATTTTGGTGAATATGTTTCTTTGAATTACTATTTTTTTTTAATCCTTTGGCTAAAAACTGAGTAGTGCAAATCCTGGGTCATAAGATAGTTCTCTTTTCATATTTTTGAGGAATCATCATATTTCCCACATTGACTGTACCAGTTTGCATTATCCCCAACAGTGTAAGAGGTTCCCTTTGTCCAAATGCACTCCAATATCTATAGTTTCCTGATTTGTTAAATTTAGCCTGTCCAACCAGTGTGACATGATATCTTATGATAGTTTTGATTTGTATTTTTTTTTAAATGAATGATATTGAGCACTTTTGCATCTGTTAGTCATTTGTATGTTTTCTTTGGAGAAATGTCTGTTCATACCTTCTGCCCATTTCTTAACTGGATTTTTTTTCATATGTTGAATTAAATATGCCCTTCTGCTTGACTTATTTTACTCAGCATAATCTTTTCCAGTCCTGTCTATGTTGATACAAAATTTGGGTATTCATCCTTTCTGATGGAGATGTAATACTCCATAGTATATATGGACCACATCTTCCTTATCCATTTGTCCATTTAAGGGCATCTTGGTTCTTTTCACAGTTTGACGACTGTGGCCATTGCTGCTATGAACACTGGGGTACAGATGGCCCTTCTTTTCACTACATCTGTATCTTTGAGGTAAATAACCAGTAGGGCAATTGCAGGGTCATAGGGAAGCTTTATTTTTAATTTCTTAAGGAATATCCACACTGTTTTCCAAAACTTTAGTAGCCCTTTTTCTGATATGTCTTTTGTGAATATCTTCTCCCTTTCTGTAGATTACCTTTTAATTTTGTTGATTATTTCCCTTGCTATGCAAGAGCTTTTTATCCTGATGAAGTACCAATATTTCCTTTTTTTGTTTTTATTTCTCTTGCTTCTTCATATGTGTTTCCAAGATGTTTGCAACAGCCAAGGTCAAAGAGGTTGTTGACTGTTTTCTCTTCTAGCATTGTTATGGATTTCTCTCTCATAGTTAGGTCTTTCATTCAAACTGAATTTATTTAGTGTATGGTGAAAGTGATCCAGTTTTGTTTGTTTGTTTGTTTGTTTGTTTTCTGTATGTGCCTGTCTCTAGTTTTCACCACACCATTTTGAAATGGTAAGACTGTCTTTTCCATTGGGTATATTCTTTCATGCCTTGTCCAAGATTAGTTGACCAAAGAGTTAAAAGTCCATTTCTGGGTTCTCTATTCTGTTCCATTTATGTCTGTGTCTGTTTTTGTGCCAGTACCATACTGACTTGATTATTACAGCTGTGTAATACAGCTTAACAACTGGAATTGTGATGTGTCCAGCTTTGTTTTTTCCTTTTTCAATCACTTAGGCTACTCATGACCATTTCTTTTCCATATAAATTTTAGATCTATTTATTTTAGGTCTTTGAAAAGTGATGGTGTTAGTTTGATAGGGCTTGCATTGAATGTATATTACTTTGAGGAGTGTAGATATTTTAACATTTGTTCTTCCAATCCATGAGCATGGGATGCTTTTCCATTTCTTTGTGCTTTCTTCAATTTCCCTCATTAAGTGTTCTACAGTACAAATCTTTATTTAGCCTCTTTGGTTAAGCTTATTCCTAGGGATCTTGTGATTTTGGTGCAATTGTAAATGGGATAGATTCCTTCATTTTTCTTTCTGATGCTTCATTGTTACTGTATAGAAATGCAACATACTTCTCTGAATTAATTTTATATACTGTTATTTTGGCGAATCCCTGCATCAATCCTAGCAATTTTTTAGTGGCGTCTTTTGGGTTTCTCCATAGAGTATCATGCCCTCTGCAAAGAGTGACAGTTTGACTTATTTGTCAATTTGGATGCCTTTTATTCCTTCTTTTTGTCTGATCGTTGAAACTAGGACTTCCAGTATTAAACTGAAAAATAGTGGTGAGAGTGGGATTCCTTATCATGTTCCTGATGTTAAGGTTTAAGCTCTCGGTTTTTCCATTTGAGGGCCATATTATCTGTGAGTCTTTCATATATGGCCTTTATGATGATGAGGTATGTTCCATCAATATATTCTGAAGAGTTTTAATCAGGAAAGAATGCTTATTTTGTCAAATGCTTTTTCTGTATCACTTGAAATCATAGGGCTCTTATCCTTTCTTTAATCGATGTGGTCTATCACACTGATTGATTTGCAAATGTCAAACCACCCTTGAAGCCCAGGAATGAATCTCACTTGGTCCTGGTGCATAATCATTTTAATGTACTGTTGTTCCTACTATCTAGTACCTTGGTGAGAATTTTTGCATCTGTATTCATCAGGGCTATTGGTCTATAATTCTCCTTTTTAGTAGGTTTTTTTTTTTTCCTCTGGTTTTGGGATCCAGGTAATGCTGGCCTCATAGAATTAGTTTGGAAGTTTTTCTTCCATTTCTATTGTTTTGAAGGGTTTCAGAAAAATAGGAATTAATTCATCTTTAAGTGCGTGGTAGAATTCTTCTGGTAAGCCATCTGGTTCTGGACTCTTGTTTTGGGGGATAGTTTTGATTACTGATTCAATTTCTTTGTTGGTTATGGGTCTGTTCAGATTTTCTATTTCTTCCTGTTTCAGCTTTGGTAATTTATTTGTATTAGGAATTTATCTATTTCTCCCAGATTTTTAAATTTACTGGCATATAATTGCTCATAATATTCTCTTATATTTGTATTTCAGTGTTGTTGGTTGTGGTCTCTCCTTTTTCATTCATGATTTTAATTATTTGGGTCCTTGCTCTTTTCCTTTTAAGAAGTCAGGCTAGGGATTTATCAATCTTGTTATTTTTTTTTTTTTTTTTCAGTGAACCAGTTCCTAGTTTCCTTGATTCTTTCTATGGGTTTTCTGATTTCTTATCATTGGTTTCTGCAATAATCTGTATTATTTTCCTTCTCCTCCTGGATTTAGGCTTTATTTGGTGTTCTTTATCCAGCGCCATTACATGTAATATTAGGTTGTATATTTGAGATTTTTCTTGCTTCTTGAGGAAGGCCTGTATTGCTGATATATACTTCCTTATTAGGACCACCTTTGTTGCATCTCAATGTGTCTGTATTGCTGATATATACTTCCTTATTAGGACCACCTTTGTTGCATCTCAATGTGTCTGGACTGTCATGTTTTCATTTTCATTTACTTCCAAGTATTTTTAAAATTATTCTTTAACTTTCTCATTGACCCATTTATGCTTTAGGAGGATGTTCTTTAGCCTCCATGTATTTTTTGGTCCTTCCTTTTTCTTTCTTTCTTTTTTTTTTTTCTTGTCATTGACTTCAAGATTCATAGTGTCAAGTACTTAAAATATTTATGGTATTATGTTAATATTTTTGTACTGGTGAGACCAGGTTTTTATATAGTATGTCATCTATTCTAGAGAATGTTCCATGTACACTGAGGAAGAATGTGTCTTTTGCTAGTTTAGGGTAGAATATCTTGAATATATCTGTTAAGTCCATCTGGTCCAGTGTGTCATTTAAAGTTGTTTCCTTTTTGATGTTCTGGTTAGATGTGCCCATTGCTCTGAGGGGGAAGTTAAAGTACCCTACCATTATTGTATTATTTTCAATGAGTTTTTTTAAACTTTGTTATTAATTTATTTATATATTTGGCTGTCTCTTACTGTCTAGTCTTTATTACTTTTGGTCTTCCTTCCACTTAAAGGGTCCCCTTTAGTATTTCTTGTAGGGTGGTTTAGTGTTCATGAATTCCTTTAGCTTTCACTTGTTTTAGAAACTGTTTATCCCTCCTTCTATACTTAATAACAGCTTTGCTGGATAAAGTATTGCTGGCTGCACATTTTCCCTACTTAGAACATTGAATATGTCTTGCTAGTCCTTTCTAGCCTTCAGATCTGTGTGGTCAGGTCTGCTGCTAGTCTTATGTTATTAACCTTGTTAGTTAAAGACATTTTCTCTCAAGCCGCTTTCAGAATATTCTATTCATCTTTATAATTTGTACATTTCCCTGATAGGTCATCATGCTCATCTACTTTTTGTTGATTTTGAGGAGAGTTCTCTGTGTCTCCTGGACTTGAATGCCTATTTACATCCCCAGATTAGGGAAGTTCTCAGCTATAATCTGTTCAAATAAATCTTCTGCCTCCTTTCCCTGCTCTTTTTCTTCTTGGACCTTATGGTACAGATATTATTTTGCTTTGTGGAATAGCTGGGTTCCCTAAGTCTACCTTCCTGATCTAATAGTTTTCTTTCCCTATTCTTTATAGCTTATTTTTTCCCAATGATTTTATCTTCCTATCACTTATTCACTTTTCTGCTTCACTCATCTTCATTTCCTTGGCCTCCATTTGAGACAACATCCTGGTAGTAGTCTTTTTAATTTTGGCTTGACTAGATTTTAGTTCTTTTATCTTTACAGTAAGGGATGTCTATTGTCTTCTATGCTGTTTTTAATCCCACCTAGTATAGTTATAATTGTTATTTTAAATTATAGTTCAGACATCTCACTTATATCTACAGTGATTAAATCCAGGACTCTGAGTAGTACTTCCTGTTCTTTCTTTCTGTGTGAATTTCTCCATCTGATCATTATGTCCAGAAAGAAAAAGAAAATACAACAATAACATCATCATCAACAACAACAGAACCAAAAAAACTAGATCATGTGTGGTTTTGTATACTTTAAAAAAAAACCATATTTAATTTTTTCAGTGTTCCAAGATTCATTTCTTATGCATCACACCCAGTGCTCTATGAAATACGTGCCCTCTTATATACCCACCACCAGGCTCACACAACCTTGACCTGCTCCCCTCTAAAACCCTCAGTTTGTTTCTTAAAGCCCACAGTCTCTTACAGTACCCCTCTCCTCCAAATTCTGTCCCTTCACTTTTTGTTTCTTTCTGCTAATGTCCTCCATGTTATTCCTTATGTTGCACAAGTAAGGAAAACCATATGATAATTGGCTTTTTCTGCTTAACTTATTTCACTTACCTTAAACACTCCAGTCTGGTCCATCTGAATGCAAAGGTTGGGTATTTATCCTTTATGATGGCTGATATCTTTATCAGCCATTATAGATATGGACTATATCTTCCTTATTCACTCATCTGTTGAAGAGCGTCTTGCCTCTTGCCACAGTTTGGCGATTGTGGATATTGCTGCTATGAACATTGGGCTACAGATGGCTCTTTTCATTAAATCTGTATCTTTGGGGTAAATACCCAGTAGGGCAATTGCAGGGTCATAAGGAATCTCTATTTTTAATTTTTTTATGAATTTACACACTGTTTTCCAAAGTGGTTGCACCAATGTGCATTCCCACCAAAAGTGTAAGAGTGTTCCCCTTTCTCCACATCCTCTCCAACATTTGTTGTTTCCTGTCTTGTTAATCTTTGTGATTCTAACTGGTGTAAAGTTGTATCTCAAAGTGTTTTTTTAAATTTATTTTTTATTTTCAGCATAACAGTATTCATTATTTTTGCACCACACCCAGTGCTCCATGCAATCTGTGCCCTCTATAATACCCACCACCTGGTACCCCGACCTCCCAGCCCCCGCCCCTTCAAAACCCTCAGACTGTTTTTCAGAGTCCATAGTCTCTCATGGTTCACCTCCCCTTCCAATTTTCCCCAACTCCCTTCTCCTCTCTCCCCATGTCCTCCATGCTATTTGTTATGCTCCACAAATAAGTGAAACCATATGATAATTGACTCTCTCTGCTTGACTTATTTCACTCAGCATAATCTCTTCCAGTCCCGTCCATGTTGCTACAAAATTTGGGTATCGTCCTTTCTGATGGAGGCATAATGCTCCATAGTGTATATGGACCACATCTTCCTTATCCATTCGTCCGTTGAAGGGCATCTTGATTCTTTCCACAGTTTGGCGACCATGGCCATGGCTGCTATAAACATTGGGGTACAGATGGCCCTTCTTATCACTACATCTGTATCTTTGGGGTAAATACCCAGTAGTGCCCTAGTAGTGGCAGGGTCATAGGGAAGTTCTATTTTTAATTTCCTGAGGAATCTCCACACTGTTCTCCAAAGAGGCTGCACAAACTTGCATTCTCACCAACAGTGGAAGAGGGTTCCCCTTTCTCCACATCCCCTCCAACACATGTTGTTTCCTGTCTTGCTAATTTTGGCCATTCTAACTGGTGTAAGTTGTGGTTTTAATTTGAATTTCCCTGATGGCTAGTGATGATGAACATTTTTTCATGTGTCTGATAGCCATTTGTATGTCTTCATTGGAGAAGTTTCTGTCCATATCTTCTTCCCATTTTTTGATATGATTGTCTGTTTTGTGTGTGTTGAGTTTGAGGAGTTCTTTATAGATCCTGGATAACCTTTTGTCTGTACTGTCAGTTGCAAATATCTTCTCCCATTCCGTGGGTTGCCTCTTTGTTTTTTTGACTATTTTCTTTGCTGTGCAGAAACTTTTGATTTTGATGAAGTCCCAAAAGTTCATTTTCGCTTTTGTTTCCTTTGCCTTTGGAGACATATCTTGAAAGAAGTTGCTGTGGCTGATATCGAAGAGATTACTGCCTATATTCTCCTCTAGGATTCTGATGGATTCCTGTCTCACATTGAGGTCTTTTATCCATAAACTCAAAATGGATAAAAGACCTCAATGTGGTTTTGATTTTAATTTCCCTAATGGCTAATGATGGTGAACATTTCTCATGTGTCTGTTAGTCATTTGTATGTCTGCCTTGGAGAAGTGTCTGCTCATGTCTTCTGGACATTTTTTGACATGATTATCTGATTTTTGGGTGTTGAGTTTGAGGAGTTCTTTACAGATCTTGGATTTAAGCCCTTTGTCTGTAGTGTTATTTGTGAATATCTTCTCCAATTCCCTGGGTTGCCTCTTTCTTTTGTTAACTGTTTGTTTTGTTAACTGTTAACTTTTCTGTACAGAAGATTTTGATTCTTAATAAAGTCCCAAAAGTTCATTTTTGCTTTTGTTTCCTTTGTCTTTTGGGACGTATCTTGAAAGAAGTTGCTGTGGCCTGTGTCAGAGGTTTTTGCCTATATTCTCCTCTAGGATTTTGATGGATTTACCTCACAATGGTCTTCTATACATTTTGAGTTTATCTTTGAGTATGATATAAGTGAATTCTCAACTTTTATTCTTCTATACATAGTTGCCCAACTTTCCCAATACCATTTATTGAAGATACTGTCATGTTTCCACTGGATATTTTTTCCTGCTTTGTCAAAAATCAGGTTACCACAGGGCTGACGGTCCACAATCTGAGCTCTCAACACTGTGCCACTGGTCCATGTATCTGTTTCTGTCCCAGTACCATGATGTGTTGATGATCACAGCTTTGTCGTATACCTTGAAATCAGGCAATGTAATGCACCTAGTTTTGTTTTTCTTGTTCAACATTTCCTCACCAATAAATTTACTTAGCAACTGGGGGGTCTCTTCTGGTTCCATACAAATTTTAGGATTGCTGTTCCACCTCTTTGATATATGCCAGTGGTATTTTGATTGGGATGGCACTGAAAGTATAAATCACTCTGGGGAGTATAGACATTTAAACAATTTTATTCTTCTGATCCCTGAGCATGGAATGCTTTTCCATCTTTTTGTCTTCTTCAATTTCTTTCATGAATATTCTGTAGTCCCTTGAGTACAGATCATTTATCTCTTTGGTTATGTTTATTCCCAGGTGTCTTATGGTTCTTGGTGCTATAGTAAATGGAATGAATTCTCTAATTTTCCTTTCTATATTTTCATTGTTATTGTATAAGAAAACAATTGATTTCTGTACATTGATATTGCATCCTGCCACATTATTGAATTGCTGTATGAGTTCTAGTTTGGGGATGGAGTCTTTTGGGTTTTCCATATGAAGTAATACGTTATCTGTGAATGGAGAGAGTTTTACTTCTTCTTTGCCAATTTGAATACCTTTTAATTCTTTTTGTTGTCTTATTGCTGTTGCTAGGACTTCTAGTACTATGTTGAACAACAGTGGTGAGGTTGGACATCCATGTTGTGTTCCTGATCTCAGTGGGAAGGCTGTCAGCTTTTCCCCATTGAGAATGACATTTGATGTGGGTTTTTCAGATATATTATGAAGTTGAAGAATGTTTCCACTATCCCTAACGAAAGTTGTATTTTGTCAAATGCTTTTTCTGCATCAATTGAGAAGACCATGTAGTTCTTCTCTCTTTTCTTATAGATCTGTACTATCACATTGATTAATTGGTGAGTGTTGAACAACCCTTGAATCCCAGCGATAAATCCCACTTCATCTTGGTGGATAATCTTTTTAATGTACTGTTGTATCTTATTAGCTGAGGTCTTGATGAACAGCTTGGCATCCATATTCATCAGGGATAATGTTCTGAAATTCTCCTTTTGATGGGGTTTGGGGATCAGGTATATGATATGCTAGCTTCCGAGAAAGAGTCTGGAAGTTTTCGTTCTGTTTCTTTTCTTTCTTTCATTTTTAAAAATTTTTTATTTTTTATAAACATATAATATATTTTTGTCCCCAGGGGTACAGGTCTGTGAATCTCCCAGTTTACACACTTCACAGCACTCACCAAAGCACATACCCTCCCCAAATGTCATAATCACACCTCCCTTCTCCCAACCCCCTCCCCCCAGCAACCCTTCATTTGTTTTGTGAGATTAAGAGTTACTGATGTGTTGTCTCCCTCCCAATCCCATCTAGTTTCATTTATTCTTCGCCTACCCCCTTAAGCCCCCATCCTGCATCACCACTTCCTCATATCAGGGAGATCATATGATAGTTGTCTTTCTCTGCTTGACTTATTTTGCTAAGCATGATACCCTCTAGTTCCATCCATGTTGTCGCAAATGGCAAGATTTCATTTCTTTTGATGGCTGCATAGTATTCCATTGTGTATATATACCACATCTTCTTTATCCATTCATCTGTTGATGGACAGCTAAGTTCTTTCCATTGTTTGGCTATTGTGGACATTGCTGCTACAAACATTCGGGTGCATGTGCCCCTTTGGATCACTACGTTTGTATCTTTAGGGTAAATACCCAGTAGTGCTATTGCAGGGTTGTAGGGTAGATCTATTTTTAACATTTTGAGGAACCTCCATGCTGTTTTCCAGAGTGGTTGCAACAGCTTGCATTCTCACCAACAGTGTAGGAGGGTTCCCCTTTTTCCACATCCTCGCCAGCATCTGTCATTTTCTGACTTGTTGATTGTAGCTGTTATGACTGGTGTGAGGTGATATCTCATTGTGGTTTTGATTTGTATTTCCCTGATGCTGAGTGATATGGAGCACTTTTTCATGTGTCTGTTGGCCATCTGGATGTCTTCTTTGCAGAAATGTCTGTTCATGTCTTCTTCCCATTTCTTGATTGGATTATTTTTTCTTTGGGTGTTGAGTTTGCTAAGATCTTTATAGATTTTGGACACTAGCCCTTTATCTCATATGTCGTTTGCAAATATCTTCTCCCATTCTGTCAGTTGTCTTTTGGTTTTGTTAACTGTTTTTTTTTTGCTGTGCAAAAGCTTTTGATATTGATTAAAATCCCAAAAGTTCATTTTTGCCCTTGCTTCCCTTGCTTTTGGCAATGTTCCTAAGAAGAATTTGCTGAGGTTGAGGTCGAAGAGGTTGCTGCCTGTGTTCTCCTCAAGGATTTTGATAGATTCCTTTCTCACATTGAGGTCCAACATCCATTTTGAGTCTATTTTCGTGTGTGGTGTAAGGAAATGGTCCAATTTCATTTTTCTGCATGTGGCTGTCCAATTTTCCCAGCACCATTTATTGAAGAGGCTATTTTTTTTCCATTGGACATTCTTTCATGCTTTGTCAAAGATTAGTTTACCATAGGTTTGATGGTCTATTTCTGGGTTCTCTATTCTGTTCCATTGATCTATGTGTCTGTTTTTGTGCCAGTACCATGCTGTCTTGATGATGACAGCTTTGTAATAGGGCTTGAAGTCCGGAATTGTGATGCCACCAACTTTGGATTTCTTTTTCTATATTCCTTTGGCTATTTGAGGTCTTCTCTGGTTCCATATAAATTTTAGCATTATTTGTTCCATTTATTTGAAAAAGTGGATGGTATTTTGATAGGAATTGCATTAAATGTGTAGATTGCTTTAGGTAGCATAGACATTTTCACAATATTTATTCTTCCAATCCAGGAGCATGGAACATTTTTCCATTTCTTTGTGTCTTCTTCAATTTCTTTCATGAGTACTTTATAGTTTTCTGAGTATAGATTCTGTACCTCTTTGGTTAGGTTTATTCCTAGGTATTTTATGGTTTTGGGTGCAATTGTAAATGGGATTGACTCCTTAATTTCTCTTTCTTCTGTATTCTTGTTGGTGCATAGAAATGCAACTGATTTCTGTGCGTTGATTTTTTTTTTTGTGCATTGATTTTATATCCTGACACATTACTGAATTCCTGTACAAGTTCTAGCAGTTTTGGAGTGGAGTCTTTTGGATTTTCCACATATAGTGTCATATCATCTGCGAGAAGTGATAGTTTGACTTCTTCTTTGCTGATTTGGATGCCTTTAATTTACTTTTGTTGTGTGATTGCTGAGGTTACGACTTCTGGTACTATGTTGAATAGCAGTGGTGATAATGGACATCCTGCTGTGTTCCTGACCTTAGGGGAAAAGCTCTGAGTTTTTCTCCCTGGAGAATGATACTTGGGGTGGGTTTTTCATAGATGGCTTTGATAATATTGAGGAATGTGACCTCTATCCCTACACTTTGAAGACTTTTGATCAGGAAGGGATGCTGTACTTTGTCAAATGCTTTTTCAGCATCTATTGAGAGTATCATATGGTTCTTTTTCTTTCTTTTATCGATGTGTTGTATCACATTGATTGATTTGCGGATGTTGAACCAACCTTGCAGCCCTGGAATAAATCCCACTTGGTCGTGGTGAATAATCCCTTTAGTGTACTGTTGAATCCTATTGGCTAGTATTTCGGTGAGAATTTTCGCATCTGTGTTCATCAAGGATATTGGTCTATAGCACTCTTTTTTGATGGGATCCTTTTCTGGTTTGGGGATCAAGGTGATGCTGGCCTCATAAAATGAGTTTGGAAGTATTCCTTCCATTTCTATTTTTGGGAACAGTTTCAGGAGAATAGGAATTAGTTCTTCTTTAAATGTTTGGTAGAATTCCCCCGGGAAGCCGTCTGGCCCTGGGCTTTTGTTTGTTTGGAGATTTTTAATGACTGTTTCAATCTCCTTACTCGTTATGGGTCTGTTCAGGCTTTCTATTTCTTCCTGGTTCAGTTGTGGTAGTTTATATGTTTCTAGGAATGCATCCATTTCTTCCAGATTGTCAAATTTATTGGTGTAGAGTTGGTCATAATATGTTCTTAGAATAGTTTGTATTTCTTTGGTGTTAGTTGTGATCTCTCCTCTTTCATTCATGATTTTATTTATTTGGGTCCTTTCTCTATTCTTTTTGATAAGACGGGCCAGGAGCTTAAAAATTTTATTAATTCTTTCAAAGAACCAGCTCCTAGTTTCGTTGATTTGTTCTATTGTTTATTTGGTTTCTATTTCCTTGATTTCTGCTCTGATCTTTATGATTTCTCTTCTCCTGCTGGGCTTAGGGTTTCTTTCTTGTTCTTTCTCCAGCTCCTTTAGGTGTAGGGTTAGGTTTTGTACCTGAGACCTTTCTTGTTTCCTGAGAAAGGCTTGTACCGGTATATAGTTTCTCTTGGACTGCCTTTGTTGTGTCCCACAGATTTTGAACTGATGTGTTTTCATTATCATTTGTTTCCATGATTTTTTTCAATTCTTCTTTAATTTCCCGGTTGACCCATTCATTCTTTAGAAGGATGCTGTTTAATCTCCATGTATTTGGGTTCTTTCCAAACTTCCTCTCGTGGTTGAGTTCTAGCTTCAGAGCATTGTGGTCTGAAAATATGCAGGGAACGATCCCAATCTTTTGATACCGGTTGAGTCCTGATTTAGGACCGAGGATGTGATCTATTCTGGAGAATGTTCCATGTGCACTAGAGAAGAATGTGTATTCTGTTGCTTTGGGATGAAATATTCTCAATATATCTGTGATGTCCATCTGGTCCAGTGTGTCATTTAAGACCTTTATTTCCTTGTTGATCTTTTGCTTGGATGATCTGTCCATTTCAGTGAGGGGAGTGTTAAAATCCCCTAGTATTATTGTATTATTGGTGATGTGTTTCTTTGATTTTGTTATTAATTGGTTTATATATTTGTCTGCTCCCACGTTGGGGGCATAGACATTTAAAATTGTTAGATCTTCTTGTTGGACAGACCCTTTGTGTATGATATAGTGTCCTTTCTCATCTCTTATTATATTCGTTGGCTTAAAATCTAATTGATCTGATATAAGGATTGCCACTCCTGCTTTCTTCTGATGGCCATTAGCATGGTAACTTCTTTTCCACCCCCTCACTTTATATCTGGTGTTGTCTTTGGGCTTAAAATGTGTTTCTTGTAGGCAACATATAGAATGGTTTTGTTTTTTTATCCATTTTGATACCCGGTGTCTTTTGATTGGGGCATTTAGCCCATTAACATTCAGGGTAACTATTGAGACTTATGAATTTAGTGCCATTGTATTTCCTGTAAGGTGACTGTTACTGTATATTGTCTCTGTTCCTTTCTGATCTACGACTTGTAGGCTCTCTCTTTGCTTAGTGGACCCTCTCAATATTTCCTATAGAGCTGGTTTGGTGTTTGCAAATTCTTTCATTTGTTGTTTGTCCTGGAAGCTTTTAATCTCTCCTTCTATTTACAATGATAGCCTAGCTGGATATAGTATTCTTGGCTGCATGCTTTTCTCATTTAGTACTCTGAATATATCATGCCAGCTCTTTCTGGCCTGCCAGGTCTCTGTGGACATGTCTGCTGCCAATCTAATATTTTTACCATTGTATGTTACAGACTTCTTTTCCCGGGCTGCTTTCAGGATTTTCTCTTTGTCATTAAGGCTTGTAAATTTTACTATTAGGTGACGGTTGTGGGCCTATTCTTATTGACTTTGAGGGGCGTTCTCTGAACCTCCTGAATTTTGATGCTTGTTCCCTTTTCCATATTGGGAAAATTTTCCCCAATAATTCTCTCCAATATACCTTCTGCTCCCCTCTCTCTTTCTTCTTCTGGAATCCCAAGTATTCTAATGTTGTTACATCTTATGGTGTTACTTATCTCTCGAATTCTCCCCTCTTGGTCCAGTAGCTATTTGTCCCTCTTTTGCTTGGCTTCTTTCTTCTCTGTCATTTGGTCTTCTATATCACTAATTCTTCCTTCTGTGTTATTTATCCTAGCAGTGAGAGCCTCCATTTTCTATTGCACCTCATTAATACCTTTTTTATTTCAATATGGTTGTATTTTATTTCTTTTATTTCTCCAGAAAGGCTTTTATATCTTCTGAGAGGGTTTCTGTAATATCCTTCTTGCCTTTTTTGAGCCCGGCTAGAACCTTGAGAACTGTCATTCTGAACTCTAGATCTGACATATTACCAGTGTCTTATTGATTAGGTCCCAGCCTTCGGAACTGTGTCTTTGTGGTGAATTTTTCCGAATTGTCATTCTGTTCAGATAAGAGTATATGAAGGAGCAATTAAAATACTCAAAGCGTGGCAAGAACCCCAGGAAAATATGGTTTAACCAAATCAGAAGAGATCCCAAGTCCTGAGGCAGGAGACAGGGGATAAAAAGAGGTTCAGAAAGAAAGAAAGAAGGAAAAAAAAGGAAAGAAAGAAAAGAATTAAAAAAAGAAAACGAATGACAAAAAGTATAAAAAAGAAAAAAGTATATATATTAGATAAACTAGTTAAAAATGTTAGGAAAGAAAAGGGTAAAATTAAAAAAAAATTTAGCAGAAGAAGTGAAAAAAAAAACGAAAAAAAATTAAATTAACTGCAAGACTAAAGAATCATAGGGAAAAAGCCATGAGTTCTGTGCTTTGCTTTCTCCTCCTCTGGAATTCTGCTGCTCTCCTTGGTATTGAAACTGCACTCCTTGGTAGGTGAACTTGGTCTTTACTGGATTTCTTGTTGATCTTCTGGGGGAGGGGCCTGTGGTTGTGATTCTCAAGTGTCTTTGCCCCAGGCGGAATTGCACTGCCCTTACCAGGTGCTGGGCTGAGTAATCCGCTCGCGTTTGCTTTCAGTAGCTTTTGTTCCCTGAGCGATTTCCGTAGAGGTCCAGAGGATGAGAATACAAATGGAGGCCTCCTGGTCTCCAGCTCAGAAGAGCCAAGAACCCGGGGCCCCACTCCTCAGTGCGCCCTCAGAGAACAGCGCCCAGTAACACCCGTCTTCCTGACCTCTGTCCGTTCTTTGAGCTCACTGAACCTGTGACCGGCTCAAGGTACCCCCAAGCTGTGAGCTCACTGTCGGCTCTGTCTCTGTAGCTGGCTTCCCCATTCTAATACCTGTAAGCTCTGTGACACTCAGACACCCCCGATCCTTCTGTCACCCTGCGGGAACTGAGGCCATGCTGACCCCGCGTGGGCTTTGCCCCGGTTTAGCCTCTGGAGTGATGTCCCTCAGCGGAACAGACTTTTAAAAGTCCTGATTTTGTGTTCCTTTGCTCCTCCTCTTGCCGGGAGCCTGCACCTCCCCCCGGGGTCTATCTTCCCGTCGTTTTGGATTCACGTCTCCGCCAGTCCTACCTCTCATAACGTGGTTGTTTTTCTGTTTCTAGAGTTGCTGTTCTTCTTCTCTTTGATCTGCTGATGGATTTGTTGGTGTTTGCAATCTTTAGATAAGCTATATAGCTGATCTCCTGCTAGCTGAAGTAGTCTCAGCCTGCTATTTCTCTGCCATCTTGACTCCTTATAGCCACTTTCTTTCATTTTTTTTAAACAGCTTTTTAGAATAAGTAGTATTTCTTCTATGAATGGTAGAATTCCCCAGGGAATCCATCAGGTCCTGGAATCTTGTATTTTGGGAGGTTTTTGATCACTGCTTCAATCTTGTTACTAGATATTGGTCTATTTAGGTTGTCAATTTCTTTCTGTTTCAGTCGTCGAAGTTTCCATGTTTCCAGGAATGCATTCTTATCTTCTACGTTGTTGAACTTATTGGCGAATATCTGTTGATAATAATTTCTGATGATTGTTTCTATTTCCTTGGTGCTAGTCATGATCTTTCCCCTTTATTCATTATTTTATTAGTCTGGGTCTTCTCTATTTTCTTTCTGATTAGTTTGGCAAGTAGTTTATTGATCTTATTGATTCTTTCAAGGAACGAGCTTCTACTTTTATTGATGTGTTCTACTCTATCTCTAGTTTCAAACTCATTAATCTCTGATCAAACCTTATTTCCCCTGTTGTGCATGGTGTTGGATTAATTTGTTATTTATATTCCAGTTCATTAAGATGTAAAGAGAGCTGATATGTTTAGGATATTTCCATTTTTTTAGAAATTCAATTTCTTTTCAGTGTAACAGAATTCATTATTTATGCACCACATCCAGTGCTCCATGCAACTCATGCCCTCCATAATACCCACCACTAGGGTCCCCCAACCTCCCATCTCTGCCCCTTCAAAACCTTGAGAAGAAGACACATCTTTCCAAAATCTATGGAATATATCAAAGGTGGTCTTAAGGGGGAAATACATAGCCAACCCAGCGTCACTCAAAAAAATGGAAAAATCTCCACACTGTTCTCCAAATTGGCTGCACCAACTTGCATTTCCACGAACATTGTAAGAGAGTTCCCTTTTCTCCACATCGTCTCCAACACTTGTTCTTTACTATCTTGTTCATTTTGGCCATTCTAACTGGTGTAAGGTGTAGAGATTCCTTAATAAATTAAAAATAGAGTTTCCTTATGACCCTGCAATTGCACTACTGGATATTTACCTCAAAGATACAGATGCAGTGATAAAAAGGCCATCTGTACCTCAATGTTCATAGCAGCAATAGCCACAGTCGCCAAACTGTGGAAAGAACCAAGATGCCCTTCAACGGACAAATGGTTAAGGAAGATGTGCTCCATATACACTATGGAGAATTATGCCTCCATCAGAAAGGATGAATACCAATCTTTTGTCGCAACATGGACAAGACTGGAAGAGATTATGTTGAGTGAAATAAATCAAGTAGAGAGAGTCAATTATCATATGGTTTCACGTATTAGTGGAGCATAAGAAATAACACGGAGGACATGGGGAGATGGAGAAGAGAAGGGAGTTTAGGGAAATTGAAGGGGGAGAGGAACCATGAGAGACTATGGACTCTGAAAAACAATCTGAAGGTTTTGAAGAACAGCAACTCTAGAAACAGAAAAACAACCGCTTTATGAGAGGTAGGACTGGCAGAGATGTGAATCCAAAATGACGGGAAGATAGACCCCAGGGGGAGAGGCCGGCTCCCGGCAAGCAGTGGAGCAACGGAACACAAATGAGTCTTCAACTCTCCATTCATATTGAATATCAACCTTGCTGGATAAAGTATTCTTGGATGTATGTTCTTCTCATTTCATGTCCTGCATATGTCTTTCCATCCCCTTCTGCCTTGCCAGGTTTCTGTGGACAGGTTTGACATTATTCTTATAGACCTTCATCTGTATGTAAGGAATCTGTTCCTCCTAGCTGCTCTCCAAAGCTCTTATCTAAAATTATAATTCATCAGCCTTACAAATAAGTGCCTCATGGCCTTTCTAGATTCATTGATCTTGGGGGTTTCTTTCTGCCTCTAGGAAATGAACGCTTGTTCCATCCCACTGACTGGGAAAATTTTCATTCAGAATTTGTTCAACTATCTTCTAGTCTTCAGTCTTTTTCTACCCTCTCAAGGATCTCAATAATTCTGACGTTTTAATGTTTCATGGTTTCCTTTATTTCTCTAATTCTGTTTTCATGACTTCTAAGCTGTTCGCTTGATGCCTCCTCCTGGTCCTTTTTCTCTTTCACTTTGTATTCTAGATCACTAATTTTATCTTCTGCCTCTGTTACCCTAACTGTTAGACTATTTAAATTGAATTGGGTCTCATTAATAGAATTTTTTTAAAAAATTATTTTCAGCATAACAGTATTCATTATTTTTTCACCACACCCAGTGCTCCATGCAATCTGTGCCCTCTATAATACCCACCACCTGGTACCTCAACCTCCCACCCCCCCATCACTTCAAACCACTCAGATTGTTTTTCAGAGTCCATAGTCTCTCATGGTTCAACTCCCCTTCCAATTTCCTCCAACTCCCTTCTCCTTTCTCCCCATGTCCTCCATGCTATTTTTCATGCTCCACAAATAAGTGAAACCATATGATAATTGACTCTCTCTGCTTGACTTATTTCACTCAGCATAATCTCTTCCAGTCCCGTCCACGTTGCTACAAAAGTTGGGTATTCATCCTTTCTGATGGAGGCATAATACTCCATAGTGTATATGGACCACATCTTCCTTATCCATTCGTCCATTGAAGGGCATCTTGGTTCTTTCCACAGTTTGGTGACCGTGGCCATTGCTGCTATAAACTTTGGGGTACGGATGGCCTTTCTTTTCATTACATCTGTATCTTTGAGGTAAATACCCAGTAGTGCAATGTCAGGGTCATAGGGAATTTCTATTTTTAATTTCTTGAGGAATCTCCACACTGTTCTCCAAAGAGGCTGCACCAACTAGCATTCCCACCAACAGTGTAAGAGGGAACCCTCTTACATTAATAGCATTTTTATCTTATGCCTGGTGGCTCTGACTTCTGCCCTTAGAGATTCTATGTTGTCACTAATATTTTTCTCCTCCATAGCCATTGCCTGGATAATTGTTACCCTGAATTCCCTTTTCCTACATATTCTTTATCTATATGCAATAGTTCTGATGGAGAGGGCACAGTCCCTCAGTTTTTCCTTTGGTGCATGTTCCTCCTCCTAATCATTTTGGTGAGAGGTGACTGAGGAGATGTATAGCTAAATATATCAACCACGATCCAGGCAAGGTGCACCCTGGAACGCTTTGGAGAAATCAGAAGTCATCACCCAGAAGAATGAAAACAGGAAAAAAGAGAGAGAGAAATTAAAAAAGAGAAAACCCAGGCATAATGAGCCCCCAAAGTAAGATTTATAAAGTATATAAACAAAAATGGACAATAAAAATCCAACAAAAGTCAGTGACAAGAAAGAAAAAAAAAGAAAAGAAGAATCCTGTCAAAAATAACTCCCACGAATAAGATTCATGTAATACCAGAACAAAAACAAATACACAGAAACACTGACAGAAGGAAAAGATGGGAGGTAGTTGAATTCTTGGTGTGGGTGAGTAAGGTTATTTTGATTCTTCCTGGGCGTATCTTTTTATCTTTGTTAAATGAATGAACTTTCTGGAAATAAAGGGAGATTAAAACTCGTTTATGTCCAGGGTAGTATTGAATAGGGAAAAAAGATTACCTTGAAGCTTATACCTATACATTTTAAGAAAAAAGAAAAGAAAAAGAAAAACAGAGATATATGTACGAAAAAAGTTCAATTTAAAAGATTGTTATGGAGTATGTTGTATTAATCCTTTAGTTGTAATGGTAGGTAGGTTTAAACAAGTAAAAGAACAAGAATTATGAGAATGAATAAAAGAAACCTGTATCTATGAAATATACCGGTTTTAGGGCAATAATGGGAACTTAATATATTGTTTTCTCCTGATGTTGGGGTTTTACAGTTTTATGAGGACCCTGTAGTGGTTATTCTCTCACTCGTTTGGCTTGTCTTCTGGAGGTTTTTCAGTCAGTGTTGCATGGGTTGCGTCGTCCTTCCCCGTATCAAGGAGCTGGGCTCTGTGCAAACCTATTTTTCAGGCTTTTTTTTTTCTGGAGGTTTTGTTTGCTTGTTTTTTTTTTTTTAATTAATTTTTTATTTTTTATAAACATATATTTTTATCCCCAGGGGTACAGGTCTGTGAATCACCAGGTTTACACACTTCACAGCACTCACCCAAGCACATACCCTCCCCAATGTCGATAATACCACCCCCTTCTACCAAACCCCCTCCCCCCAGCAACCCTCAGTTTCTTTTGTGAGATTAAGAGTCACTTATGGTTTGTCTCCCTCCCAATCCCATCTTGTTTCATTTATTCTTCTCCTACCCACTTAAGCCCCCATGTTGCATCACCACTTCCTCATATCAGGGAGATCATATGATAGTTGTCTTTCTCTGCTTGACTTATTTCGCTAAGCATGATACGCTCTAGTTCCATCCATGTTGTCACAAATGGCAAGATTTCATTTCTTTTGATGGCTGCATAGTATTCCATTGTGTATATATACCACATCTTCTTGATCCATTCATCTCTTTATGGACATCTAGGTTCTTTCCATAGTTTGGCTATTGTGGACATTGCTGCTATAAACATTCGGGTGCACGTGCCCCTTTGGATCATTACGTTTGTATCTTTAGGGTAAATACCCAATAGTGCAATTGCTGGGTCATAGGGCAGTTCTATTTTCAACATTTTGAGGAACCTCCATGCTGTTTTCCAGAGTGGCTGCACCAGCTTGCATTCCCAACAACAGTGTAGGAGGGTCCCCTTTCTCCGCATCCTCGCCAGCATCTGTCATTTCCTGACTTGTTGATTTTAGCCATTCTGACTGGTGTGAGGTGATATCGTATTGTGGTTTTGATTTGTATTTCCCTGATGCCGAGTGATATGGAGCAATTTTTCATGTGTCTATTGGCCATCTGGATGTCTTCTTTGCAGAAATGTCTGTTCATGTCCTCTGCCCATTTCTTGATTGGATTATTTGTTCTCTGGGTGTTGAGTTTGCTAAGTTCTTTATAGATTCTGGACACTAGTCCTTTATCTGATATGTCGTTTGCAAATATCTTCTCCCATTCTGTCAGTTGTCTTTTGATTTTGTTAACTGTTTCCTTTGCTGTGCAAAAGCTTTTGATCTTGATGAAGTCCCAATAGTTCATTTTTTCCCTTGCTTCCCTTGCCTTTTGCGTTGTTCCAAGGAAGATGTTGCTGCGGCAGAGGTCGAAGAGGTTGCTGCCTGTGTTCTCCTCAAGGATTTTGGTGGATTCCTTTCGCACATTGAGGTCCTTCATCCATTTTGAGTCTATTTTTGTGTGTGGTGTAAGGAAATGGTCCAATTTCATTTTTCTGCATGTGGCTGTCCAATTTACCCAGCACCATTTATTGAAGAGGCTGTCTTTTTTCCATTGGACATTCTTTCCTGCTTTGTCGAAGATTCGTTGACTGTAGAGTTGAGGGTCTATTTCTGGGATCTCTATTCTGTTCCATTGATCTATGTGTCTGTTTTTGTGCCAGTACCATGCTGTCTTGATGATGAAAACTTTGTAATAGAGCTTGAAGTCCAGAATTGTGATGCCACCAACGTTGGCTTTCTTTTTCAAAATCCCTTTGGCTATTCGAGGTCTTTTCTGGTTCCATATAAATTGTAGTATTATTTGTTCCATTTCTTTGAAAAAGATGGATGGTACTTTGATAGGAATTGCATTAAATGTGTAGATTGCTTTAGGTAGCATAGACATTTTCACAATATTTATTCTTCCAATCCAGGAGCATGGAACATTTTTCCATTTCTTTGTGTCTTCCTCCATTTCTTTCATGAGTACTTTATAGTTTTCTGAGTATAGATTCTGTGTCTCTATGGTTAGGTTTATTCCTAGGTATCTTATGGTTTGAGGTGCAATTGTAAATGGGATTGACCCCTTAATTTCTCTTTCTTCTGTCTTGCTGTTGGTGTAGAGAAATGCAACTGATTTCTGTGCATGATTTTATATCCTGACACTTTACTAAATTCCTGTATAAGTTCTAGCAGTTTTGGAGTGGAGTCTTTTGGGTTTTCCACATATAGCATCATATCATCTGCGAAGAGTGATAGTGTGACTTCTTCTTTGCTGATTTGGATGCCTTTAATTTCCTTTTGTTGTCTGATTGCTGAGGCTAGGACCTCTAGTACTATGTTGAATAGCAGTGGCGATAATGGACATCCCTGCCGTGTTTCTGATCTTAGCGGAAAAGCTTTCAGTTTTTCTCCATTGAGAATGATATTTGCGGTGGGTTTTTCATAGATGGCTTTGATGAAATTGAGGTATGTGCCCTCTATCCCTACACTTCGAAGAGTTTTGATCAGGAAGGGATGCTGTACTTTGTCAAATGCTTTTTCAGCATTTGTTGAGAGTATCATATGGTTCTTGTTCTTTCTTTTATTGATGTGTTGTATCACATTGACTGATTTGCGGATGTTGAACCAACCTTGCAGCCCTGGAATAAATCCCACTTGGTCGTGGTGAATAATCTTTTTAATGTACTGTTGAATCCTATTGGCTAGTATTTTGTTGAGTATTTTCGCATCTGTGATCATCAAGGATATCGGTCTATAGCTCTCTTTTTTGGTGGGATCCTTGTCTGGTTTTGGGATCAAGGTGATGCTGGCCTCATAAAATGAGTTTGGAAGTTTTCCTTCCATTTCTATTTTTTGGAACAGTTTCAGGAGAATAGGAATTAGTTCTTCTTTAAATGTTTGGTATAATTCCCCCGGGAAGCCGTCTGGCCCTGGGCTTTTGTTTGTTTGGAGATTTTTAATGACTGTTTCAATCTCCTTACTGGTTATGGGTCTGTTCAGGCTTTCTATTTCTTCCTGGTTCAGTTGTGGTAGTTTATATGTTTCTAGGAATGCATCCATTTCTTCCAGATTGTCAAATTTATTGGCGTACAGTTGCTCATAGTATGTTCTTATAATAGTTTGTATTTCTTTGGTGTTAGTTGTGATCTCTCCTCTTTCATTCATGATTTTATTTATTTGGGTCCTTTCTCTTTTCTTTTTGATAAGTCGGGCCAGGGGTTTATCAATTTTATTAATTCTTTCAAAGAACCAGCTCCTAGTTTTGTTGATTTGTTCTATTGTTTTTTTGGTTTTTATTTCATTGATTTCTGCTCTGATCTTTATGATTTCTCTTCTCCTGCTGGGCTTAGGGTTTCTTTCTTGTTCTTTCTCCAGCTCCTTTAGGTGTAGGGTTAGGTTGTGTACCTGAGACCTTTCTTGTTTCTTGAGAAAGGCTTGTACCACTATATATTTTCCTCTCAGGACTGCCTTTGTTGTGTCCCACAGATTTTGAACCATTGTATTTTCATTATCATTTGTTTCCATGATTTTTTTCAATTCTTCTTTAATTTCCCGGTTGACCCATTCATTCTTTAGAAGGATGCTGTTTAGTCTCCATGTATTTGGGTTCTTTCCAAACTTCCTTTTGTGGTTGAGTTCTAGCGTTAGAGCATTGTGGTCTGAAAATATGCAGGGAATGATCCCAATCTTTTGATACCGGTTGAGTCCTGATTTAGGACCGAGGATGTGATCTATTCTGGAGAATGTTCCATGTGCACTAGAGAAGAATGTGTATTCTGTTGCTTTGGGATGAAATATTCTGAATATATCTGTGATGTACATCTGGTCCAGTGTGTCGTTTAAGGCCTTTATTTCCTTGCTGATCTTTTGCTTGGATGACCTGTCCATTTCAGTGAGGGGAGTATTAAAGTCCCCTACTATTATTTTATTATTGTTGATGTGTTTCTTTGATTTTGTTATTAATTGGTTTATATAGTTGGCTGCTCCCACATTGGGGGCATCGATATTTAAAATTGTTAGATCTTCTTGTTGGCCAGACCCTTTGAGTATGATATAGTGTCCTTCCTCATCTCTTATTATAGTCTTTGGCTTAAAATCTAATTGATCTGATATAAGAATTGCCACTCCTGCTTTCTTCTGATGTCCATTAGCATGGTAAATTCTTTTCCACCCCCTCACTTTAAATCTGGAGGTGTCTTCGGGCTTAAAATGTGTTTCTTGGAGGCAACATATAGATGAGTTTTGTTTTTTTATCCATTCTGATACCCTGTGTCTTTTGACAGGGGCATTTAGCCCATTCACATTCAGGGTAACTATTGAGAGATATGGATTTAGTGCCAATGTATTGCCTGTAAGGTGCCTGTTACTGTATATGGTCTCTGTTCCTTTCTGATCTACCACTTGTAGGCTCTCTCTTTGCTTAGAGGACCCCTTTCAAGATTTCCTGTAGAGCTGGCTTGGTGTTTGCAAATTCTTTCAGTTGTTGTTTGTCCTGGAAGCTTTTAATCTCTCCTTCTATTTTCAATGATAGCCTAGCTGGATATAGTATTCTTGGCTGCATGTTTTTCTCGTTTAGTGCTCTGAAAATATCATGCCAGCTCTTTCTGGCCTGCCAGGTCTCTGTGGATAAGTCAGCTGCCAATCTAATATTTTTACCATTGTATGTTACAGACTTCTTTTCCTGGGCTGCTTTCAGGATTTTCTCTTTGTCACTGAGACTTGTAAATTTTACTATTAGGTGACGGGGTGTGGGCCTATTCTTATTGATTTTGAGGGGCATTCTCTGAACCTCCTGAATTTTGATGCTTATTCCCTTTGGCATATTGGGGAAATTCTCCCCAATAATTTTCTCCAGTATACCTTCTACTCCCCTCTCTCTTTCTTCTTCTTCTGGTATCCCAATTATTCTAATGTTGTTTCGTCTTATGGTGTCACTTATCTCTCGAATTGTCCCCTCGTGGTCCAGTAGCTGTTTGTCCCTCTTTTGCTCAGCTTCTTTATTCTCTGTCATTTGTTCTTCTCTATCACTAATTCTTTCTTCTGCCTCATTTATCCTAGCAGTGAGAGCCTCCATTTTTGATTGCACCTCATTAATAGCTTTTTTGATTTCAACTTGGTTAGATTTTAGTTCTTTTTTTTCTCCAGAAATGGCTTTTATGTCTCTCGAGAGGGTTTCTCTAATATCTTCTATGCCTTTTTCGCGCCCGGCTAGAACCTTGAGAATTGTCATTCTGAACTCTAGATCTGACATATTACCAATGTCTGTATTGATTAGGTCCCTAGCCTTCTGTACTGCCTCTTGTTCTTTTTTTTGTGTTGAATTTTTCCTTCTTGTCATTTTGTCCAGATACGGGTATATGACGGGGCAAGTAAAATACTAAAAGGTTGGCAACAACCCCAGGAAAATATGCTTTAACCAAATTAGAAGAGATCCATAATCGTGAGGAGGGAGAAAGGGGATAAAAACAGGTTCAAAAAGGAAGAAAGAAAAAAAAAAAAGAAAAAAGAAAAAAAAAAGAAAAGAATTAAAAAAAGAAAAAACCTAAGAAAAATGTAAAAAGAAAAAATATATATATTAGATAAACTAGTAAAAAATCGTTAAAAAAGAAAAAGGTAACAGTTAAAAAAAAAAATTTTACCCGAAGGCGAAAAAAAAAAAAATGAAAAAGAAAAAAATTAAATTAACTGCAAGACTAAAAAAAAATCACAGGGAAAAAGCCATGCGTTCCGTGCTTGGCTTTCTCCTCCTCTGGAATTCTGCTGCTCTCCTTGGTATTGAAACTGCACTCCTTGGTAGGTGAAGTTTGTCTCGGCTGGATTTCTTGTTGATCTTCTGGGGGAGGGGCCTGTTGTAGTGATTCTCAAGTGTCTTTGTCCCAGGCGGAATTATACCGCCCTTACCCGGGGCCGTGGTGAGTAATCCGCTCGGGTTTGCTTTCAGAAGCTTTTGTTCCCTGAGGGCTTTCCATAGAGTTCCGGAGGGCGGGAATACAAATGGCGGCCTCCTGGTCTCCGGCCAGGAGGAGCCGAGAGCTCAGGGCCACACTCCTCAGTGAGCCCTCAGAGAACAGCGCCCAGGTACTCCAGTCTGCCTGACCTCCGGCCTCGCTCCGAGCTCACGGAGCCTGCGACCGGTTCAAGGTAACACCGAGCTGCGAGCTTACTGTCAGCTCTGTCTCTGTAGCTGGCTTTCCCGTTCCAATACCCGCAAGCTCTGCGACACTCAGACACCCCTAATCCTTCTGTGACCCTGCGGGACCTGAGGCCACTCTGACCCCGCGTGGGCTTCGCTCCGGTTTAGCCTCTGGAGCGATGTCCTTCAGCGGAATAGACTTTTAAAAGTCCTGATTTTGTGCGCTGTTGCTCCGCTGCTTGCCGGGAGCCGGCCCCTCCCCCGGGGTCTGTCTTCCCGTCGCTTTGGATTCACTTCTCCGCCGGTCCTACCTTTCAGAAAGTGGTTGTTTTTCTGTTTCCAGAATTGCTGTTTTTTTTGTCTTCGATCTGCCGATGGATTTTCAGGTGTTTGCAATCTTTAGATAAGCTATCTAGCTGATCTCCGGCTAGCTGAAGCAGTCTCAGCCTGCTACTTCTCCGCCATCTTGACTCCTCCCCGCTTGTTTGTTTTGTTTTGTTTTGTTTTTCGTTTTCATTTTTGTTTTTGTTTTTGGTTGCTTTTTGTGGCATTCTGGAGGTTTAGGGGAAAGGAAACTGCACCCAGACCTCTGCGTCAGAGAGAAGCCTCAGTCTGCTCCTCTTGGTGTGGTTCAAAACACACAGACTCCCCCTCTGTATCAGCTGAACCCACAACCTCCCACAGGCTGTGTGCATCCCCAGCCACTGTCTCGGGGGCTGCCCAGTGCTCCTTCTTGTCTCTGCACTGCCCCAATGCCACTAAAACATGAGCGATATTGGTTCAGGGAGTCTGCTTTCAGTGGTGTCTTTGCTGGGACTACTGTCTGGCGGACCAGGCCCATCCCTCAAAGTGCACTCAGTCGCAAGGTGCCACGGCTGAGGAATTTTAGCCTGAGAAGGGGCCAAGATCCTTCAGCGGGGGTGGTGGTGGTGGTGGTGGGAGTGTCCAGATCCTCTGCCAGCCCAAGAGACTGCTGTCTAGCATCCATGTCAAGCTCTCTCAGGCATGGGTGGGGCGTGTGTGGTTAGACCCTGGTCACACAGTGTGTGCAGGTGTAAAAGGCTGTGGTTCTTGAGAGTGCCCTCCCGACTACCTCACATGCAGACGGGATTGTGCCCTGCTGAGCAGTGGTGCAAGCAGCTGGGCCGCAGGGACCAGGAACTGGAGGCTCTGCCACACTCTCTCTGGCATGGGTGTTTGCCAGTAGTGGCTGACCTGAGTCCATAGGCTTAGGCCCGCCCATGACTTCCCAATTCCTCCTGTTTCTCCTTATGTTCTTTTGTTCTTTTCGAGTGCTTTTAACCAGACTCCAAGTTAATGCTGGTCCCATACCACAGGGCACTTTTATATTGGTGTATTACTTTCCAATGTGTCACTTTGGGTGGCTCCTTCCCCTTTCTGCTTATCCTCTGATATCAGTCCAAGTGTTCCCACTCCACTTTTACTTCTCCACTGGTGTCTTCTGCCCCCATAAAGATCCAGCAGTGTGTAACCCAACATCTCAGGCTGATTCCATGGGTGTTCAGAGTGTTCTGGTAGATATTTAGCTCACTTTATGGGACCGGTTGAAACAGGGTTTCCTAATTTTCTGCCATCTTGCTCCTCCCCCCAACCACATTTTCTTTATCCATTTGTCTGTTGAATGGCATCTGGGCTCTTTACAGTTTGGCTATTGCAGACATTGCTGGTATTCATATTGGGGTACTTACAGCCCTTCTTTTCACTACATCTGTATCTCTGGGATAAATAACAAATAGTGCAATTGCAGGGTCATAGGGTAGCTATATTTTTATTTTTTTGAGTAATCTTCACACTGTTTTCCAAAGTGGTTGCACCAACGTGCATTCCCACCAAAAGTGTAAGAGGGTTCCCTTTTTTCTACAACCTCTCCAACATTTGTTATATCCTGCCTTGTTAAGCATTGCCATCCAATGCTGTAAGGTGGTATTTCAATGTGGTTTTGATTTGAATCTCCCTGGTGGCTAGTGATGATGAACGTTTTTTTCATGTGTCTGTTAGCCATTTGTATGTCTTCTTTGGAAAAGTGTCTGCTCATGTCTTTGGTCCCTTTTTGACATGATTATTTGTTTTTTGGATGTTGAGTTTGAAGAGTTCTATATAGTTCTTGGCTATCAGCCCTTTGTCTGCACTGTCATTTATGAATATCTTCTCCCATTCCCTGGGTTTCCTCTTTGTTTTGTTGACTCTTTCCTTTGTTGTGCAGAAGCTTTTGATGTTGATGAATTCCCAAAAGTTCATTTTCGCTTGTTTCCTTTGCCTTTGGGGACATGCCTTGAAGAAGTTGCTGTGGCTGATGTCAAAGAGGTTACTGTCAACATTCTCCTCTAGGATTTTGATAGATTCCTGCCTCATGATGAGATCTTTTAACTATTCCAAATTTATACTTGTGTATAGTGTAAGAGAGTAGTCACATTTCATTCTTCTATACATACCTCTCCCATTTTCCCAGCAGCATTTATTGAAGAGACTTGCCTTTTTTCCATTGGAAATTTTTTCTTCCTTTGCCAAAGATTATTGGCACATAGAGTTGAGGGTCCATATCTGGACTCTACTGTGTTCCATTGTTCCATGTGTCTGTTTTTGTGCCAGTACCATGATGTCTTGGTGATCACAGATTTGTAGTGAAGCTTGAAATCAGGCAATGTGATGCCCAGCTTTTTTTTTTTTTCAACATTTCCTTCACAATTTATGGTCTTTTATGGTTCTGTACAAACTTTGGGTTTGTTTGATCGAGGACGTAGAATTTTGTTCTGGATGGCATTTAAAGTCTAGATTGCTCTGGGAGGTATAAACCTTTTTATGATGTTTATTCTAACAATCCATGCAAATGCAATTCTTTTCCATTTTTTTTTTTTTTGTTTCTTCTGCAATTATTTCTTGAGTGTTCTGTAGTTCCTTGAGTACAGATCCTTTACTTCTTTGGTTAGTTATAATCCAAGGTTCTTGGATTATGGAACTGATGGTCTAATTTCCCTTTCTATATTCTCATTGTTAGTGTATAAGCAAGGAACTGATTTCTATGCATTGATTTTGTAACCTGCCACATTACTGAATTGCTCTATTAGATCAAGTAGTTTGGGGTGGAGTCTTTTGGATTTTCCATATAAAGTATCATGGCATTTGTGAGGAAAGAGTTTGACTTCTTCATTGCCAATATGAATACATTTTACTTCTTTTTGATGTCTGATTGTTGTTGCTAGGACTTCTAGTACTATGTTTATCAACAGTGGTGAGAGTGGGAATCCTTGTTGTGTTCCTGATCTCAGTGGGAAGGCTGTGAACTTTTCCCCATTGAGAATGATATTCGCTGTGGGTTTTTCATATATGTGTTTTATGAAGTTGAAGAATGTTTCCTGTATCCGTATACGCTGAAGAGTTTTAATCAGGAGTGGATGCTGTATTTTGTCAAAAGCTTTTTCTGCATCAGATGATAGGACCATGTGGTTCGTCTTTCTTCTCTTATTGATTTGTTCTATCACAGTAATTGATTTGCAAATGTTTAATGACCCTTCCATCCCAGGGATAAATCCAACCTGGTCAAAGTGGATAATCTTTTTAATGTACTGTTGGATCCTATTAGCTAGAATCTTGTTGAGAATCTTGACATCCATATTCATTAGGGATTTGGGTCTGAAATTCTCATTTTTGATGGGTTCTTTGCCTGGTTTGGGGATCAGGGTAATGCTTGCTTCATAGAAAGTGCCTGAAAGTTTTCCTCCTGCTTATGTTTTTGCAAAACCTTCATGAGAATAGGCATTATTGTTATATGAATGTATGGTAGAATTGCCCATAGATTCTGTCAGGGATTGAACTCTTTTTCTGGGGGGAGGCTTTGGTCACTCTTTAATCTCATTATTGGTTATGAGTCTATTCAGGTTGTCAATTTCTTCCTGTTTCAGTCTTGGAGTTTTTTAGGTTTCTAGGAATCCATGCATTTCTTCTAAGTTGCTTAACTTTTTGGCATATAACTGTTGATAATGATTTCCGATGATTGTTTCTATTTCCTTGGTGTTAGTCATTATCTCTCCTTTTTTCTTAATGATTTTATTAATTTGGGTCCTCTCTCTTTTCTTTTGAATTAGTTTGGACAACGTTTTTTGATCTTATTGATTCTTTCAAAGAAGCAGTTTCTAATTTTGAAGATGTGTTCTACTGTATCTCTAATTTCTAGCTCATTGATCTCTGCTCTAATCTTAATTATTTCCCTTCTTGTGTTAGGGTTGGCTTAATTCATTGTTGATTTTATAGTTCTTTAGGGTATAAAGATGGCTGGTGTGTTTGGGATTTTTTAGTTTTTTTTTTTTTGAGTGAGGCTGAGATGGCCATGCATTTCTCCCATAAGGCTGTCTTTGCTCTATCCCATATGTTTTGGACTGATATGTCTTCATTCGTATTGGTTTCCATGAATTTTTTTAAGTTCTACTTTGATTTCCTGGTTGATCCAGTCATTCTTGAGCAGGATGATCTTTACCTTCCAAGTGTTTGAATTCATTCCAAATTTTTCTTGTAGTTAGGTTCCAGTTTCAAAGCATTGTGGTCTGAGAATATGCAAGGAATAATATCAATCTTTTGGTATCACTTGAGCCCTGGTTTGTTGACCCAGTATGTAGTCTATTCTGGAGAAAGTTCCATGTTTACTCGAGAAGAATGAGTATTCTGTTGTTTTAGGGTGGAATGTTCTGTTATATATACATGACGTCCATCTGGTCAAAGTGTCATTCAAAGCTCTTGTTTTTGTTATTTTCTGCTTAGATATCTGTGTATTGCTGAGAGTGGCATGCTACAATCTCCTACAATTAATGTGTTTATATCCATATGACTTTTTATTTTTTTTAATTTATTTTTTTAATTTATTTTCAGCATAACAGTATTCATTGTTTTTGTACACACCCAGTGCTCCATGCAATCTGTGCCCTCTCTAATACCCACCACCTGGTTCCCCCAACCTCCCACCACCCACCACTTCAAAACCCTCAGATTGTCTTTCAGAGTCCATAGTCTCTTATGGTTCACCTCCCATTCTAATTTCCCCCAACTCCCTTCTCCTAACTCCCCATGTCCACCATGCTATTTGTTATGTTCCACAAATAAGTGAAACCATATTATAATTGACTCTCTCTGCTTGACTTATTTCACTCAGCATAATCTCCTCAAGTCCCATCCATGTTGCTACAAAAGTTGGGTATTCATCATTTCTGATGGAGGCATAATACTCCATAGTGTATATGGACCACATCTTCCTTATCCATTTGTCCATTGAAGAAAATCTTGGTTCTTTCCACAGTTTGGCAACGGTGGCCATTGCTGCTATAAACACTGGGGTAGAGATGGCCCTTTTTTTTTTTTTTCACTACATCTGTATCTTTGGGGTAAATACCCAAGAGTGCAATTGCAGGGTCATAGGGAATCTCTATTTTTAATTTCTTGAGGAATCTCCACACTGTTCTCCAATGATGCTGCACTAACCTGCATTCCCACCAACAGTGTAAGAGGGTTCCCCTTTCTCAACATCCCCTCCAACACATGTAGTTTCCTGTCTTGCTAATTTTGGCCATTCTAACTGGTGTAATGTGATATCCCAATGTGTTTTAATATGAATCTCCCTGATGGCTAGTGATGATGAACATTTTTTCATGTGTCTGATAGCCATTTGTATGTCTTCATTGGAGAAGTGTCTGTTCATATCTTCTGCCCATTTTTTGATATGATTATCTGTTTTGTGTGTGTTGAGATTGAGGAGTTCTTTATAGATCCTGGATATCAACCTTTTGTCTGTACTGTCATTTGCAAATATCTTATCCCACTCTATGGGTTGCCTCTTTGTTTTGTTGAGTGTTTCCTTTGCTCTGCAGAAGCTTTTGATTTTGATGAAGTCCCAAAAGTTTATTTTTCCTTTTGTTTCCTTTGCCTTTGGAGGCATATCTTGAAAGAAGTTGCTGTGGCTGATATCAAAGAGATTACTGCCCATGTTCTTCTCTAGGATTCTGATGGATTTCTGTCTCACATTGAGGTCTTTTATCCACTTTCAGTTTTTCTTTGTTTATGGTGTAAGAGAATGGTTGAGTTTCATTCTTCTACATATAGCTGCCCAGTTTTCCCAGCACCATTTATTGAAGAGACTGTCTTTTTTTCCACTGTATATTTTTTCCTGTTTTGTCGAAGATTATTTGACCATGGAGTTGAGTGTCCATATCTAGGCTCTGTACTCTGTTCCACTAGTCTATGTGTCTGTTTTGATGCCAGTACCATGTTGTCTTGGTGATCACAGCTTTGTAGTAAAGCTTGAAATCAGGTAACGTGATGTCCCCAGATGGGATCAAAAACCTCCCAAAAAACAAGAGCCCAGGACCTGACGGATTACCTGTGGAATTCTACCAAACTTTCAAAGAAGAAATAACACCTATTCTCCTGAAGCTGTTTCAAATAATTGAAGCAGAAAGAAAACTTCCAGACTTTTTCTATGAAGCCAGCATTATGCTGATCTCCAAACCAGGCAAAGACCCTACCAAAAAGGAGAACTTCAGACCAATATCACTGATGAATATGGATGCTACGATTCTCAACAAGATCCTAGCAAACAGGATCGAACAGCACAGTTAAAAGATTATCCACCATGACTAGATGGGATTCATCCCTGGGCTACAAGGATGGTTCAACATTCACAAAGCAATCAATGTGATAGAACAAATTAATAAGGAAAAAGTGAAGAACCACATGGTCCTTTCAATTGATGCAGAAAAAGCTTTTGACAAAATCCAGCATCCGTTCCTGATTAAAACGCTTCAAAGGATAGGGATAGAGGGACATTCCTGAACTTCATCAAATCTACCTATGAAAGACCCACAGCAAATATCATCCTCAATGGGAAAAAGCTTGCATCCTTCCCGTTGAGATCAGGAATACGACAAGGATGCCCACTCTCACCACTCTTTTTCAACATAGTATTAGAAGTCCTAGCAACAGCAATCAGACAACAAAGAGAAAGAAAAGGTATCCAAATTGGCAATGAATGAGTCAATCTCTCTCTCTTTGCAGATGACATGATTCTTTATATGGAAAACCCAAAAGACTCCACCCCCAAACTTCTAGACCTCATACAGCAGTTCCGTAATGTGGCAGAATACAAAGTCAATGTGCAGAAATCAGTGGCTTTCTTATACACTAACAACGAAAATACAGAAAGGGAAATAAGAGAATTGATTCGATTTACTATAGCACCAAGAACCATAAGATACCTGGGAATAAAGCTAACCAAAGAGGTAAAGGAACTGTACTCAAGGGACTACAGAACACTCATGAAAGAAATTGAAGAAGACCCCAAAAGATGGAAGACCATTCCATGCTCTTGGATCGGAAGAATAAACATTGTTAAAATGTCTATACTGCCTAGAGCAATGTATACTTTTAATGCCATTCTGATCAAAATTCCACAGGTATTCTTCAAAGAGCTGGAGTATATAATCCAAAAATTTGTATGGAATCAGAAGAGACCCCGAATCACTAAGGAAATGTTGAAAAACAAAAATAAAACTGGGGGCATCACGTTACCTGACTTTTTATTTTGATTAACAGTTGGCTTATGTAGTTGGCTGCTCTCATGTTGGGGGCATAGATATTTACAACTGTTAGATCTTCTTGGTGGCTAGACCGTTTAGAATTGTGTAGTGTCTTTCTGTATCTCCCAGTACAGACTTTAGTTTAAAATCTAATTTATCGGATATGAGAATTGCTATCCCAACTTTCTTTTGAGGTCCAGTGGCATGGAAGAGTATTCTCCATCCCTTTACTTTCAGTCTGGATGTATCGTTAGGTAGAAAATTTTCTCTTGTAGACAGCATATGGATGACTCTTGTCAATTTATCCAATCTGCAACCCTTTTATGGTTGCATAAATGCCATTCACATTGAGAGTGATTATTGAAAGATAAGTTTTATTGACATCATGTTGCCTTTGAAGTCCTTGGTTCTATAGATTATCTCTATAAATTTACATTCTATGTCACTTTTGGGTCTTTCTTTTTTTATAGAACCAACCTTAATGTTTCTTGTAGCATTGGCTTCTTGGTCATATTAAATTTATTTTATTTTATTTTTTCAGTGTTCCAAGATCCATTGTTTATGCACCACACCCAGTGTTCTATGCAATACACACCAGGCCCCTCAACTTCCCAACTCCTTCCCCTTCAAAACCCTCAGTTTGTTTCTCAGAGTCCACATTCTGTCAAGGTTTGTGGACCTCTCTGATTTCCCCAAACTCACTTTACCTCTCCCTCACCCAATGTGCTCTGTGTTATTCCTTATGCTTCACAAGTAAGTGAAACCATATGAAAATTGACTCCCTCTGCTTGAATTATTTCACTCAGTGTGATCTCCTCCAGTCCTGACCATGTGGATACAAAAATTGGGCATACATCTTTCCTGATGGAGGCTTAATACCCCATTGTAAATATGGACCATATCTTCTTTATCAGTTAGTCTGATGAAGGGTATTTTGGCTCTTTCCAATTTGGCAACAGTGGCCACTGCTGCTAGGAACACTATGGTATAGATGTCCCTTATGTTGACTATGTCTATATATTTGAGGTAAATACCCTGTAGTGCAGTTATAGGGTCATAAGATAGTTCAATTTTTAATTTCTTAAGACATCTCTGCACTTTTTTAAAAAGTTTTTAACATTTTTTAAGAGTCATGCTTTCTGAGGGGAGGAGTCAAGATGGCGGAGAAGTGGTAGGATGAGGCTACATCAGGTAGCAGGAGATCTGCTAGATAGCTTATCTAAACGTTGCAAACACCTATAAATCCAACAGGAGATCGAAGAGAAGAAGAACAGAAATTCTAGAAACAGAAAATCAACATTTTCTGAAAGGTAGGACTGGCAGAGAAGTGAATTTAAAGTGACCGGAAGATAGACCGTGAGGGTGGGGCTGGCTCCCCCAAGCGGCGGAGCAATGGAGCACAAAATCGGGACTTTTAAAAGTCTCTTCCACTGAGGGACATTTCTCCATAGGCTAAACCAGGGTGAAGCCCACACGGGGTCAGTGTGGCTCCAGGTCCCGCAGGGTCACAGAAGGATCGGTGGTCGCAAAGCTTGCAGGTATTAGAATGGGGAAGCCAGCTACAGAGACAGAGCCGAGGATTGAGCTCTCAGCTTGGGGTTACCTTGAACAAGTCGCAGCCTGGGTAAGCTCGGAGCTTGGCTGGAGGCCAGGGAGACAGGAGTTATTGGGCACTATTCTCTGAAGGCACACTGAGGAGTGGGGCCCCGAGCTCTTGGCTCTTCTGGGCCAGAGACAAGTAGACTGCCATTTTCATTCCTGTCCTCTGGAACTCTACAGAAAGTGTTCAGGGAACAAAAGCTCCCGAAAGCGAACCTGAGCGGATTACTAACCCAGCCCCTGGTAAGGCCAGTGCAATTCCGCCTGGGGAAAAGACACCTGAGAATCACTACAACAGGCCCCTCCCCCAGAAGATCAACAAGAAATCCAGTCAGGACCAAGTTCACCTACCAAGGAGTGCACGTTCAATACCAAGGAGAGCAGTGGAATTCAAGAAGAGAAAAAAGCAAAGCATTGAACCCATGATTCATTAGTCTTGCGGTTAATTTAGTTTGTGGGTTTTTTTTCAATTTTTTTTTTCTGCTCATACTTTTTAACCTTTTACACTTTTCATTTTAACAAGTTTTAACTAGTTTATCTAATATATGTATATATTTTTCTTTTTAATATTTTTCCTTTATTCATTTTCTTCTTTTAAATGATCCTTTTTTATTCTGAACCTCTGTTTATCCCCTTTCTCCCCCCATGATTTGGGGTCTCTTCTGCTTTGGTTAAAACGTATTTTCCTAAGGTCTTTGCCACCCTTTTAGTATTTTAATTACTCCTTCATATACTCTTATCTGGACAAAATGACAAGGTGGAAAAATTCACCACAAAAAAAAGCTATTAATGAGGTGCAATCAAAAATGGAGGCTCTCACTGCTAGGAAAAATGAGGCAGAAGAAAGAGTTAGTGATATAGGAGACCAAATGACAGAGAAGAAAGAAGCTGAGAAAAAGAGGGACAAACAGCTACTGGACCATGAGGGGAGAATTCGAGAGAAAAGTGACACCATAAGAAGAACCAACATTAGAATAATTGGGATTCCAGAAGAAGAAGAAAGAGAGAGGGGAGCAAAAGGTATATTGGAGAGAATTATTGGAGAGAATTTCCCTAATATAGCAAAGGGAACCAGCACCAAAATCCAGGAGGCATAGAAAACCCCCCTCATAGTCAATAAGAATAGGTCCACACCCCATCACCTAATAGTAAAATTTACAAGTCTTAGTGACAAAAAGAAAATCCTGAAAGCAGCCAGGGAAAAGAAGTCTGTAACATACAATGGTAAAAATATTAGATTGGCAGCTGACTTATCCACAGAGACCTGGCAGGCCAGAAAGAGCTGGAATGATATATTCAGAGCACTAAACGAGAAAAACATGCAGCCAAGAATACTATATCCAGCTGGGCTATCATTGAAAGTAGAAAAAGAGATTAAAAGTTACCAGGACAAACAAAAATGGAAAGAATTTGCAAACACCAAACCAGCTCTATAGGAAATATTGAAAGGGGTCCTCTAAGAAAAGAGAGAGCCTAAAAGTAGTAGATCAGAAAGGAACAGAGACAATATACCGTAACAGTCACCTTACAGGCCATACAATGGCACTAAATTCATATCTCTCAATAGTTACCCTGAATGTTAATGGGCTAAATGCCCCAATCAAAAGACGCAAGGGATCAGAATTGATGAAAAAAAAAAAACTAATCTATATGTTGCCTACAAGAAACTCATTTTAAACCCGAAGACACCTCCAAATTTAAAGTGAGGGGGTGGAAAAGAATTTACCATGCTAATGGCCATCAGAATAAAGCTGGGGTCCAATCCTTATATCAGATCAATTAGATTTTAAGCCAAAGACTATAATAAGAGATGAGGAAGGATACTATATCATACTCAAAGGGTCTGTCCAACAAGAAGATCTAACAATTTTAAATATCTATGCCCTAACATGGGAGAAACCAACTCTATAAACCAATTAATAACAAAATCAAAGCAACACATCAACAATAATACAATAATAGTGGGGGACTTTAACACTCTGCTTACTGAAATGGACAAATCATCCAAGCAAAAGATCAACAAGGAGATAAAGGCCTTAAATGACACACTGGACCCGATGGACATCACAGATATATTCAGAACATTTCATCCCATAGCAACAGAATACACATTCTTCTCTGGTGCACATGGAACATACTCCAGAATAGATTACATCCTGGGTCCTAAACCAGGTTCAACAGGTATCAAAAGATTGGGATCATTCCCTGCATATTTTCGACCACAATGCTCTAAAGGTAGAACTCAATCACAAGAGGACAGTTGGAAAGAACCCAAATACATGGAGACTAAACAGCATCCTTCTAAAGAATGAATGAGTCAACCAGGAAATTAAAGAAGAATTGAAAAAATTCATGGAAACAAATGATAATGAAAACACAACGGTTCAAAATCTGTGGGACACAGCAAAGGCAGTTCTGAGAGGAAAATATATAGTGGTATAAGACTTTCTCAAGAAACAAGAAAGGTCTCAGGTACACAACCCAACCCTATACCTAAAGGAGCTGGAGAAAGAACAAGAAAGAAACCCTAAGCCCAGCAGGAGAAGAGAAATCATGAAGATCATAGCGGAAATCAATGAAATAGAAACCAAAAAAAGCAATAGAACAAATCAACGGAACTAGGAGCTCGTTCTTTGAAATAATTAATAAGATTGATAAACCCCTGGCCAGATTTATCAAAAAGAAAAGAGAAAGGACTCAAATAAATAAAATCATGAATGAAAGAGGAAAGATCACAACTAACATCAAAGAAATACAGACAATTATAAGAACATACTATGGCAACTCTATGCAAACAAATGTGACAAACTGGAAGAAATGGATGCATTTCTAGAGACATATAAACTACCACAACTGAACCAGGAAGAGGTAGAAAACTGAACAGACCCATAACCAGTAAGGAGATTGAAACAGTCATTAAAAATCTCCAAACAAACAAAAGCCCAGGGCCAGACGGCTTCCCGGGGGAATTCTACCAAACATTTAAAGAAGAACTAATTCCTATTCTCCTGAAACTGTTCCAAAAAATAGAAATGGAAGGAATACTTCCAAACTCATTTTATGAGGCTAGCATCACCTTGATCCCAAAGCCAGACAAGGATCCCAACAAAAAAGAGAACTAGAGACCAATACCTTTGATGAACACAGATGTGAAAATTCTCCCCAAAATACTATCCAACTGATTTTAACAGTACATTAAAAGGATTATTCACCACAACCAGCTGGGATTTATTCCAGGGCTGCAAGGTTGGTTCAACATCTGCAAATCAATCAACTTGATACAATATATTAATAAAAGAAAGAACAAGAACCATATGATACTCTCAACAGATGCTGAAAAAGCATTTGACAAAGTACAGCATCCCTTCCTGATTAAAAATCTTCAAAGTGTAGGGATAGAGGGCACATACCTTAATATCATCAAAGCCATCTATGAAAAACCCACCGCAAATATCATTCTCAATGGAGAAAAACTGAAGGCTTCTCTGATAAGGTCAGGAACACGGCAGGAATGTCCAGTATCACCAATGCTATTCCACATAGTACTAGAAGTCCTACCCTCAGCAATCAGACAACAAAAAGAAATTAAAGGCATCCAAATCAGCAAAGAAGTAGTCAAACTATGAGTCTTCGCAGATGATATGATACTCTATGTGGAAAACCTAAAAGACTCCATTTCAAAACTGCTATAACTTACACAGGAATTCAGAAAAGTATTCAGGATATAAAATGAATGCACAGAGATCACTTGCATTTCTCTACACCAACAAGAAGACAGAAGAAAGAGAAATTAAGGAGTCAATCCCATTTACAATTGCACCCAAAACTATAAGATACCTAGGAATGAACCTAACCAAAGAGGCACAGAATCTATACTCAGAAAACTATAAAGTACTCATGAAAGAAATTGAGGAAGACACAAAGAAATGGAAAAATGTTCCATGCTCCTGGATTGGAAGAACAAATATTGTGAAAATATCTATGCTACCTAAAGCAATCTACATATTTAATGTAAATCCTATCATAATACCATCCATTTTTTTAAAGAAATGGAATAAAACCCCTAAAATTTATATGAAACAAAAAAAGATTTCAAATAGCCGAAGTAATATTGAAAAAGAAAGCCAAAGTTGGTGGCATCACATTTTTGGACTTCAAGCACTATTACAAAGCTGTCATCATCTAGACAGCATGGTACTGGCACAAAAACAGACAAATATATCAATGGAACAGAATAGAAAGCCCAGAAATAGACCCTCAATTCTATGGTCAACTAATCTTCGACAACGCAGGAAAGAATGTCCAGTGGAAAAAAGACAGCCTCTTCAATAAATGGTGTTGGGAAAATTGGACAGCCACATGCAGAAAAATGAAATTGGACCATTTCCTTACATCACACACGAAAATGGACTCAAAATAGATTAAGGTCCTCAATGTGTGAAAGCAATCCATCAAAATCTTTGAGGAGAAGACAGGCAGCAACCTCTTCGACCTCAACCACAGCAACTTCTTCCTAGGAACATCGCCAAAGGTAAGGGAAGCAAGGACAAAATGAACTATTGGGATTTCATCAAGATCAAAAGCTTTTGCACAACAAAGGAAACAGTTAACAAAACCAAAAGGAAACTGACAGAGTGGGAGAAGATATCCACAAATGACATATCAGATTAAGGGCTAGTGTCCAAAATCTATAAGGAACTTAGCAAACTCAACACCCACAGAACAAATAATCCAATCAAGAAATCGGCAGAGGACACGGACAGATATTTCTGCAAAGAAGACATCCAGATGGCCAACAGACACATGAAAAACTGCTCCACATCACTCAGCATCAGGGAATTACAAAACAATACCACAATGAGTTATCACCTCACACCTTTCAGAATGGTTAAAATTAACAAGTCAGGAAATGACATGCGGTGAGGATGTGGAAAAAGGGGTACCCTCCTACACTGTTGGTGGGAATGCCAGCTGGTGTAACCACTCTGGAAAACAGCTTGGAGGTTCTTCAAAATGTTGAAAATAGAACTACCCTACGACCCAGCAATTGCACTACTGGATATTTACCCTAAAGATACAAATGTAGTGATCTGTAGGGGCACGTGCACCCGAATGTTTATAGCAGCAATGTCTACAATAGCCAAACTATGGTAAGAATCTAGATGTCCATCAACAGATGAATGGATAAAGAAGTGGTACATATATACAATGGAATCCTATGTAGCCATCAAAAGAAATGAAATCTTGCCATTTGCTATGACCTGGATGGAACTAGAGGGTATCATGCTTAGTGAAATAAGTCAATCAGAGAAAGACAACTACCAATGATGTCCCTGATATGAGGAAGTGCAGATGCAACATGGGGGGTTAAGGGGGTAGGAGAAGAATGAATGAATCAAGATGGGAATTTGAGGGAAACAAGCCATAATTGACTCTTAATCACACAAAACAAACTGAGGGCTGCTGGGGGGAGGAGGTTTGGGAGAGCGGGCTGGGGTTATGGACATTGGGGAGGGTATATGCTATGGTGAGTGCTGTGAAGTGCGTAAACCTGGCGATTCACAGACCTGTACAGCTGGGGATAAAAATACATTATATGTTTATAAGAAATAAAAAATTAAAAAATTTTTTAAAAGTTTACTTTCTCTTTTGTTTCCTTTGCCTTTGGAGACATATCTTGAAAGAAGTTGCTGTGGCTGATATCGAAGAGATTACTGCGTATGTTCTCCTCTAGAATTCTGATGGATTCCTGTCTCACATTGAGGTCTTTTATCCATTTTGAGTTGATCTTTGTGTATGGTGTAAGAGAATGGTTGAGTTTCATTCTTCTACATATAGCTGCCCAGTTTAACCAGCACCATTTATTGACGAGACTGCCTTTTTTCCACTGTATATTTTTTCCTGTTTTGTCGAAGATTAATTGACCATAGAGTTGAGGGTCCATATCTGGGCTCTCTACTCTGTTCCACTGGTCTATGTGTCTGCTTTTATGCCAGTACAATGCTGTCTTGGTGGTCACAGCTTTGTAGTAAATCTTGAAATCAGTAGCATGATGCCCCCAGTTTTATTTTTGTTTTTCAACACTTCCTTAGCAATTCGGTGTCTCTTCTGATTCCATACAAATTTTTGGATTATTTCCTCCAGCTCTTTGAAGAATACTGGTGAAATTTTGATCAGAATGGAATTAAAAGTATAGATTGCTCTAGGCAATATAGACCTTTTAACAATGTTTATTCTTCCGATCCAAGAGCATGGAATGGTCTTCCATCTTTTTTTGTCTTTTTCAATCTCTTTCATGAGTGTTCTGTAGTTCCTGGAGTACAGTTCCTTTACCTCTTTGGTTAGGTTTAATCCCAGGTATTTTATGGTTCTTGGTTCTATAGTAAATGGAATCGATTCTCTAATTTCCTTTTCTGTATTTTCATTGTTAGTGTATAAGAAAGCCACTGATTTCTGCACATTGACTTTGTATCCTGCCACATTACGGAATTGCTGTATGAGGTCTAGAAGTTTGGGGGTGGAGTCTTTTGGGTTTTCCATATAAAGAATCATGTCATCTGCAAAGAGAGAGTTTGACTTCTTCATTGCCAATTTGGATACCTTTGATTTCTCTTTGTTGTCTGATTGCTGTTGCTAGGACTTCTAATACTATGTTGAACAAGAGTGGTGAGAGTGGGCATCTTTGTCATGTTCCTGATCTCAACGGGAAGGCTGCAAGCTTTTTCTCATTGAGGATGATATTTGCTGTGGGTCTTTCATAGATAGATTTTATGAAGTTCAGAAATGTTCCCTCTATCCCTATCTTTTTAATCATGAACGGATGCTGGATTTTGTCAAATGCTTTTTCTGCATCAATTGAAAGGACCTTGTGGTTCTTCTCTCTTTTCTTATTAATTTGTTCTATCACATTGATTGATTTGCGCATGTTGAATCATCCTTTTAGCCCAGGGATGAATCCCACCTAGTCATGGTGGATAATCTTTTTACTGTGCTGTTCGATCCTGTTTGCTAGGATCTTGTTGAGAATCGTAGCATCCATATTCATCAGTGATATTGGTCTGAAATTCTCCTTTTTGGTAGGGTCTTTGCCTGGTTTGGGGATCAGGGTAATGCTGGCTTCATAGAAAAAGTCTGGAAGTTTTCCTTCTGCTTCAATTTTCTGAAAAAGCTTCAGGAGAATAGGTGTTATTTCTTCTTTGAAAGTTTGATAGAATTCCCCAGGGAATCCGCCAGGTTCTGGGCTCTTGTTTTTTGGGACGTTTTGATCACTGCTTCAATATCATTACTAGATATCGGTCTATTCAGGTTGTCAATTTCTTCCTGGTTCAGTTTTGGGAGTTTATAGTTTTCCAGGAATGCATCCATTTCATCTAGGTTGCTTAGTTTATTGGCATATAACTGTTGATAATAACTTCTGATGATTGTTTCTAATTCCTTGGTATTAGTTGTGATCCCTCCCTTTTCATTCATAATTTTATGAATTTGGGCTTTCTCTCTTTTCTTTTGGATTAGTGTGGCCAATGGTTTATCGATCTTATTGATTCTTTCAAAAAGCCAGCTTCTAGTTTCATTGATACGTTCTACTGTACCTCTGGTTTCTACCTCATTGATCTCAGCTCTAATCTTGATGATTTCCCTTCTTATGTGTGGAGTTGGTTAGACTTGTTGATTCTCCAGTTCTTTAAGGTGTAGAGACAGCTGTTGTGTTCTGGATTTTTCAATTTTTTTGAGGGAGGTTGGGATGGCTATGTATTTCCCCTTTAGGACCGCCTTTGCTGTATCCCATAGGTTTTGGACTGAAGTGTCTTCATTCTCATTGGTTCCCAGGAATTGTTTCAGCTTCTCTTTGATCTTCTGCTTCATCCAAGCATTCTTAAGCAAAGTGGTCTTTAGCTTCCAGGTGTTTGAGTTCCTTCTGAACTTTTCCTTGTGATTGAGCTCTAGTTTCAAATCATTGTGATCTGAGAATATGCAGGGAATAATCTCAGTCTTTTGGTGTCAGTTGAGTCCTGATTTTTGACCCAGTATGTGGTCTCTTCTTGAGAACGTTCCATGTGCACTTGAGAAGAATGAGTATTCTGTTGTTTTAGGGTGGAATGTTCTATATATATCTATGAGGTCCATCTGGTCTAATGTGTCATTCAATGCTCTTTTTTCTTTATTGATTTTCTGCTTGGATGATCTGTCTATTTCTGACAGAGGCATGTTAATATCTCATACTGTTAATGTATTCCTATGAATATGACTCTTTATCTTGCTAATTTTGGCCATTCTAACTGGTGTAAAGTGATATCTCAATGTGGTTTTGATTTGAATCTCCCTGATGGCTAAAGAGAATGAACATTTTTTCATGTGGCTGTTAGCTATTTGTATGTCTTCTTTGGAGAAGTGTGCGTTCATGAACTCTGCCCATTTTTTGGTATGATTATCTCTTTTGTGTGCTTTGAGTTTGAGGAGTTATTTACAGATCTTGGATATTAGCCCTTTGTCTGTAGTGTCATTTTCTATTGTGTGGATTATCTCTTTGTTTTTTTTTTGTTTGTTTGTTTGTTTGTTTTTTTGTTGACTGTTTCCTTTGCTGTGCAGAAGCTTTTGATCTTGAGGAAGTCCCAAAAGTACATTTTTACTTTTGTTTCCTTTGTCTTTGGAGACATTCTTGAACAAGTTTCTGTGACCAATGTCAACGAGGTTACATTCTTATGCTCTCCCCTATAATTTTGATGGACTCCTGCCTCATGCTGAAGGTTTTTTTTTTTTAATAGCCATTTTGAGTTTATCTTTGAATATGGTGTAAGAGAATGGTTATGTTTCTTTCTTCTATATGTAGCTGTCCAATTTTCCCAGCACCATTTTTTGAAGAGACTCTTTTTTCCACTGGATATTTTTTCCTTCTTAAATCCTCCAATTTCCCTTTCTATATTTTCATTTTAGTGTATAAGAAATCAACCAATTTCTGTACATTGATTTTGTATCCTGCCATATTTCTGAATTGCTGTATGAGTTCGAGTAGATTGGATGAGGAGTCTTTTGGGTTTTGCATGTAACGTATCATGTCATCTCCAAAGAGAAGAGTTTGACTTCTTTGCCAATTTGAATACATTTAGTTCTTTTGGTTGTCTGATTGCTGTTTCTAGGACTTCTAGTACTATGGTGAAAAACAATGGCAAGAGTTGGCATACTTGTAGTATTCCTGATCTCAAAAGGAAGGCTGCCAGCTTTCCCCAATTGAGAATGATATTCACTGTGGGTTTTTAGATCGATTGGATAGATTTTATGATGTTGAGGATTTTTCCCTCTATCCTTATACTTTGAAGCATTTTAATCAGGAATGGATGTTGTATTTTGTCAGTTTCTTTTTCTGCTTCCATTGAGAGCACCATGTGGTTCTTCTGTCTTTTCTTCTTGATTTGTTTTATCACATTGATTTGCAAATATTGAACCACTCTTGCATCCCAGGGATAAATCCCACCTGGTCATGGTGGATAGTCCTTTTAATGTATTGTTTGTCCTATTTGCTAGGAGTTTTTTTGAGAATCTTTGCATCCATATTCATCAGGGATATTGGTAAATTCTCCTTTTTGATGGGGTCTTTTCCTGCTTTTGGAATCAGGGTAATACTGCCTTCATCAAAATATATGTTTATAAAAAATAAAAAATTATAAAATAATTCAGACAACACAGAAAAGGCTAAAGTAAAAAAAAAAAGAGTCTGGAATTTTTCCTTCTGTTTCTTTCTTATTTTCAGTTTTTTTTTTTTTTTTTAAACAGCTTCAGGAGAATAGGTATTATTTCTTCTTTGAAAGTTTGGTAGAATTCCCCTGGGAATTGCCAGGTCCTGGGCTCTTGTTTTGGGGGAGGTCTTTGATCACTGCTTCAATTTCGTTACCAGATATTGGTTTATTCAGGCTGTCAGTTGCTTCTTGATTCAGTTTTGGAAGTTTATTGGTTTGTAGGAATGCCTCCATTTCTTCTAGGTTGCTTAACTTATTGGCATACAACTGCTTATAATAATTTTTAAAAGATTTTATTTACTTATTTGACAGACAGAGATCACAAGTACACAGATAGGCAGGCAGAGATAGAGGAAGGGAAGCAGGCTCCCGGCTGAGCAGAGAGCCCGACATGGGACTCGATCCCAGGACACCAGAATCATGACTTGAGCTGAAGGAAGAGGCTTTCACTGCCCAGTAATTTCTGATGATTGTTACTATTTCCTTGGTGTTAGCCATGATCTCTCTCCTTTCATTCATAATTTTATTAATTTGGGTCCTCTCTCTTTTTTTTTTTTTTTTGATTAGTTTGGCCAGTGTTTTATTGATCCAGCTTCTAGTTTCTTTGATGTGTTCTACTGTATCTCTAATTTGTATATCATTGATCTCTGCTCTAATCTTGATTATTTCCCTTCTTGTGCATAGTGTTGGCTTAATTTGTTGTTGGTTCTCCAGTTTTTTAATGTATAAAGAGAACTTGTGTATCCTGCATTTTTCAGTCTTTGTTATCTGTTGCGCCCTGATTTATTACCGAGTATGTGGTTTATTCTGGCAAAAGTTCCATGTGCCTGTGAGAAGGGGTATTCTGTTGTTTTAGAATGGAATGTTCTGTATATATCTATGAGGTCCATCTGTTCCAATGTTTCATTTATAGCTCTTGTTTCTTTATTGATATTCTGATTGGATTATCTGTCTATTACTGAGAGTGGCATGTTATGATCCCCTACAATTAGTGTATTTATATCAATTTGACTTTTTATTTTAATTAACAGTTGGCATATGTAGTTGTCAGCCCCCATGTTGGGGGCATAAATATTTACAATTGTTAGATCTTCTTGGTGGATAAACCATTTTAGAAATTATGTAATGTCCTTCTGCATCTCTGACTACAGTCTTTAGTTTAAAATCTAGTTTATCTGATATGAGAATCATTACCCAGCTTTCTTTTGAGGCCCGTTGCCATGAAAGTCGCTTCTCCATCCCTTCACATTCAGTCTGGATGTATCTATCTGTTCCATATTTGTCTCATGTAGTCAGCATATGGAGAGGTCCTGTCATTTTACCCAGTGTGCAACCTGTGCCTTTGTATGGGAGCATTTAGGCCATTCACATTGGGCATGATTATTGAAAGATACGTTTTTATTGACATCATGTTGCCTGTGAAGTCCTTATTTCTATAGATTGTCTCTGTAAATTTCTGTTCTATGTCACTCTTGGCTTCTTTCTTTTTTTAAAGAACCCCCCTTAATATTTCTTACAGTGATGGTTTGGCGGTCACATACTCTTTTAAACTGTGCCTGTCTTGGAAGCCCTTTATCTCTCCATTAATTTTCAATGGCCACCTTGCTGGATAAAGAATTCTTGGCTGCATGTTCTTCTCATTTAGTGCCCTGAATATGTCTTGCCAGTCCTTTCTGTTTTGCCAGGTTTCTGTGGCCTGATGTGACATTATTCTGATGGTCCTCCCTCTGTTCATGAGGTATCTCTTCCTGCTAGCTGCCCTTAAGGCATTTTATCAGAATTTATTACTCATGGATTTCATAATTAAGTATCTGGAGGTCTGTTTACCATTGTTGATCTTGGGGTATATCCTCTTTGCCTCTAGGACATGAACACGTGTTGCATCCCCCAAATTAGGGAAACTTTCATCTGGGATTTGGTCAACAATATCTTCTAGTTTTTTCTCTCTCTCCACCCCCTCAGGGATCCCAATAATTGTGACATGGGAACATTTCATGGCACCATTTACTTCCCTAATTCTTTTCTCATGGCTGCTAATCTGTTTGTTCTAATCCTTCTCTTGATCATTCTTTTCTATCATTTTGGCTTCTAGATCACTAATTCTATCTTCTGCATCTGTTACCCTACCTGTTAGACTATTTAGATTAGGTTGGATCTCATTATTAGCATTTTTAAGTTTTGCCAGATCATCTCTCACTTCTGTGTTAGAGAATTTATGTAGCCTCTAATGGTCTTCTCCATCCTAACCATGCCTGTATAATTGTTACCCTGAATTCCCTTTCTGACATACTGTTTATGTCCTTATTCAACAGTTCTGTGGCAGATGGCTCAGACTCTGAATTTTTCCTTTATTGGGTGTTCCTCCTTCTAGTCATTTTGGTGAGAGGGGATGTATACTGAATATATCAACCAGCACCCAAACAATGTACATTCTCTTCATTGATGATATTCTGCCCGCTTGGAGATCCAGAAGTGTATAATCTTATATCTCAAGTGGATTTCATGGGTGTTCAAATTCTTCTGGTAGATATTTAGCTCAGTTCAGGAGACTGATTGAAACTATGTCTCCTACTCCTCTGCCATCTTGTCTCTTCTCCAAGTTTCATTCTTTTATTTACTTTAATATTACTAATCAACATCCATTCATTTCAACATGAACAATATCCTTTAGTGGTTTTTTTAGGGCAATACAAACTTTGGCAACTCCACCAACTTTTGTTTATCTGGGAAAATCTTTAATTTCCTTTTTCTTTTTTCAGAACAGCTTTGCCATGTATTGTTTGCAGGTGTTTTTTTGTTTTGTTTTGTTTTGTTTTCTTTCAGGGTGTTGAATATATAACTCCACAGTCTCCTATTCTTAAAAAGTTCTTTTTTAAAAAAATTATTCATTTATTTTTTTTCAGTGTTCCAGAATTCATTGTTTATTCACCACACCCAGTGCTCCATGCAATACATACCCTCCATAATACCCACCACCAGGCTCACCCAAACTGCCAACCCCTTCCCCTCTAAAACCCTTAGTTTGTTTCTCAGAGTCCACAGCTCTCACGGTCCATCTCCCCCTCCAATTTCCCCCAACTCACTTCTCCTGTCCATCTCCCCATGTCCTCCATGTTAGTCCTTGTGCTCCACAAATAAGAGAAACCATATGATAATTAAATATTTCTGATTAGAAATCTACTTAGAGAATTATGGACTTTCACTTGTACGTGTCTAGTGGCTTTTCTGTTTCTGCTTTCAAAATTCCTTATCTTTCTCATTGTTTTAATTACAGTGAAGTTAAAATAATGTTATATTAGTTTCAGATGTGTGATATAGCCATTCAACTATTCCTTATATTACTCATTGTTCATCAAGTTATGTGCAATCTTAATCTACTTCACATCTTTCACACATCCTTCTTTCCACCTCTTCTTTGGTAAACACCTGTTTGTTCTCTACAGTTAAGAGACACATTTTGGAAGCATCCATAGTATCCATAGAGAAAATAATGGATAAAGATGCCATATCTATCTATCTATCTATCTATCTATCTTTAAATTCAATGTAGTGCTGAATTTATATATGTTATATATCCATTTATCTATCTATATCTATTTATGTATCTCTCTATATATAAATATATACTTTTTCATTGAATAAGTAATGAAATATTGCCATTTGCTACAACATGGATGGATCTAAAGAGCATATCCTTTAAAAAGTTTTTTTTTTTTTTTTTGAGAAAGAACACATGAGCAAGAGTGGACAAGCGGGGGGGGGCAGAGGGAGAAACAGACTCTCCACTGATCAGGGAGACCAATGTGGGGCTTGATCCCAGAATGCTGGGATTATGGCCTGAGCCAAAAGCAGACACTTAACTGAGTGAGCCACCTAGGGGCCCATCTAGAGAGCATGTTGTAAGCAAAATAAGTCAGTCAGAGAAAGATCTATACCTATGATTTCACTCCTATGTTGAATTTAAGAATCAAAACAAACAAAAAAGGAAAGAGGCAAAGCAAGGAAAGACTTGTATTCTTGTCTGAAAATGGTATAAATTTTAAAATGCTGTTAAAGTAAAAAGTCATTAATTGATGAATTGATGAATTTACGGTCATCTGTAAATTCAAACATCTCTCACAAATTAAGAAAAATAAGTAGAAATTAATAACAAGGTGGGAGACAAGATGGTGGCGAAGTAGGAGGAGGTGCCATTTAAACCTGTACCCTAAAGTGAGCTGATTACCTACCAAAGAACTCTAATCACCCAGGAAATCAGCCTGACTATAATAAGAATTATACGTGTCTGCATCTCTACAGGGGCAGAAGACACCAGTGGGCAGGTAAAGCAGAGTGGGAACATCAAACTGATATCGGAAGATAAACAAAAGGAGGAGGGAGCCACCAGAGGTGACCGATTAGAAAGTCATACCCTTAATATAGGAGAGCCCTGCATCTGAGGACCAGCTTTAACTTGGAGACTGGTTAAAAGCACTCAGACAGAGCAAAGGATCATGGGGGGGGGGAGAATTGTGGGAATTGGGACAGCTAGGGACAGGGGCTTAAGTCCCCTGACCCAGGAGAGCCTACCCTGGTGCTGAGCCAGAGAGAGTGCAGTGGAGAAACCAGGTCTTGGTCCCTGAGCCACCAGCGTGCCCAAGAATGCGTGGGGTCTAGCTCCTGTGAGGGGCTGGGAACCTCACCAGATGGCAGAACGCCAAGCCGTGATACAGAGCCTGAGACGTGCGTGCCCCTCACCCTCTCCTGAAAGAGGTGCACGAAGGCCCAGCCCATTGCTCTTAGACCTGAGCCATTGTGTCAGAGCCTGAGACGCGCGTGTGACCCACAGCCTCCCCTGAGAGAGGTGCGTGCAAGCCCTGCACTCTTAGACCCAGAAAGACCAGGCACTCCCAGCCCGGGCCAGCAGGAAAATCTCAGTGTGTGATTGCTGCTTGGAACCTCTCTGGTGTCTGTAGCTGCCCAGACAGCTGTCACTGCCATGGTTTTGGGTACAAGCAGAAGATCCTGTGTCCACAGGGACCGCAACTTGGAACCTGCTCTGCCAGCGGCCAAGGGGTTATTTATATGGGCTCTGCAGCACCCATAGGGGACCAGGCTGAGGCTTCTCTCTGAGAGGGAGGTCAGGGTGCAGTTTGCTTTCCTCTAAACCTACAAAAACCATCAAAAGCAGTCAAGCCCAGAGGGGGAAAAAAAAGTGAACAAACATAAAAACCTCCAGAGAACAAAAGCCTGAAAAAATCCGGTTTCCTCAAAGCCCACCGCCTTGAGGGGGGCGGGAGGACTTAACTCAGGGAACACCATTGACTGAAAACCCCCAAAAAACCCTCCTCCAAAAAACCAACTAGGAAAGAAAAAAAAATTACAAGAGAACAACTACCACTACTTTATAGGACAACTTTTATTTTTAACTCGTTCCCACTATTCTGGTTCATTTTTTTATATAGATTTTTTTTAACCTATTTCCCATCACAGTGACATGTCCAGTATATCACATTGCATAATAACCTTCTAACCTGAACTTTTTGATGCATACATCTGTGTTTTTCTTTTGCATTTATATTTATTTTTTTCTAAATTTTAGTTTACTTTAGTATAGTTTATTCTTTTTTTATTTTTATTTTCTAATATTCATATAGAGTTAAACTTCAGGGTAATTCCCTTTTGCCAATCAATGCTACCACTATAGGTAAACCAATTTTTAATACCCTTTTATCTTAGGAAATTCGAGTCCTTTAACAAAGATATCAAGATACATCCATGACGAATCAAAACAATCTTCCTCACCCACACTGAGAATTTAACCACTCTCCCATCTTTTTCTTACACCAGTGTTTCTGTGTTTTTGTGTTTGTCCTGATAGTATATATATCTTATACTTAAGGTTCTGTTTGATGAGGTTCTTCCTTTATATATATATAAATATATATATATATATATATATATATATATATATATATATATATATTTTCCTCTTGTCATATACTTTTATCAGTCTTTTTGTTTGTCTGTTTTTGTTTGTACACTTCATCAATCTTACCTTGGGGCCCATTTGGGCTGAAGCTTCTTTTTTATCTTCCCTTTTTTCCCTCTCTCTTTTTTTCTTTTTTCTATCATTTGGGTGAGGAACCCTGATTGCTCAGAAGCATTCCAGGGTGCACATTGACTGCACCACAGTCAATACATCAAGCTACATCCATTCAGTCAGCTCTCACCAAAATTATTAGGAGGAGGAATGGCCAACAAAAGAAAAATACAGAGGATGGACCTTCTGCAACAGAGCTAATGGCTATCAACATAGACAATATGTTGGAAAGAGAATTCAGGCTAACAATTATCCAGGCAATAGCTAGGTGGGAGAAAGCCATGGATGACCAAACAGAATTGATTAGGGCTGAACTGAAAGCGACCAGAGATGATGTTCACAAAGATAGGGCAGAGCTGAAAGCTACCAGGGCTGAGGTTCACCATGCTCTCAATGAGTTCCAATCTAATCTAAATTCTCTCAAAGCTAGCATAACTGAGGCAGAAGATAGAATTAGTGATCTGGAGGACAAACAGATAGAAAGGATCAGGAGGAAGCCTGGAACAAACAGCTTAGAAGCTATGAAATCAAAATCAGGGAAATAAATGATGCCATGAAACATTACAGTGTCAGAATTATTGGAATCCCTGAAGGGTGAAGGAAGAAGAAGTCTAGAAGATATAGTGGAACAAGTTCTTCATGAAAAATTTCCCAATCTTGTGAATGGAACCAGTGTTCATGTATTAGAGGCCAAACGGTCTCCACCCAAGCTTATAGATTCCAAAAACACATCAAGGCACCTGATAGTCAAGTTGAAGAATCATAATTGTAGATATAATCTCTTGAAAGCCACTAGGACAAAGAGGTTCCATACATACAGAGGAAAGCCCATCAGAATAACATGAGACCTGTCCACAGAGACCTGGCAAGCCAGAAAGGGCTGGGAAGATATATTCAGGGAACTAAATGAGAAGAACATGCAGCCAAGAATACTTTATCCAGAAAGACTAACATTCAAAATGGATGGATAGATAAAGTTTCTAAGATTGGCAAGGCTTAAAAGACTATGTGACCACCAAGCTAAAAGTGCAGGAAATATTACGGGGGGTTCTATAAAAGAGGAAAGATTCTAAGATTAGCATTGAACAGAAATATGGAGACAATGCAGAAAAAAAGACTTCAAAGGTAACACGATGTCAATAAAAACATGTCTATCAATAATCACTCTCAATGTGAATGGCCTAAATGTTCCCATAAAATGACACAAGATTGCAGATTGGACAAAATGACAGGACTCATCCATATGTTGTCTACAAGATACCTATTTTGAACCTAAAGGTACACCCAGACTGAAAGTGAAGGGATGGAGAAGCATCTTTCATGCCAATTGGCCTCAGAAGGCTGGGGTAGCGATTCTCATATCAGGTAAATTATATTTTAAACTAAAGACTGTAGTCAGAGATACAGAAGGACACTACATCATTCTTAAAGGGACTATCCACCAAGATGATCTAACAATTGTAAATATCTATGGCCCCAATATGGGAGCAGCCAATTACATAAGAAAACTGTTAATCAAGATAAAGAGTCATACTGCTATGAATACATAAATAGTAGGAGATCTTAACATGCCACTCTTAGAAATAGATCATCGAAGGAGAAAATCAGTAAAGAAACAAGAGCATTGGGCGCCTGGGTGGCTCAGTGGGTTAAGCCGCTGCCTTCGGCTCAGGTCATGATCTCAGGGTCCTGGGATCAAGTCCCGCATCGGGCTCTCTGCTCAGCAGGGAGCCTGCTTCCTCCTCTCTCTCTGCCTTCCTCTCTGCCTACTTGTGATCTCTCTCTGTCGAATAAATAAATAAAATCTTTAAAAAAAAAAAGAAACAAGAGCATTGAATGACACATTGGACCAGATGGACCTCATAGATATATACAGAACATTCCACCCTAAAACATACTCATTCTTCTCAAGTGCACATGGAACTTTCTCCAGAATAGACCACATACTGGGTCACAAATCAAGACTCAACTGATACCAAAAGACTGAGATTATTCCCTGCATATTCTCAGATCATAGTCCTTTGAAACTGGAGCTCAATCACAAGGAAAAGTTCAGAAGGAACTCAAACACATGGAAGCTAAAGAGCACCTTGCTTAAGAATGCTTGGATCAACCAGGAGATCAAAGAAGAACTGAAACAATTCATGGAAACCAATGAGAATGAAGACACTTCATTCCAAAACCAATGGGAAAGGCGGTCCTAAGGGGGAAATACATAGCCATCCAAGCCTCCCTCAAAAAAATTGAAAAATCCAGAACACACCAGCTGTCTCGACACCTTACAGAACTGGAGAATCAACAACAAATCAAACCAACTCCACACATAAGAAGGGAAATAATCAATACTAGAGCTGAGATCAATGAGGTAGAAACCAGAGATACAGTAGAATGTATCAATGAAACTAGAAGCTTTTTTTTGAAAGAATCAAAAAGATCAATAAACCATTGTCCACACTAATCCAAAAGAAAAGAGCTAAAGCCCAAATTCATAACATTATGAATAAAAAGGTAAAGATCACAACTCACACCAAGGAAGTAGAAACAATCATCAGAAGTATCAACAGTTATATTCCAATAAGCTAAGCAAACTAGATGAAATGGATGCATTCCTCGAAAACTATAAACTCCCAAAATTGAACCAGGAAGAAACTGACAACCTGAATAGACCGATATCTAGTAACGAGATTGAAGAAGTGATCAAAAACCTCCCCAAAAACAAGAACCCAGGACCTGATGGATTACCTGGGGAATTCTACCAAACTTTCAAAGAAGAAATAACACCAATCTCCTGAAGCTGTATCAAAAAATTGAAGCAGAAGGAAAACTTTCAGACTATTTCTATGAAGCCGGCATTACCCTGTTTAGGCAAAGACACTATGAAAAAGGAGAATTTCAGACCAATATTACTGATGAATATGGATGCTAAGATTCTCAACAAGATCCTAGCAAAGAGGATCCAACAGCACATTAAAAAGATTATCCACCATGACCAAGTGGGGTTCATCCCTGGGCTACAAGGATGGTTCAACCTTCACGAATCAATCAATATGATAGAACAAATGAATAAGAGAAGAGAGAAGAACCACATGGTCCTCTCAATTGATGCAGAAAAAGCATTTCACAAAATCCAGCATCCGTTCCTGATTAAGATGCTTCAAAGTATAGGGATAGAGGGAGCATTCCTCAAATTCATAAAATCTATCCATGAAAGATACACAGCAAATATCATCCTCAATGGGAAAAAGCTTGCAGCCTTCCCTTTGAGATCAGGAACACACCAGGACTTCCCACTCTCACTGCTCTTGTTCAACATAGTATTAGAAGTCCTAGAAACAGCAATCAGACAACCAAGAGAAATCAAAGGTATCCAAATTGGCAATGAAGAAGTCAAACTCTCTTCACAGATGACAAGAATCTTTACATGGAAAACCCAAAAGACTCCACCCCTAAACTACTAGAACTCATACAACAATTCAGCAACCTGGCAGGATACAAAGTCAATGTACAGAAATCAGTGGTTTTCTTATACACTAACTATGAAAATACCGAAAAGGAAATTAGGCAATCGATTCAATTACTTTAGCACCAAGAACCATAAGATACCTGTGAATAAACCTAACCAAAGAACTCAGGAACTGTACTCAAGGAACTACAGAACACTCATGAAAGAAATCGAAGAAGACACAAAAAGATGGAAGACCATTCCATGCTCTTGGATTGGAAGAATAAACATTGTTAAAATGTGTATACTGCCTAGAGCAATCTATACTTTTAATGCTATTCCGATAAAAATTCCACCAGTATTTTTCAAAAAGCTTGAGCAAAGAATCCAAAAATTTTGTATGGAATCAGAAGAGACCTTGAATCACTAAGGAAATGTTGGAAAAACAAAAATTAAACTGGGGGCATAATGCTACCTGATTTCAAGCTTTACTACATAGCTGTGATCACCAAGAAAGCATGGTACTGGCATAAAACAGACACATAGACCAGTGGAACAGAGTAGAGAGCCCAGATATGGACCGTCAACTCTATGGGCAAATAATCTTCGACAAAACAGGAAAAGATATACAGTGGAAAGAAGACAGTCTCTTCAATAAATGGTGCTGGGTCAATTGGACAGCTATATGTAGAATAATGAAACTCTGCATTTCTCTTACACTGTACACAAAGGTAAACTTGAAATGGACAAAAGACCTCAATGTGAGACAGGAATCCATCAGAATCCTAGAGGAGAACATAGGCAATAATCTCTTCGATATTAGCCACAGCAACTTCTTTCAAGATATGTCTCCAAAGGCAAAGGAAAAAAAAAGCGTGGATGAACTTTTGGGACTTCATCAAGATCAAAAGCTTCTGCACTGCAAAGGAAACACTCAACAGAACAAAGAGGCAACCCACGGAATGGGAGAAAATATTTGCAAATGACAGTACAGACAAAAGGTTGATATCCACGATCTATAAAAAAACTCCTCAAACTCTACACACACAAAACAGACAATCATAGTAAAAAATGGGCAGAAGATATGAACAGACACTTCTCCAATGAAGACATACAAATGGCGCTCAGACACATGAAAAAATTTTATCATCACTAGCCATCAGGGAGTTTCAAATTAAAACCACACTGAGATACCACCTTACACCCGTTAGAATGGCCAAAATTAGCAAGACAGGAAACAACATGTGTTGGAGAGGATGTGGAGAAAGGAGCACCTCCTTACACTGTTGGTAGGAATACAAGTTGGGACAGTCACTTTGTAACACAGTGTGGAGATTCCTCAAGAAATTAAAAATAGAGCTTCCCTATGACCCTGCAATTGCACTACTGGGTATTTACCCCAAAGATACAGGTGTAGTAAAAAAAAGGACCATCTGTAACCCAATGTTTAGAGCAACAATGGCCACGGTCGCCAACCTGTGGAAAGAACCAAGATGCCCTTCAACGGACAAATGGATAAGGAAGATGTGGTCATATACACTATGGAGTATTATGCCTCCATCAGAAATCCCGAATTCCCAACTTTTGTATCCACATGGATGGGACTGGAAGAGGTTATGCTGAGTGAAATAAGTCAAGCAGAGAGAGTCAATTCTCATATGGTTTCACTTATTTGTGAAGCATAACAAATAGTATGGAGGACAAGGGGAAATGGAGAGGTGAAGGGAGTTGTGGGAAATTGGAAGGGGAGGTGAACCATGAGAGACTATGGACTCTGAAAAACAATCTGAGAGTTTTGAAGGGGTCAGGGGTGGAGGTTGGGGTAACCAGGTGGTAGGTATTAGAGAGGGCACGTAGTGCATCGAGCCCTGGGTGTGGTGCAAAAACAATGAATACTGTTATGCTGAAAAGAAATAATATAAAAAAGAAATTAATGACAAATTAAGATAGACCAATAAGAAAACAATTTGAAGTGAAAAACTGTTACAACCAGAATATTATTGTAATATTAGCAACTTAGCCACATTTCATTATAACGATGCAGATTGAGACATATTTTAAAATGTTAACTTAAACTTCAGAACAAACTTGTTACTTCAGTAGATCGACCTCACTAGTATTATATCTTTTCATTGTCTTTGATGTATTCTTTCCTTATTTCAGTTCCTATAAAGAACCAACCTCCTCTACACAGTGTAACTTACACATACTATTCTATGTAAAAACAGATTCTTTATCTTTTACTTTTGATAATGTGATTATAAGGGTTGCCAATGAAATCCTATTTGGGTGTGTGTTATTTGGAGTGTATTGTACATAATACATGTGAATTTTCACATAACGATCATGATTTGAGAGATTTTCAAACAATATTTCTTTTTTAAAATTTTTATCTTGACTTTTCAAAAGGGAGTTTTATGTTTAAAACAATATGAGAGGGAGATAACAGTGATTTCCATGTACACTCTGCCTTCGAATATGCATAGCCTCTAACATTATTAACATTGCCCACCACACTGGTACTTTTGTTAAAATTGATCAACCTACATTCACTTATCATAATCATGGCAAGCCCAGGTGACTCATTCTGTTAATCATCTGCCATCAGCTCAGATCATGATCCCAGGGTACTGGAATCCAGCCCCACATTGGGCAACTTGCTCAATGAAGAGCCTACTTCTCCCTCTTCCTCTGCCCCTCTCTGCTGCTTCTGCTGGTTTGTGCTCTAATGATTTATTTATTTATTTATTTATTTATTTGACAGAGATCACAAGTAGGCAGAGAGGCAGGCAGAGAGAGAGGAGGAAGCAGGCTCCCCAGTGAGCAGGGAGCCCGATGCGGGGCTCGATCCCAGGACCTCTCTCTGTCTAATTAAAAAAAAAAAAAAAAACCTTAAAACAATCACCCAATGCTTATACTTTAGTTTAGAGTTTACTCTTCATTTTGTAAATTCTATGGGTATGGATAACAGTAAAATGTCATCCACCAGTCATTAGAACCATATGTCATATAGAACAGTTTCTATATGTCATATAGTACAGTTTTCTGCCCCCTTGTCTGTCTATACTTCATTTCCTTCCCTTAGTCCTTGGCAGTCATTGATCTTTTACTGTCTCTATTATTTTCCATTGGAATTTAATATAGTAGAAATCATGTATGTAGTATTTTCCATTTGGATTCTTCACTTAGCAATATTCATGTCTTTTTATGACTTGATAGCTCATTTTTTTTTGCTGAATAATATTCTATTATCTTCCATTGTCTGTATGTAACACAATTCATTTATAGATTCACCTACTTAAGAACATGTAGTATATTTGTACATTTTTGCCATTATAAATAAATAATGCTTTTATGAACATCCATGTGAAGGGTGTATTATGGACATAAACTTTTAATTCCCTTGAGGATATTCTAAGGGGGAGAATTGCTAGATTATATGGTAAAGGTGTTTTTATGTATGTAAGATTTTCACTGAAACTACATTCTGTATAAGCCTTCTTTAAAGTAATTTATTTTATTAGGACACAAATGTTTGTAAACCTGTAAAGGAGCATGGGATAGGAATTATATGTTTAATTCAGTGAAACTACACTCCGTATAAAAAAAGAATTTATAAAACTTTCACAAACTGTCTTCCAAAGTAGTATTATTTTGCAATCCAATCAGCAATGAATGAAAATTTTGTATTTCTGGTGAGTTTATCTTTTATGGCATTTTATTCATTTTTAAAATTAGGTTGTTTATTTTCTTATTGTTGATTTTTAAGTGTTTTTTTTTTTTATATCTTGACAACAGTTCTGTGTCAGATGTCTCTTACAAAATTTTTCTCCTAGTCTGTATTTTGTTTCCTAATATTTTGATATGCTTTTCACAGCTCAGAAGTTTTTAGTTTTGATGAGGTCCATCTAATCAATTATGTCCTTAATGAATTATGCCTTTTGTATTGTATTTAAAATGTTATCACCACATTGAAAAATCATCTAGGTTTTTTCCTATGTTATCTTCTTGGACTTTTATAGTTTTATGGTTTACCTTTAGCTCTTTGACCGATTGGAGTTAATTTGTGTGAACCCTACAAGGTCTCTGTGTATATACATATATTTTTTTTCAGGTGGATATTCAGTTGTTCTAGCACCTTTTGTTGAAAAGACTATTGTTGCTCCATTGTATTGTCTTTAAAAAATCAGTTGACCATATTTATAAGGTTTTATTTTGGGGCTCTGTAGTATGTACCATTGATCTATTTGTCTGTTATTTGACAAATGCCACCCTGTCTTGATCATCAAAGCTTTAGAGTAAGCGAGCTTGTTAGGTATCATAAATCTTCCAACTTTTTTTTTTCAATAATGTGTTAGCTATTTGGGGTCACAAACTTCCCCATATAAACTTCAGAATCATTTTGTAGACATTCACAAAATAATTTATTGATATTTTTATCTGAATTGCTTTGAATTCTAGATAAAGTTGGGAAGAACAGATATCTTAGCAAAATTGAGTCTTCTAATTAATAAGTATAGAATATATCTCCATTTGTTTAGTTTTTCTTTTATTTCTTTCACTAGAGTTTACTAGACTTTATCATATAAATTTTGTGCAAATTTCATTAGATTTACACCAATGTATTTCATTTGTTTGTGTAGTAATATAAATGGTTTAGCGCCCTTACTAGGATACAGTTAAGTGGTAGATTTTTGTATATTAATTTTGTATGCTGCAACCTTCCATTAAGTGCTTATTAGTCCCAAATGTTGATTCTTTCCAATTGAGTACATAATTATATAATTTATCATCAATGACATTTTTATATCTTTTTATCCAATCTATAAAATTATGTTCCAATTTCTTGCCTTACTGCATTAGCAAAGACTTCTTATATGATGTTGACAAGTAGTGAAAAATGACATTTTGTCTTGTAACTGAGCTTAGTTAGAAAGCTTCAATTTTCTCACCATTAAGCATAATGTTAGCTGTAGTTGTTTTTAACTATAAAGCCTTTATCAAATTGAGAAATTTTCCCTGTATTCCTAGTTTACCAAGAATTGTTATCATGAATGGATTTTGGATTGTATAAAATGCTTGTTCTGTGTACATTGATATGGTCATGTAACTTTTCTCTAGTCTCTTGATGTGTTGAATTACATTACTTGATTACTGTATGCAAATCCAGCCTTGGAAGTTTGGAATAATTACTCCTTGATTATCACATTTATTTGTTTTAATTTGTGAGGTCTGGGAAGATGGAAGAGCAAGAGGACCCTAAGGTAAACTCATCCCACATTTACAACTACAAATCACTCATATCTAAGTAAATAAACTGGAGAGTGTTCTGAAGACTAGAAGAGCAAACTCTACAACTAACGGTAGAGAACAAACTGCTTCAGAGGGGTTAGGAAGGACAGAAATGGTGTTTGGGAGCTTCCTGCAAGAAGGAGAGAGATGGAGCGCCTGGGGGGCTCAGTTGGTTAAGCTACTGCCTTCAGCTCAGGTCATGATCCCAGAGTCCTGGGATTGAGTCCTGCATCAGGCACCCTGCTCCATGGAGAGTCTGCTTCTCCCTCTGGCCTTCTCCCCTCTCATACTCTGTCTCACTCAAATTAAAAAAAATAAAATCTTAAAAAAAAAGGAGGAGAGAGATGGAATCACAGAAGGAGGAAAGCAAGAGTGAGTCCACAGGGTAAAACGAATCCTCATAACACCTGGACTTTAAAACCAGAAGGACTGAAATTTGTGAGTTTGTATCACCAGCAAGATGTGGAGCCTGCAACTTTAAAAGTCAGTTGCCTTGGTCTGGTTTTGGAATCAAAGTAATTCTAGCCTCATAGAATGAATTTGAAAGTTTTTCTTCCATTTCTATTTTTTGAAACAGCTTCAGAAAAAATAGGTATTAAATTCTTCTTTAAATATTTGGTAAAATTCCATGGGAGACCATCCAGCCCTAGACTCTGTTGGGAGATTTTTCACTACTGATTCAATTTCATGCTATTTATGGCTCTGTTCAGGTATCATATTTCTTCCTGTTTCAGTTTTGTTGGTTTGTATGTTTCTAGGAATTAATCTATTTCTTCCATATTGTCTAATTTTTAGGTATATAATTGATCATGATATTATCTTACAATTGTTTGCATTTCTTTGGTATTTGTTGTGAATTGTCCTCTTTTATTTATGATTTTGTATATTTGGGTCCTTTCTCTTCTCTTTTTGATAATCTGACTAAGGGTTTATCAATCTTATTAATTCTTTCAAAGAATGAGTTCCTAGTTTTGTTAATCTGTTCTGATCTTATGATTTCTACATCATTGGTTTCTGCTTAAATTGATTTCTGATCAAATTTTTATTACCTATCCTCTTCTGCAGGACTTATGCTTTATTTGTTGTTCTTTTTCCAACACCTTTAGGTGTAAGGTTAGGTTGTGTATGTGAGACTTTTTTTTTTTTCTTGAGAAAGTCCTATATTGCTATCCATATTCCTCACAGGACCACCAAAGACCCCACCAAAAAAGAAAATTGCAGACCAAGAGCCTTGATGAACATGGATGTAAAAATTCTGACCAAGGTACTAGGTAATAGGATTCAACAGTACATTAAAAGGATTATTCACTAAGACTAAGTGAGATTCATTCCTGTGTTTCAAGGGTGTTTCTACATCTGGAAATCAAATCAACATGATATGCAACATTAATAAAAGACAGGAGAAAAACCATATAATCCTTTCAGTTGATGCAGATAAAAATAATTTGACAAAATCCAGCATCCTTTCTTGTTAGAAACTCTCTGCCATGAAGGGAAAGAAGGAACATTCCTCAACATCATAAAAGCCATATATCACAAGCCCACAGTGAATGTCATCCTCATCTGGGAAAAACTGACGGCTTTCCCCCTAAGGTAAGGAACACAACAGGAATGTCCACTCTCACCACTGTTTTTCATTGTAGTACTGGAAGTCTTGGCATCAGCAATCAGACAACAAAAAAGAAATAAAAGGTACCCAAATCAGCAAAGAAGTCAAAATTTCACTCTTCACTGAGGACATGATACTCTATGTAGAAATCTCACAAGACTCCTCCAAAAAATTGCTAGAACCAATACAGGAATTTAGTAAAGCTGTAGGATATACAACCAATGCATAAAAGTCACTTACACATCTTTACACCAATAATGAAGTAGATGAAAGAGAAATCAAAGAATCAATTCCATTTAAAATTGCACCAAAAACCATAAGATGCTTATAAATAAGCCTAGCCAAAGATGTAAAGGACCTGTACTCTGAAAATTATAGAACAGTTATTAAAGAAATTTATAAAGACACAAGAAATGGAAAAACATTCCATGCTGATGCATTGAAAGAACAAATATTGTTAAAATGTCTGTGTTACTGAAAGCAATCTACTCATTCAATGCAAGCCCTTTCACAATGCCATCAACATATTTCACAGAGCTGGAGGAATCAACTTAAAATTTGGACGAAACCAGAAAAGACCCTGAATACCCAGAGATAATTTGGAAAAAGAAAACCAAAGCTGGAGACATCACAATTCAACTTCATGCTGTATTACAAAGCCAGACACAATATCCACTGGAAAAAAAGGCATTCTGTTTGAAAAATTGTTTCAAAAAATTGGACAGCCACATGCAGAAGAATAAAATTGGACCACTTCCTTACAGCATACATAAAAATAAGCTCAACATGAATGTAAGAACTAAATATGAGGCAGGAATCCTTCAAAATCTTAGAGGAGAATATAGGCAGCAGCCTCTTTGGCCATGACCTCAGGAACTTCTTGCTAGACATGTCTACATAGGCAATGGCATTTCATCAGGATAAAAAGCTTTTGCACATCAGTCAAACCAAAAGAAAACAGATATAATGGGAGAAGATACTTGCAAATAACATATCAGATATAGGTCTAGTATCCAAAATCTATAAAGAACTTGTCAAACTCAATATCCAAAGAACAAATAATCCAATCAAGAAATGAGCAGAAAATATGAACAGACATTTCTGCAAATATATCTAAATGGCCAACAGACACATGAAAAAGTGGTAAAAAGCACTCAGCATCAGGGAAATACAAATCAAAATCACAGTGAAATACCATCTCACACAAGTCAGAATGGCTAAAATTAACCAGTTAGGAAAAGACAAGTGTTGGTGAGGATGTGGAGAAAGGGGAACCCTCCTACATTGTTGGTGGGAATGTAAGCTGGTGCAGCCCCTCTGGAAAACAGTATGGAAGTTCCTGAAACAGTTGAAAATAGAGCTATCCTATGACCTAGCAATCACAGTACTGGGTTTTTACCCTATAGATACAAATGTAGTGATCTGAAGGGACGCATGCACCTGAATGTTTATAGCAGCCATGTCCACAATAGCCAAACTATGGAAAGAACTTAGATGTCTCTCAATAGATGAATGGATGAAGAAGATATGGTATATATATATATATACAATGGAATACTACACAGCCATCAAAACTCCCTAAATATTGCCATTTGCAATGACATGGATAGAAATAGAGAGTATTATGTTAAGCAAAATAAGTGAATCAGAGAAAGATAATTATCATATGATCTCTCTGATATGAGGAATTTAAGAACCAGGGTGGTTGGGGGGTAGGGAAGGAAAAAAATGAAACAAGATGGGATTGGGAGGGAGACAAACCATGACTCTTAATCTCAGGAAACAAACAGCATTGCTGGGGTTTGGAGGGGAGTGATAGGGTAGCTGGGTGATGGATATTGGGGAGGGTATGTGCTATAGTGAGTGTTGTGAATTGTGTAAGACTGCTGATTCATAAACTTGTACCCCTGAAACAAATAATACATTATGTGTTAATAAAAAAAAATTACAAAAAAATGAGATTTCTGCAAGAAGGTATACAATGGCTAATGGATGCATGAAAAAATGCTCAACATCATTGGGCATCAGGGAAATGCAAATAAAAAGCAAAATGAGATGCCACCTCACACCAGTCAGAAGGGCTAAAATGAACAATTCAGGAAACAATGGATGTTGGTGAGAATGCAGCATAAGTGGAACCCTCTTACACTGTTGGTGGGAATGAAAACTGGTGCTGCCACTCTTGGAGAAATATATGGAGTTTCCTTAAAAAGGTAAAGATACAGCTACCCTATAATCTAACAATTACACTTGTAGGTATTTCACTAGTAGGTATTTATACAAAGGATATGAATATAGTGATTTGAAGGAGCACATGCACCTCAATGTTTATAGCAGTAATGTCCACAGTAGCCAAAATATGGAAAGTGCCCAGATGTCCATCAATATATGGACAGATAAAGAAGATGTTATGTACATACATATATAAAACATATAATGGAATATTCCTCAGTCATCAAAAAGAATGAAACCTTGCCATTTGCAATGACATAGAGAGAACTAGAGGTTATTATGTTATGTGGAATAAGTCTCAGAGAAAGACAAATAGCATATTATTTCACTTATGTGAATTTAAGAAACAAGACAGATGAACATAGGGGATGTGAATTTAAGAAACAAGACAGATGAACATAGGGGAAGAGGAGGAAAAATGAAATAAGGTAAAAACAGGGAGGTAGGCAAACCATTAAAAAAACCCCAAACAATGGTTTGCCCATAAAAGCCAAACCATAATCTTCTTAACTATAGGAAACAAACAGGTTTGCTGGAGGAGTGGTGGGTGGGTGATGATGTAAAACGGTGATGGGCATTAAGGAGGACACTTGATAGAATGAGCATTGGGTATTATATGCAACTGATGAATCACTAAATTCTACCCCAGAAACTAATAATACACTATCACCTAAATTGAATTTAAATATATTTTAACTACTCTATCCTGCAAGGCTGGAAAATAGGAGACATAGAGTTTCACAGACAAACAAAACTAAAGTAGTTCATGACCATGAAACTATCTCTGAAATGAATTTTGAAGGGGACTTTTTGAGTGGAAAGAAATTTCAAATGTGACAAAGAAAAGATAGGAACAGAGAAAGTCACCATAAACAATGCCAAAACACGTAATAAAATGACATTAAATAAATATCAATAATTGCTCTGAATGTACATGAACTGAATGATTCAATCAAAAGACATAAGTTATCAGAATGGATTACCAAAAAGAAGAATAACAACAAAAAACAAGACCCATCCATATGTTGCCCATAGCTGACTTGTTTTCAACCTAAAGACCCCTGGACATTAAAAGTGAAAGGATGGAGAAATATTTATCATGCAAATGGACATTAAAAGAAAGCCAGAGTCGCAATACTTGGACAACTTAGATTTTTTTAGGTTTTATTTATTTTTAATTATCATGTTCAATTAGCCAGCATATAGTATGATTTTAAACCAGACTATAACAAGAGATGAAGAAGTTCACTATATTGCAATAAAGGGGATTATCCATCAAGAAGATCTAACAGTTGAAAATATTTATGCCTCCAACATGAGAGTACCCAAATATGTAAAACAATTAAAAGGAAACATTAAAACACTTATTGATAACAATACAGTAATATTAGGGGACTTTAACACTCATTTTACATCAATATACAGGTCATCAAAACAGCAAATCAACAAGGAAACAGTGGCTTTGAATGACACTCTGTACAAAGCGGACATCACAGATATACTCAGAACATTTCACCCCAAAGCAATAGGATATACATTCTTTTCAAGTGCACTTTGGACATTCTATAGAAGAAATCACACACCGGGTTGCAAATTAGGCCTCAACAAGTACAAAAAGATTGAGATCATACTAGGTATATTTTCTGACCAAAATGCTGTGAAACTTGAAATCAACCACAAGAAAAATTTGGAAAGACCACAAATACATGGAAGTTTAAAAACATGCTACTAAACAATGAATGGATCAAGCATGAAATAAAAAAAGAAATTAAAAAAAAATACATGGAAAGAAATGAGAATAAAAACATGACTGCCCAAATCTTTTGGGATGCAGCAAAAGCAGTCAGAAGAGGGACTTATATATCAATACAGCCTGCGTCAAGAAGCAAGAAAAATCTCAAGTAAGCATGCTAACTTTACAAATGAAGGAGCTAGAAAAAGTGCAAAAAATTATCCTAAAGCCATCACAAGAAGGGAAATTATAAAAATTAGAGCAGAAATAAATGATGTATGCTCCAAAAGTCAGTGAAACCATATGATAATTCACTCTCTCTGCTTGACTTATTTCATTCAGCATAATCTCTTCCAGTGCCATCCATGTTGAGACAAAAGTTGTATCCACAGTTGGTGACTGTTGTCAGTTGGGTGAGCCTGGTGATGGGTATTAAGGAGGGCATGTATTTCATGGAGAACTGGGTATAGTGCATAAACAATGAATCTTGGAACACTGAAAATTTTTGAATTAAAAAACAAGAAAGAAAGAAATGATGTAGAAACAAACAAAAACAAAGAAAAAAAAACCCAGAACAATAGAACCAATCACTGAAACCAAGAGCTGGTTCTTTGGAAAAATTAATAAATTTGATAAACTCCTTGCCAGACTTATCAAAAAGAAAAAAGAAAGGACCCGAAGGAATAAAATTACAAATGAGAGAGGAGAAATAAGAACCAACACCACAGAAATACAAACACTTATAAGTTAATATTATGAAAACTTATTCTAACAAATTAGAAAAACTTGAAGAAAAGAACAAATTCCTTGAAACATATAAATTACCAAAACTTAAACAGGAAGTCATAGAAAACTTGAGCAAACTCATAAACACCAAAGAAATTGTATCAGTATTAAAAAATCTCCCAACAAACAAAGTCCAGGATGACTGGCTTTACAGGGGAATTCTACCAAATATTTAAAGAAGAGTTAGTACTTATTCTTCTCAAGCTAGTCCAAAATTAGTATGGGAAGGAAAAGTCCAAATCAGCATATCTCTGGTTCCCAAACCAGAAGATGATTCCAGTAAAAGAGAGAACTGCAGACAAATATCCTTGAAGAAAACATATGCAAAGGTTCTCAACAAAATCCTAGCAAACCAAATCCAACAGTACAGTAAAAGAATCATTCACCAGGATGAAGTGGGATGTATTCCTGTGTTACAAGTGTGGTTCAATATTCACAAGTCAATCCACGTGATACACCACACTAAAAAAAAAGAAAGAATCAGAACCATTTAATCTTTTTGATAGATTCAGGGAAAGCATTTGACAAAAGACAACATGCATTCAGGATAAAAACTGTCAACCAAGTAAGGTAGAAGGAACATTCCTCAACATCATAAAGGCCATATACAAAAAACCCACAACAAATATCATCCTCAATGAGGAAAAACTGAGTGCTTTTCTTCTATGGTCAGGAAGATGATAGGGGTGTCCCCACTCACTACTTTTATTTAACATAGTACTGAAAGTCCTAGTCATGGTAATCAGATTAAAAATAAATAAATAAATGCCATCCAAATTGGTGAGGAAAGTCAAACATTCACAATTTGTAGATGGCATGATAATCCATATAGAAAACCAGAAATACCACCATGAAATTGCTGGAACTAATACATAAATTCAGTAAAGTAGCAGGATAAAAAATCAAAGTACATAAAGCTATTGCATTTCAGAAAAAAATAAAAGAAATCTATCACATTTCCACAGAGCAATAATAAAGCAGTAGAATGGGAAATCAAAGAATTGACCCCATTTACAGCTGCACCCAAACCAAAGAGATGCCTAGGAATAAATCTAACCAAAGAGGTGAAAGATCTGTACTTTGAAAACTAAAAAACAGAGATGAAAGAAAATGATATGGCAAAAAGAATTGGGGAAAAAACATTCTATGTTCATGGATTGGAATAACAAATATTGTTAAAATGACTACATTACCTAAAACAATCTACACATTTAATGCAAACTTTATCAAATACCACCAGCAATTTTCACATAGGTAGAACAAACCTAAACATTCTATGGAACCACAAATGAACCTAAATAGCCAATGTAATCTTGAAAAAGAAATTCAAAGCTGGAGACATCATAATTCTGGACTTCAAGTCATATTTCAAAGCTGTAGTAATTCAAACAGTATAGTATTGGAACAAAAGTAGATAAATAGATCAATGTGACTAAATGGAATATCCAGATAAAAATCCATAATTATCTGGTCAATATATTTTGACAAAGCAGGAAAGAATATGAAATGGGAAAACAAAAGTCTCTTAAGTAAATGGTTTTTTTTAAAACTAGACATCAATATGTAAAAGAAAGAGATTGGACCACTGTCTTACATTATACAAAATAATTCAAAATGGATTAAATACCTAAATGTGAGATCCAAAACCATAAAAATTGTATAATAGAACACAGACAGTAAATTCTTTGTCATTAGCAGTAGCAAATTTTTTCTAGATGTGTCTCCTGTGGCAAGGGAAACAAAAGCAAAAATACATTGTTTGGACTTCCTCAAAATAAAAAGCTTCTTTACATCAAAGGAAACAATCAAGAACTATCTGAAGATAGAAGATATTTGCAAATGATGTATCTATTAAAGCATTATTATCCAAAATATATGAAGAATTTATAAATTTCAACACCCAGAAAATGAATAATTTTACTAAGTGAAATAAATTAGACAAAGAAATACAAATATATATTTTCCCTTATGTGTGCAATTTAAGAAACAAAGAAGCAAAGGAAAAATAGTCAAAACAAGAAACATTTTCTTTAAGATATTATTTTTTATTTATTTGACAGACAGAGATCGCAAGCAGGCAGAGAGGCAGGCAGGAGGATGGGGGGAGCAGGCTCCCTGCCAAGCAGAGATCCTGATGCAGGACTCCATCCCAGGACACTGGGATCATGACCTGAGCCAAAGGCAGAGCCTTCAACCCACTGAGCCACCCAGGTACCCCATTTAACATTTTTAATTATAGAGAACAATCTGATGGTTACCAGAGGTGATAGGGGTGGGAAAATGGTTTAAACTAGTATGGAAATTAAGGATTGCCTTTGTTGTGATGAGCACAGGTTGATGTATAAAGCTGTTGAAATAATATATTGTACACCTGAAACTATATACCACTGTATGTTAACAAACTTGAATTAAAATTAAAAAATAAAAAAAGAAACACACAAAAACCAGAAGATATATGCCCTCCTATGTTTATTGCAGCATTATTTACAATTGCCATGATATGGAAATACCCTGTGTCCATCAATAGATGAATGAATAAGGGAAATATTTCACAGTCATAAAAAAGATGAGATTGTATTATTTCAGACAACATGGATGGACCTAGAGGGTATTATGACATGTGAAATAATTCTGATGGAGAAAGAGATATACAAAATGCTTCCATTCATAAGTCAAATCTAAAATGAAACAACATAGGAGTAATAAAAAAATTGCAGAATTAGACCTATAAATATGGAGAAAAAACTGATGGGTCTGTGAGAGAAGGGAGGTGGGGGATTAGGCTAAAGGGATGAAGGTGAGTAGGAGACACAGGCTTCCAGCTATGGGTTGAATAAGTCACTGGGAAAAAAAAGCACAGCATATGCAATATAGTCAATTATAATCCAAAATCGATGTAACAGAACAGATGATAGTTACACTTACAGTGAACATTGCATAGTGTATAAACTTGTCAAATCACAAAGTTGTCCACCTGAAACTAATGTAACATTGTGTGTCAAGTATACTAAAACAAACAAAAACAAAAACATTAAAAAGACTTCTTTTTTTTTTTTTTAAGGAGTTGGGATCAGACTCTTTTTTTTTTTTTAAGATTTTATTTATTTATTTGACAGAGAGAGTTCACAGTAGACAGATAGGCAGGCAGAGAGAGAGAGAGAGAGGGAAGCAGGCTCCCTGCTGAGCAGAGATCTCGATGCGGGACTCGATCCCAGGATCCTGAGATCATGACCTGAGCTGAAGGCAGCGGCTTAACCCACTGAGCCACCCAGGCGCCCTAAAAAGACTTCTTAAGGCGCCCTAAAAAGACTTCATCACATGTTGTGATGAATACTGGGTGCTATAAGCAACTAACGAATCATTGAACACTATATAAAAAACTAATGATGGGGGCGCCTGGGTGGCTTAGTGGGTTGAGCTGCTGCCTTCGGCTCAGGTCATGATCTCAGGTTCCTGGGATTGAGTCCCGCATCGGGCTCTCTGCTCAGCAGGGAGCCTGCTTCCTTCTCTCTCTCTCTGCCTGCCTCTCAGTGTACTTGTAATTTCTCTCTGTCAAATAAATAAATAAAATCTTTAAAAAAAAAAAACAACTAATGATGGTGGCTAACTTAACATAATAAAAAAAGACACTTCTAAAACTTTTGCACATTCACAGTCCAGTTCTTCTAAATCTCTGTTGTACTTCTAGATTACCTATTTTAAATTTTTAAATTTAAATTCAATTTAATTAACATATGCTGTATTATTAGTTTCAGAGGCAGAATTCAGTGATTCATCAGTTGCATACAACACCCAGCACTCCTTCTTAATGCCCATCACCCAATTACCCCATCCCCCCACCAACCTCCCTTCCAGCAACCCTCAGTTTGTTTGTTATACTTAAGAGTCTCTATGGTTTGCCTCCCTGTTTTCTTTTTTAATTTTTCCTTCCTTCCCGCTATGTTCATGTTTTGTTCCTTAAATTCCACATGAGTGAAATCATGATATTTAATCTTTCTCTGACTGACTTATTTTGATTAGCATAATAACCTCTAGTTCCATCCACATCACTTCAAATGGAAAGATTTCATTGTTTTTGATGACTAACTATATATTCACACCACACACACACACACACACACACACACACATCGTTGGAAATATGGCACTTTTCATATCTTGGCTATTGTGGACACACTGTTGCTATAAACATTGGAGTTCATGTGAGTTTCGCTATCTCATCATTATTGTCCAGAAAAGAAAAGAAAGATAAAAGACAAAAAGAAAAGACAAAAATAACAACAAAACCAGAAAGGAAAGAAACAAACCAGAAGAAAACAAAAACAAATACAAAATACAAAAACAAAATAAGAAAAAAAATTAAACAAAAAGTAGAACAGAGGGGTGCCTGTGTGGCTCAGGTGTTAAGCGTCTACCTTCTGCTAGGGGCATGATTTCAGGGTCCTGGGACTGAGCCCCACATTTGGATCCTGTCCAGTGTTAAGCCTGTTTCTCCTTCTCTCACTCCTCCTGCTTGTGTTCCCCCTCTCTTTGTGTCTCTCTCTGTGAAATAAATAAACAAGTTTTTTTTTTTTTTAAAGTAGAACAGAACAAAATACTAAAACTAGAGCCTGGGTCTGTTAAAAGAAAATTGACCCTAAAATAGGATAAAAATTTATATATAATGAAATAAAATACAGTGAAGTGAAACAAAAAATAAAAAATATATATACATACAGTGGCAGTGGGTAGAAATCTTAATTTTCATCCTCTGGGCCTAGTATTGTTAGTAGCGATTACAATTTGTTTATATTTATCTTTTTTAAAAATTCATGTCGGTAGTATTAAGCACAAAGATGTCAGTGTAAAAGAAGAATGCATATATACAATGTTTATGGCTTAGTAAAAGCCCTGTGTTCTATAATTAAAAAAAAATGTAAGTAACATATATATAAAAATTTTAAAAAATGAAAAAAATTGAAAAAGTAAGAGAAGAGCTGAAAAAATAATAAAACTGAGAGTCTAAAGAATAATTAAAAAGAAAAAACACCCACACAAAACCGCTATATACTGTTTTCCCCAAAAGCAGAAGTTTTACAGTTCTCTATGACCAGCAAACATGGGGCTAGCTAGTTTTTCCTGCTGGTCTTCTGGGTGAGGGGTCTGTTGGATTGATTCTTAGATGTCCTTGCCCTGATGGAATTCGGTCTCCTTTGCCAGCCAGCTGTGCTCAGTTTAAGTGGCTCCAGATTCCACTATGTGGTGCTGTTTTGCTCCCTGAAGGCTTTCGGCACTGGTTGGGTGATAAAAAATTATGGCGCCCAGTATTCTAGCCCCAGAGATGAAAGTTCCCACTGACCACTCTTCACTGAGCCCTCACAGAAAAAGTCATTCACTCTTGTGTCCCTGGTTTCCCTCTGAACTCTGTGTTCACCCAGCCTGTTTCTGAGCATTTTTATTTCAGGCATGCAATCCAGTAAGTCTCCAAACTTTTTAGACTCCTACAATGTGGACCCACACAGTTCTTCCCAGGCTGGCCCCCTGCCCCAGTGAGCTGTCTGGGTACTACTGTGCAGTAGTTTGCAGTTTATGGCAACACTGTGCAGAAAGCCAGAATCTAGACTTGCTGCTTTCAGCTGACCTCCCATCTCTTATGCCTGGGAACTCTGCCTCACTGAAGTACTCCCATTCTTTTTTTTTTTTTTTTTAAGATTTTATTTATTCATGAGAGAGAGACAGTGAGAGAGAGAGCATGAGCGAGGAGAAGGTCAGAGGGAGAAGCAGACTCCCCATGGAGCTGGGAGCCCGATGCGGGACTCGATTCCG